>NW_008824982.1:4942910-4959963 GCF_000699105.1 Pygoscelis adeliae
GAAGTCAGTTTTGATGCCATGTCATCTCCACCCACTGAAAAGAAAAGGGAGGGAGAGGAGAAGCTTTGTGGCCCAAGCACAGGGAAGGTGCGCTCCAGCACATTAGCCAAACTGTCGACGTTCTCCTTTGCATCACGTCCCGAGTCAAAATTGGAAACCTCACCTACCATTAAGATTGACACTAACAAGGAAAGCCATAGCCCATCGCTGAAGGTGCGTGTGAGCAATCCTAGCAGAAGGAAGAGTTTCGCGTTGGGTAATGCTAGTAAAGCCAGTGTGGTCCCACAGAAATCTCTCTTTTCAATAGCGGAGCTAGATGATGCTACATTAGATTTTGATTGGGATGAAGAGGTTAGGAAAAATCCAAGCACGTAACATTTATATCCTCCAAATTACTTAACATACAGTTCTTCTGAATCTCCATCCTTCTATCAATTGTATCTGTAGTTTACAAAGCATTTAAAAATAATCATCCTGGACCTCTGTTGATACCAGTGAACATACTTTCTTTAAGGGACGTAAACTTTACGTAAACTAGGGACTGCATGTACTGCAGGCCTGATGTGGCTTTTAGTTTTCTAAACTCTTCCCAAGACTACTTATATTAGTTGACTGTTTTGATTGACCTGATGTAACCTGAAGACTTGTATGGCTACGTTCATACATCCAGAGTATAGTGAATCTTGCAGAAGAGCAGGCTTAATTGACTGTTATCCTTTATTTCCTGTAACGGTTAGAATTATACGCGATTCAGATTGTCCTTCCAAATGACTATGCCACTTTAGAAAAATTATGATGCTAAAGCTATGTCATTATATTTTGTTCATCTATATATGCTGTTTGTCTTAGTGTAGTTAGCAATATTGAGATTTATCATCATGCTGTGGTAAGTATTTCTGTATTATCAGTATCATGACAATTCTGCTGCATCTCTGCTTACCGTGCTCCTTGTCACAGTGCTGATGTTGAAGACATGGATCAAGAGCTTTTTGTTTCTGTTTTTTTTCTAATTTCAATTTTAAATACACTGGTTCAGGTATCTGTGTCTGTACTCTGGGTCATTTTACCAAAACCCAACTCTGTAATAAACATACAGTTCTTCGCTGCAGAGAGAACAATTTCAGGTGATTGAATGGGAGCCCTCAGTAACCAGGGTAACTTTAATGCAGGCATTAAGCCCTGGCATATAAGCTACACTTCAAACCTAGCAGCATGGTGAAGAGCTACCCTAGCGTAGCTTGGTTCTGACTCAGATAATGTTTACTTGACTATTTTAATTGTGATTAGAGTTTTACTGCATCTGATATGCAGTTCATCTTCTGTAGCATGCTGCATCCTGGGTCATTCATTTGTCTAATGGGAAATTAATCTACTAATGCATTACATGTTTACAGAGAAAGGTAAGCCTTAAATTTCTTTCAGTGACTTGCCTGGTATGTTTCTTCTGTATTTGAATTCTCCACAGAATATTCTTGTTATTACCTGCAAGGTAAACAGAGAATGGAGTGGTTGCTTACAGCACAGTAAATCCTTTGAGAGGCTTGCTAGCACAAAGAAGATCTGATTCTCTCTTGATTTGCTTAAATTTAGAAGTAGCTCCCTTGAAACCGGGTGGGTTAAAATACTGTAAAATTTCAGAGAATGAGGGAGTATGAGGCCCAAGTACTTCGGTGTGATACTGTGAAATCATGAGAACAGTAATTATAGTAGCTGGCTTACTGTTAAGAGTTTGGGAAAATGACAGAAACATTACTGTTCAGACTGATTGTGTAGTAGTTCCTCCACTGGGAACATGACATCAATCAAAAGAAGTGGAATTTATCCACCTCCCTCCCAGAGCACAGAGCCACCCCTTCCTGTTCCTTCTCACAAAGACCTGCGCCAGGGTGAGAGTGACCTGCACTCATGATCCTACTGCCTGTGAAAATGAGAAGTTTCCTACAGGATGCTGTGTCTACACTGAAACTCCCACTGGAGAAGGGTGAAGAATCCTGGAGTTATTAACATTTATGATGGTCTTCCTACTTGAATTTTGACAGGCCAGCTAGAGGCATAGTTTTTCATCACCACTGGAGCTGCATCAACCCCTTACACGGTGGTCTCATTTACAATCAAAAATTCTCCTTGCTAGCTGTTCCGTTTGATGGATATTACTAGCTGGCCAGTGCAAAGCCAGAACATAGCTACCGGATCCCCACAGTCAAGCACCACGAGCTTTTTTTACCATGCAAAATGATAAATTAGTCAAGAGAAATTTCATCCACCTATGCTAGAAGTATTGTTTTATTCATCACTTCCCTATAGATCCGTAGCTAGGGCCTCATCTAACGTAATTTGCTATGTAACGTTATGTGATGAACTGCTCCCAAGAACTGCAGGACCTTTTCCTAAATACTCTTTTATGGGAGGTTGGTTGACTTTCTTCCCTCTGCCCAGTGGAAATTAGAACTCTCTTGAAATCAGCAGAGTCATTGTGGCACAAAATTGAGGTGAAAGTCAAGCTCAAAATTTCCTTCATATTCTCCATGCTTATGCTGTGCTTGAGAAGGTTTTGGGGTTTATATTCTGCTTGTTTCAAAGTTGTTGTACTTAAGATCTGCCTGAGGGCCAGGGAAACTACAAAGTGGAGCAGAGCAGCCGTGTTTCAGGAAAGCTGAAATGCCAGGTAATGCAGAGAGTTACCTCCCTTACTAATGAAACACATGAAGTCTCGTGAAGCAAGGGAATGCCCAGTTAGCAACAAGTATGACAACTGGGCACTCACATTCCTGTGGTGTCCTCAAACCTGTGCATAGATCATTGCAGCTGAGTAAGTGGAAGAAAATTAAACCAAGTTTATTTTTTCGTAGATGAAAATGTTTCCTCTGCTCCGGTAAAACTGGGCCTAGAATACTGAGGTACTGTATGTCCCACAGCTTTTCCAGTCTTACAGTACTAATCACATTTGTGGTCCAGTTCAGCAGTTTGGCTGATAAAGTACTGCTAGATCCCTTTTTTTTTTTTAAATTAATCCGTTCTGGGTTGAAATCTACAGTTTAACTGTTCTTTTAAAGCACAGTCAGCAGAGCCATGAACAAGCTGGCAACTTGCTGGAGACTGGATCTCTTAGGATAGGCTACCTGATGTGCTAGCGCCTGCTGGACTCAACCAGTTCAGTACACTGCCGGACCTTTGGGATACATCCTTTCATTGCCTTAGAACAGTACAACCAAGCAAGGTATGCGTATTGAGGTATCTGAACTCGGAGGAGGCCGCATATATGAGCTCTTCAGCAAGCTTGCTGAAATTCCCCGACAGCAAGAGGAAAGTTGCAGCAGCTTCCATTACAGCATGCCTAGAAAGGGCCTGTGATGCTTAGCAGAGAACAAAACCAGGGAGGATGAAGAAATACTGCAGCACCTGAGCTCCTGCTTAACGAGGACAAAGCAGCCCACTTAAACCAAGGTTTTCACTAGTGAGTGCAAACTCTCTGCATTCATTCTTTAACGGGCACCGTTTGTAAGGCCTGATTTGCAGAGGTCCTGAGTACATAACAGCTGAAGCTTAAGTTGATAAGACACGTAAGGTGCAGTGTAATTGTAATTCTGCTCTTCCTCTCTCTCATAGTCTTGGTTGTGAAATGGCCCCTTCAAGAAGAAATGGTAGTGAGTCATCTCACTTGAGATACCCTGTGTTCTGGGGGTGGAGGAAACAAGAAAGTGATACAGGTTCACTCCCTTTCTTGCTGAGGACATCCGAGAACCTAAGACCTCCCACATTTTAGCACCTGTCTTTACTAGATTGCAAGTCAAGCTTGCATCCCTCTAAACAATACCTTTGAGCACATCAGGACAAATTTGATAATGCCCGGGAGACTTTTCTAGATCAGTGAAGACATTTTATTTGTCTACAGAGTTACGCAGCCCTGAAAAGAGCATGACTGGGTTGCCAACTACCACTCCGATGTGTGTTAGGTATCTAAATCCAAACACATACTGTAGAATTTAGGCAGAGTGCATTCTCTCATTCTATGTAGTGTCTTAATGGTTAATCATTTTTGAGGGACAATGTGTTAGCTAGTATATCAGTAAAAAGAAAATTGTCTCTTCAGATTCCCCAGATTAGAAGTAGTCGGTGTATTACTTTATGAAATGGAACTGTGCTGCTTTATTGAGCAGAGGTTTCTGAGATCTGAGGGATCTGCTTCTCCCTTTTGTATAACATGAGAAATGGAACGAAAGCCAAAAGGAATCGAGGAAGGATACTGCGCACTCCGATCACTCTGAGGTCACTCTGTCTGGAAGGCCACCTGGGCAGCTTTTTTTCCCAGTTAGAAGCAAAGAAGAGGAGGCGCAGGGACATTCTATTCAGCTTGCAGAAAGACCCATCTTTTCTATATCAGCAGGGAAAAAAGCACTGTTGTTCTTTCAGACTCTGCAAAGAGGTCCTAGTCACTCAAGTGTGTTGGGTAAGTAACCGAACAATAAATTTGGAAGAGCAGATGCCGCTGAGATCTTTCTCTACCAGACCAGTTGAAATACTACTGTTGTGGTATTGCTTCTGATTCATAGCATGAATTCAGAGCATTCAAGATAAATGAGAAGCATGCAGTCATAAGAAAATGATACCTGCTGCTGATTTACTCTCTCCCTCACCGTTGCCATTGCTACAGAACCCATTTATCAGTGCCTTGGCAGGGGACACTGCTAACTTCTTTCCTTTCCCTTTTAAACCAACTTCCCCCACAAACAATCATATGTTTTAATGTTTTTTGAGTGCTGCAATAGTCCAATGATGGGAAGATTTAATCCATTATGGCAGTGACAGTCTGCGGGGCTAACCTACAGATGAATTTCCTCTGTGAGTACTTTGTGCAGTCAATGGGCAGATGAGTCACTTCCTGCCAGCCTGCCTTCCTGGCCAGGCACCCAGCCATTACCTCCTTCATGTTTTAACACTTGCCTCTCCGAGTTTATGATCTAAGAATATAAAAACATGTCCAATGTGTCTTCTCAGGGTGACTATATACAAATATATATCAAACCGGTTATTACTGTTGAATACACTAGTAGTTACTAAGCTATGTTTTATCTTTATGAGTCTGGTTCATTAAAGGTGAATATATACGTTGCTCTCTTAAAACCCAGTTGAACCAAACCTTAGAAGTCACTGGTTCTAGCAGCATGTTGATCGGGTCCTTGTTTGTGAGCAGCAGTGAAATGCTGTTGTTAGATATTCAGTGGCCAGACTCCATTGCCTTGGCTGAAACCAGTTTACGTCATGTGAGCGTGGGACAAGATCACCGTTTTACTGGCAGCTGTCCCATAGTAGTGTTCTCCTGGATGGCCCGTGCAGACATGCTGATGAGTCAAAGGGAGGTGGAAAGCAAAAAGGCCAACAATTTAATTTTATTTTTATATTTTTTAATTATATTTTTGTGTAAAAAAAATGCTTCATCATAATTCTTTTAATCTTCCTGTATGGCACTTTTGCTGGGGAGGGCACAGCCTTGGCTGATACGAGACCGGACTTAAGTGAGACCCACGCTCCTCTGAATTAGGAGCCCAGGTAGGATATTCTGGACTGTCATGAGGTCGTTCTGCTTAGTGCCTGAATCGCGCCCCGTTCGCCAGTACTTGGGAAGGGGGAGCCGTGAGAAAAATGTGGTTATGCACATCACTGGTTGTTTTACAGACCTCTGATGGCCTGTCTCCTCACTTCTTTCCCAGCTGAAAAATCCTGCTGGAAGAGGCTTCCTAGGGAGTCTTCCTTCCTACTCCCCATTTATAGAAACAGGCTATCGGCCGTGCCCAGGACTTATTTTCCAAGTTAGATGCTATTGACGGCAGTCTTCATAAGGTGAAGACAGACTAAAAAGCTGTGCCTGGTTATACAGCCACAGGTTGTTTCCAGATCTCTGTTGGTGTCTTTAACCTGTTGGGTTTTTTTAATTCCTTTAATTTTTAAAATCTTTTTAGTGATTTTTTAATTTCACCTTAATTCATCTCTTCATTTCTTGATTACCTCACTTGCAGATGAGTCTCAGCATGCTACATACAAGAATCTGGTATTTGTCACCGGTTCGTTGTAGGCATTGCTCCAAAAGTGACATTTAAGACAAACAGTGCAATCCATAGACGTTTACGTGAAACTTCCCCGAAATGAAAAGGCAGTATGGCAGAAAGGAGCTGGTTTTCTATCCAGTTTTCTTCCAGGGTTTTTCACCTCTTTAACTTAAACAGTTACACTGTTAAGTTGCACTTGATGATCAGTTCCAATCCTTCAGGATCACCTGAAATTCTTCTAGAGACAGCAGGATATGTGGGTATTTGTTACCTTTCAAGATCTTACAGCACTTACGAGTACAAAGATGTGGTTCATGACCACCTTATAGTCCCATCTTGCTGGAGAGCACTGGCAATGCTTTATCAGACATGGCCTGCGACTGCTGCCACTGGTTCCGTACCCTCCCCTTGAGGTGCCTCTTCACCTCCTTCCCTTCTTCCCAGACCCTTGTTGCCTTCTTTTTCTGCAACTCAGGACCGTTGTCACCGCCTGGTCCTGCAATGTCAGTGCAGCTCTCCTCAAAACTGCCCTGGAAAGTATTGCCCGTCTTATTTAAGGCACTTCTGGGGGGGGCGGATACCTAATTCTTAAGCTTGTAAAACAGCCTATAATAGGAATCGCTTGCCATGTAAACACCTTACAAAACCAGACTTCAGTTCTTGCCAGCATTATGAAAATTTTAGGCATGACAAAAAATGTGGCAGAACACAGACTGAAAAAGGGAGTATGCGCCATGTGTATCAGCTACTGTGCTAACACATTCTTGCGCCGACTGCCAGCTAGTCTTACTCCAGTTTACGTGCTGCTTTTCATTCTAAATCACTAGTAAGCAGAAAAAGCCCTACATGGCTGAGTTTGCTTGTTGCTCATGCTATTCTCAGGACAGTACTTTAAATGTCATGATTCTTGTCCGATACGTAGATTAATGTGTTAAATATCATAATGTGATGTGCACCAGGATTACAAACCCAAGTGAAGTAAAGCCAAAGGCAAGGCAAAGTCAATATAAACTGAACTGAAACGTCTAATTAGTGGATTCAACGTGAACAGATCTCCCAAGTGAGGACATTACATTCTAGAGGGAATGTATTTATTGATGGGAAGATGAAGTAAACAGAGTATTAAGTGCTCTGTATTTCATGTGAATGAGTCAATAGCTTCATTAATAATGAATGCTAATTATGTCATCTCCCTTAGGTATCTGTTATGCCTTCACTTATCAATACTTTCCTTCCCGTTGGACGGTGGAATGTTAATAGTTCCAAGGAATAACATTGTGCTTTACTGAGTAAAGAGCACAGCTATTTTAGAAGAGACTTTGAACATATGTTTCTTATCAAGTTTGATTATTCTTAACAAATATGTGTAATTACAATTGCACCCATAATAATTATATGTGCAGTTGTATAACTGCATATACACAGTAATATATGTGTAACAAATGCATATTGTGTAATAATGCAAATATTGTACAAATAAAATGTATTTCTGCAATGCAACTCAGGAAGAGAGATCCTTTGGAGCAATGACTTTTCAATCAGTAACATTTCCTAACTGAACTCAGTTGTCATGAGATAGTTACAATAAGGTTATGTAAAAAGGCAAGGAAAAAAGTGTATGTGTCACCAAAGTCACCAACAGAAAAGCTCATACAAGCAAAACCTACGTGGCTGCCATCACTCACAAGGTGTTTGGCATCTTCTGAATAGCAGATACCACGTCACACATCATCCCATTGCTACTGTCAACATTGTAATTCCGTCCTCCCTGGCAACTGAAAGCAGGGGTGAAGAACTGCGGGAGCGGCAAGTTCCCGGAGGTAGTCATCTTCCACCTTCAGCAGCATCCTTATGTTGTTCATCTTCGCTGCCAAATACTAGGTGAGCGCACCACATATTTCCAGAAATGTTACTTGCCTTTGTCCTGAAGTGTTTTCCTTCTCCATTCAAGGCACCTGCTTGCCACAAGCCACTGTTCATCTGTCACGACAAAACATCACACAGAGGAGAAGCAACACCTCCGTACCTCCCGCATGAGAGACACCGGTCAGCAATTTGAGCAGCTGCACCTGCAGTTCTGCCTCTAGCCCATCTCGGTGATCTGGAAGCAATGACCTGGTTCAAGGAAGCACGCAGCTTCATTCCCACTCTACACTACTAGCAGGCCAGCGGCTTTACTCCATTTCCTCTTTCGTGGTGATGTGGAGGTGTAAAAGTGCCTGTCTTTGAATGCGAAGGTGTCCACACACTAGAGCAATGATTTTTTAAGAAGTTCTTTCAGCTCACACGTTGACCTCAGAAACAGAAGACCAGCTGCTAGGGGAGAACGCTACCCACCAGCAGCTCCAAAATTCAACGGGGTGAGCATCCCGCAGTGGAGAGGAACCCAAAGCATTATGGGATGCCAGCTGCCATAGCCACTCACACATCAGCATGAGCATCAAGCGATGTGCTCCAGCCCAGCCCGTGGATCTGGATCGACACTGCGCTGCCAAGTAAGCAGGCGTGCGCAGGTCTGTGCTGAGGACCGTGGCCGTGCAGCCTCGCTGCAGCTGGCGCTCTTTTCTCAGAGTCATAGATACTGTACTTACGCAAGCAGTCTCAGCTTTCATCTTAGCAACACCTAGCTAATTATGACCACAGGAAACCTCAGAAATACTGAACATGAAGGCTAAAAACTAGAGGAAATGCTGGGAGTCACCTATTCTACTTTTATATTCAGAGGTAGGATAAACTCCCCCGAAACTATGGCAAGTTAACTTTTTTTGGTAAAAAATATTTTTTACGGTGTCTGGTTTACAGTTTCTGAATATCTATGACTGACAGGTCTGCTCCACTATATAGCTAGTGATTAACAGCATCACTAAAAGATCTTTTCCGTGTTTAAGTAAATAACAAAGACCCAAGCCAAAGTAATTTTAAATATACCATAAAATGTTAGGAAGATTGAAAACTTCAAAGTCACTAGTGGGCCGTTCCAGTTTCTGCAAGAATCAGAAGGAATATTTCCAGTGACTTCAGTGGGATAGTTTTGTAATGACCTTCACAAGATTCAGCTCAGCGGCGTATATTTATGGGTCCATTATCCAGTTATCAATATTCAGAACTAAGTAGCCTTCTAATCTTTTGAAAGAAACCTTTTATTCAAGCAAACTGGAACTAAAAATATACTGTTCTCTCAGTGAACACAGAGAAAATATAAGGGTTTTTTTCTACATTAGTGATTAAAAAATGTAAATGAAATTGTTCAAAAGTTGAAAGTTAAAGTTCCATCTCTAATCACCTCTCAGTGGTGTCACTGAAATGACGATACAATCTAATTTACTCATTACATTTTAAATGATCTTGTTCTGTTAAGTGCTATCTTGATTTAATCAGCTGTTCCTGTAATTACATTGTGGCTCTCCCATTAGTATGTTATCAATCAGCCTCATTGAGGGCTGTACACCTCCACTATTAAAATTTTTTACAGGCTACAACTTGATGTGCAGACTTCAGGTTGGTTGGAATTTATTGCAGCTTAACTGCAAAAACAGCGGGTTAGCAACAAGGAAAGAGGTAGAAAAGTTCTATAATCTATTTTCAGACCCCTTTAATCCATTCAGACAATACTTGAGCATAATGAAATTTTACCTTTTAAAGTTAAAGCTATTTGATATTAATTGCAAAAAAAGTTGGAGCAGAAAACTGTAAATTTTGCAGGGGAGATGGTTGTATGCAGAGCAAAAGCATGTCCCGGAAAGGCTTGAGTCGCAGATTCGATCCCATGCACTTTGGAGGCTATTCTGCAGACTTACCTCCAATGACGTGCCTGCTGCAAGGCCACAGGAGATGAGCCGCTGCCTATCAAAATGGAGAGGTTAATTTTAATCTCTGAGAATTTGGATTAACAGCCCTGAAGTTATAAGCAAAGTGAGCCAACTGATACACACCACACACCCCCCGAGCTCTCTTTGAAGGTACTGAAGACAATGAAACTCGAGCAATGCCTTGGACGTACACTGTTTCTGGTGTCTGACTGTGTTCTCTCTCACTTGTTTGGTTGTTTTTTAAAGCACGCACCTGAAATGCCAGTGTGATTGCGTTGTGTGGCACATTGAGCCTGGTTACAGCTTAGAACAGCAAACTCTGAAACTCTGTAGTGCCATTTACACACATAACAATAACAAAATACTCTGAATAAAAATGAGGGAAGTTCTAGACCACGTAACACTTAAATAAGCTGTATAAAGGATGAGTATGTAACCCTATAGCTAGCTTCTTGGTGGTGTGTGCTTGCGCTATTTCGCGCAACATTTTCACAGTGTCTTCTTCCTGGTTTACTTTTTTTATACTTTGTAAGGCAGACTCTAACATATATTAAAGTAGTCATATAACATGAGTGCACACGTTAGGAATGCATGGAAGAATGGAGTGATAGGGGCATATGCTTCCATTAAACACTTGCGTGCACACACTTCGCATTTGCAAGTCCTGGACTTAGAAGGAGAAACTTTTTCTCTCCTTGTTAGAGGAATGTCAGATTTTTCTCCAATTTAATATCAAATATCACAGACACATGCTCTGATAAGCAGTGTAGTAACTTTTTTAATAATACAACAATACATGAAATTAAGTGATAATGAGCAGTCGGAGAGAAAGGAGCGCAGTTGGGAGTGAAAGTTGATGTCGAACCAGCCACAGACACATGCTCTGATAAGCAGTGTAGTAACTTTTTTAATAATACAACAACACATGAAATTAATTGTTTAAGTGATAATGAGCAGTCGGAGAGAAAGGAGCGCAGTTGGGAGTGAAAGTTGATGTCGAACCAGCAGAGGGAGCTCCAAAATCTGAATTCTTTTTTGCAGCGAGAAACGACCTTGGGAGCCGACTGTTGGGAAAAATACTCGTCGGTCACTGAACACGGTGGCTGACTGCACTGCTCCTTCCCTGGTCCCAGGAATCACAACAGCAAAATGGTGTCTTTGGGGAGGAGTACTCTCCTGACATGCTTAAAATATAATTTAAAAGGTCTTTGTAGTACCCCTGTTCGTTGGAAGAAATAATCGCAGTATAATTGTAAGATCTTCCACCTACCAAATGCTATGCTAAACTCTTTCTTAATATATTACATGTCTGCACTGTTGCCCTTATTACCTG
The DNA here is from genome assembly GCF_000699105.1 of Pygoscelis adeliae. Taxonomy (NCBI): domain Eukaryota; kingdom Metazoa; phylum Chordata; class Aves; order Sphenisciformes; family Spheniscidae; genus Pygoscelis; species Pygoscelis adeliae. The sequence goes on from NW_008824982.1 coordinate 4,954,097, forward strand.
GATCCATTGCACTTAACACTAAGCCATGATGAAGAGCCAGACTCTGACATTAAATGCTCTCTTTCAAACTGAGACATACAATATCTCAACAGAGTGCCCTGGCCTGGATCACAGCAGTTTTCTTACTTTTAGAATTAGTTCCCATATGATGGGTGCCAGGACACTGAAGGGACAGGGAGCACGGAGTCAGCTATGGAGTGCTTTCTTCATGATCAGGCCAGCAAACTTGATATGCCTCAGCAGTCCTCCCTGGCATGGACTCACACAGACCTGGACCTGGCATTGCACCTTCCTCAGCTGAGGGTAAGAAACTGCCCTGGCCAAGGAGAAATGTTACTGGAAATCATTTCACTGTCAAAATCTCAGACTGAAAACCAGCACGGTTGTGGAATGAGCTGGTCAGGCGCTCTCCAAATCTCCTTGCTAAATGTAGTCATGGGCTGCTTCTACCTTTAATTATTTCTTTCAGCAAAAGGAACCGGAGAGAAATTAAATACCCTCTCAGCGCAATGTATTATCACTGAGAGCTGCACAATTGAAAGTTTCTTGTCAGCAGTGTCCGAGGCAGGGATGGCTTTGGTACTTCTCATCCTTTCCTCAGTAACATGCTTATGCATTAGCATGAGCATTAAGCTGATTAACATTAGCTTAACTGGTAGCAAACCAGGTTTGAGCTGAATGCCCTTGAAAACTCTTTCTTCTGGAGTATTATTGTGAGAGACTTTTCCTCTCTCTGTGAAACAGGGAAAAATGTTTTATTCTCATTCTCTTTTACTGATAGCAACACACAAATCTTTCTGAATTATAAACAAAGAACAGCTTTGACCAGTACTATAACACCAGTAATTAGCAATATCTGCTAAAAAGACCTTTTGGAGATTTCTCTCTCTTCTGTTTCTCTGATCTTTAGAGTGGTATTGCCAACTTCCCTGTATCATATGCATTTACTGACCCGCTTCTTTCGAATTAAGATGTGCTTTCTGTGACTGGCAACATTTGCATTTCTTTACTCCTGGTTTCTGATGCAGTATCTACCATTCCCCAGCTTTGTCCAGTGGCCCATAAATGTTTTGGCTAAGGAGACTGTTATTTAACCCTAATGCTTCCCTGCCTTTCAAATGCTTCTTTGGTGGGTGATTAAAACTTCACAGAATTCAGCCATTTTGCTCCCTCTCTCCCTTATCTAACACACCTCATAGTGATGACAGTCAACTCATCACCGAGACTGGTCTTGGACCTATGGGATTTGGGGACAGAATTATCAAGGCTTTTGTCATGCACTGATACTAGGTTTAAATTGAAACTCTAGCATCTATCTGCATAGAATCCTTGATTGCTTTTAACTTGTCAACAGTTTCTTAATCAGTAGGCCTTCACAGCTTTGTCTGCAGTTCCTCCCAACGGGCACCTCTACCTTGTTGGTTGAGCCTGGGTCTCAGGCTTTGCTGGGGACCGGCTATGCCTGCTGGTTATGGTGCTCCGAGGAGCCACGTGCTCAGGTGCAGCCCGAAGCAGGAGCGGGGCCTGGGGAGCCTGCGTGTATTTGACACTTTATCACAGGTTCCAGCCAGCTTGACATCACATCCAGGAGCCAGCCTGAGGGCGCTGCAGACCTGCCCACCAGCAGATACCTGAGCAAAGCTTGGTGCAGGTGCTTTGAGCCCAGAGTTCAGCAGTCAGTGACCATAGAGAGACTGTGGAAGCTTCATCGCTGAAGGTCTTGAAGACAAATTAAACAAATATTAGCCTGTCTTGGGGCAGAACAGTGCACCACTGGGGTCGCTCCTGAGATTCCCTTCCTCTGGCACTACGATAAGGGCAGAAAGCACGTGTCACAGGTGACTATGGAGGTAAGCCAGTGCAGATATAACTACAGGTCTTGTATCTCCTTGTGCTGCGTATTTGCCAGCAGTGTGCCTCATACAAAGTAAAGACACACCAGTTGCAGTTTTTAAACAGTTCATTGTCCATTGACTGAACAATTCCCATTCTGAGCCAAGGAACTCTGTTTCTGCTCACTGTTCAGGACTCAGGATAGCATGGTTACTTTTGAGAATGTGAATAAAATGAAGTGCTTTATTTTAAACACATGCCTCATGTATCTAAGTTAAAATTATGTTTCCAAAAGGCTTTGTTATTAGAAGTTGATAAGTGACGGATATGTTCACTTCAGGCCTCTAACTTATTTTAAAAGATGAATTTTAGAAAACAACTTATCTAGTTTATTAAGAAATTTCAGGGCTTTAATCTAAACATCATACAGCTGCTTAAAAAAAAAAATCAATAGAATCTTTACTTTTACTCCTAACGTGCTAAACTTGTATCAGTTAACCTAAACTAAGTAAAAACATTTGCTTCATGAACCCAGGGTTCCCAAACTGATATTGCTGATAGACTCTCAGTCCAATTTAATTTTGCTTCTTCATCCAAGCTACCACTGTCAGAGCCTCTTAACTGTTCTATTTGAGATGTCTAAAACAGGCAAACAATACAAGAAATATCTGGTTCCTATTACTGCCACAGAACAGCCACCCTCCCTAAGCTGAGAGTGTTTGTGATGCCAAAAAGCTAATTAGGTCAGTGTGCCAGTTTAAATTGTACAGGAGATGAGCATTAAATGTTTACTAAATTTAACTGTCTGTTTCTGGATCTGGAATGTCTGTTTGCTAGGACAGAGCAGGAGCAGACACACTGGGCTTTAAATTAATCAAAACCAGTATACTGAAATGCATGCAGAAAATGAAATGGCAATCAGAATTACAGTATTTATTGTACTATCTAAATTATAAGGCCAAGCAAAAGCTGAAGAAAGGGATGGCTTTCAGAATGGATATTCTGCAAGCATTTAGATGGCTTGTTCTGGCTGCAATTTGGAGCAACTGCCTAGATAAATGACCAAAAGAGTCATGTGAAGGAACATTTTTGAAGTGCATGCAACATGAATTTGCAGGCGTTAGCTACCTTCAGCTGTATCTAAATTATGGCACATGGGAGAACTTTCTAGGTCCTGGGTCTAGGAACATGCCCCAAAGGCATCTCATCTTTGTCCTGTTTAGACTTTAACATGGGCCATCCCTTTTCCTTAGGCCATATGCTTACTTCCATGGGGAAAATCTGGGTGCATGCCCCAGAAGGCAGCACCGCAAGCTTCTGGCAGGAACTCAGCTGTGAAATCAGGAGAGCAGGATATGCTGCAGAGCATACCTGGCCTGGAGCCTAGACACATCCTCTTTGCAACTGGGATTCACAGCCTGAAGTGTTTTTAGGTTTTTAGGTTATCAGTGTGTGCACAGGGCAACAGCTCACCTTTCTTCCAAAAGAAGTTATGCACTCCTCTTGCAACATAAGGATTAGAGTACTCCCCCATAAAGTGAGATCTTGATTAATAATATTCGTCCTTAAGATTATTATTATTCTTATACAATCACTGACATATCCACCATTATTTTTTCATTTTGGGGGAGATAAGTTTGACGCTTAACAGTGACTCGCTTTTCCTTCCCAGTATGGCTGAAGTCTGATGAGCCCACTGAGGGGCAAGTGACTGCACTAGGAACCTTCTGGTTCATGGTATTGTAAGGGGAGGTCATGGCAACCTGTTTCCTTCACTGCCACCTGTAATACCTTGAGATGTGAAAAGTTTATGCTTTCACTGTTGGCTCAGGTTGCAGAACATTCTGGTGACAAAGCTGGTGATCTTCTGGGGAGAGAACAGAGAAGAGCTTGTGAGAAAGAGACTGGAAAGGAGAAGTACCTCAAAACCAGCTGAGTTTAGTTTTAAAAGCTTGACAGAATCAGTAAGAATACCAATTGATATGCTTTTCCTGCACTAAATAAATTGATTTATTTTCTGGTACTAAAAACTGTGTATGGGCTTATTTTTCAATGGCATTGTGCAGTTTATGCTCACTGAAACAATAAGCACTGGGGAGTTGATGTAAAAATATGGTTGGAGTAAAAATAGATGTTTTTCTCTATATTCTTTCAGCTTCTTGGAACTGGATGTTTCTTAAAGTACTGGTGTGAAAGTAAACACTGCCAAAATGAAGAGGACAGCAGATATTATCTCTGTTCCACGTGAGCTAATAACCTACCCAAGGTGGACTCTCTGCTACATTTTCTTCCAAAGTACGTTCCAGACTGTGTAGTCTCTCAAGACTCGTAATCAAACAGAAGCTGCTGAAATATCACCATCCAATAGCAACTTCCTAAAAGAGCTGTTGTCACCTATTGTCACACATATTATCACATTCTTTCTGTATAATCCTTATTTCTGTTAGTCAATACCTAGTGTGCAAGCAGGTACCCTTTTCTTCCATATGTCTACAAAACAGAAAGGGAACTGATGGCAAGAAAGAAATCAATTGTTGTTGTTTAATATGACTACCGGGAACGTACCCCCGAGACATGATAAGGACAACGTCTACCACTGAACTGCACAATCTCTATTTGCCTCCTATGGCATTTCAGAGATTAACAGTGTGGGCCTCAGCTGATCTGTTAGGAGTTTGCACCGCTAACACCATCAGCAGAACTTGAAAATAAGGCATCCTTCCCATGCCACGGCCTCTCTGAAGAATGCCCAAAAAAACTTGTAAAAAAAAAAAAAAGGCAGCAAAGTAAGAGAATACAGACCCCCACACAGGCTCCTGGTTCGTTTAAAGGCCGGGCCATCAATTAAAGCTCCAGATCAGTTTCCTGTGCTATCCCACCCACAGGTTTGATTGAACAGGGCAAAATAACTACCAAAGATAGATGTAATGGAAATGGTCAGCAACAAATGAAGTGGCAGCAACAGCAAAAAATATACTTTCCAAGCAAAACTCACTGAACGAAGCTGTATGTTGACTCTACAACTTGGGGACAGGAGGTTAGGAAAAAACCCACCTGTTTGAGAACAGCAGCCCTCTGTTCCTCAGGGCTTGCTCCTGGCCGTGCTGTGGCGCTCAAGCTATGGTCTGCCCAGGCAGCTGCTGGCAGCTGCGGCCACCAGCTGTATCCAAGGGGATCCCGAGAACGGACCCAGCTCAGCAGCCGTGAAAATAGTACCCTGAAGACATGAAGCAATTGTTGGTCTGCATGCCATCAAGCTCCAGGGAAAATAAGTACTGAATAAAGAGAAGAACAATCTCTTATCTTTTGACTCACTTTATCTATCCTGTTCTTCCTATTAGATCTCTCTCTCCTCCTGTGATTAATTCTCAATGTGGTATTTTTAATAGTTGTATATTTCATTTGCATTTGATACTTAAAGAGGGAGGAAGGATAAAAGGATGAAACTCCTAGAATTAATGCACATTGACCCCTAAGCTTAAACAGTGGTATTACCCTCCTGTAAGACTATCCTCTGTCAAGTAACTGTACCCAGGAAATAAATACTAGTCTCTTAACAGCTGTCCTGGAGACTACATCCCTATTGCTACTCTTCTTGAACAGAGTAAACTAAATAAAGTTAAATGAAGTTATCAGACATGATCTCATATTCAAAGAACCAATGTCACTAAAATAACATTCTAAATTCAACAGTCTAATGTAATTATTAAAGAGGAATGTGGTCTGTTTAGTACTGTATTGATTTAAGCCACTCTCTCTTAATTTGTAGCAGCAGTGCCACTGCTGGCATTGGGTTAGCCCTGCTGGTATCATTACATTTTGGACAATATTTACAACATAGCAGTGAATAATGTGAACGACCAAAATTTATCATATAGAGCTTAAGATTTTCAGCAATTTATTAAACCTAACATTAAAAGGGGAGGGCTTGTACTTATGGGAATAAACGATGAAAAGTAACAAGAAGCTAGAAAGCATAAGACACTTCTGCCTGTCTAGAAAAAGAAAAAAAGTGACTTCTAATGTTCCTTTCT
>NW_008824982.1:4960010-4966990 GCF_000699105.1 Pygoscelis adeliae
AAAGGATTGTTGGTGGCACTCTTCCTTTGTCCCTACAATAGTGTCCTTCTTCTCCCCAGCCTGTGATGTTGAGCCTTCCTGCCGCCTTTGCTATCCCACCTTTTATTCCTTCTCAGTGGCCCCATTCTCTGTCATTTTTCACTTTCTTCAGTGCTGACCTCAACCTCAATCTCTTATTTTTATATAGCTCTTTTCACCGCCATATCTCAGCCTCCTGAAAGCACACATACACCCGCACACATGCACACACACGCATATCACCAAGAATGCTTTCACTTCTTATCTCTTCTACCATGAGTTTATATCCATTATATATGAATAGAATGCATACATATCTATGTATATAAATTACTCTCTATGCAACTTGTGAATGCTGGGTCTGGGATGATGAACATATCTTTTTTTAAATATCTCTGTGAAGTTGTATGTATCCGGGCTTGCCAATAAAGCTGTGCAAAGTATGTTCCACACTAGCCTGGTTAGGCGGTCGCTGAGCTAAATGATTGTACTATGAGCAGAGCAGCTGATACACTCGAGTAGCTGAAGCCCGCCGCCTTACCTGTCTGCAGACAAAGGGCTGGAGGAATAGAGGACAGAGGTGGTAAAAACTGACAAAAGACCCCTTTGAGGAAGGCATTTATATGCATTTTATGGTCGGTAAAGAAAGAAATCTCCTTCCACAGAATGCTTTGTCCCATCCTAAGATGGCTGTTTAAGATGGCACCCTGCCTGAGCTGACACACTTCTGACATGCTCCAAGCTCTCGTCCCAAAATGTCAGTCTTGCAGGGCACCAAGAACTAAACCAGACATTTGGGGCACTGCCCAATTACACTTACAGATACATTCTTAGGTGCGAATTTATCATAACTGTGTCAGCTCTGCTGCATGTGTGTCATGAGTAATACAGTATTTGGCACTACCTCTAAGGCCTGTTCCTGCAGCAATGTTATTGAGAATGCCCTCTTTTTTTTTTTAAACAGTAACTAATTGATTCCTCGTTGATTTGGTAGAGAGAAAAAAGAGAACAGGGGCGGGGGGGGAAGGGAAGCTTTGTAGGTGTGAATTCCCATCCTCAAAAATAGCAAAAGAAATCCCACTGGTAGTACAGTCAATCTTTAAACCCCACTTGTGATTTTTTTCCAGTTGTAGAGCAAGCAGTACTGCTTTACATGCATTTGTTCTTCTTATGTAGAGGAAGAAAAAGTCTTTTCTTCCTTGGTATCACATGTTCGTGTGAAATGTGCAGTTTATTGCTAAAAAGGTTGTGGGTTTTTTTAAGTTTCTGTGGTGGCTGCGCAGAGGGAAAGCAAAATGAAAGTGACTGCGTCCAGCAGAGGGAGCTCCAAAATCTGAATTTTTTTGTGGGGGTGATGGTGTATTTCTTTGAAATAGATGATCTCTGGTAGAATCCTGGTTTTTAACATATAAATCCTTTGATGATTTTCATTCCCTTCCACTAGGAATTCCTGTCTTTCTCTCTCACAATCCTCAACACTAAAATGATACCAGAATTTGTCTATGCACGGGGGTATTTTTGAGGCTGTCCTAATATTCTAAAACAATTTTTATATGTTGAGGTTAATTTCAACTTAAATTTTAATGCAGCAGTTGGCATATTTTTTCATAGCATTTATTTAAAATACTTCTGTTCAGCTTTTCTAGAAAAAAAATCATAATATAGGAATTATTTATGTGCAATTTCCTAAATTTCCACATGCAAACTATTTCAGCTCAGCACATGAGCAAAGCTTTTTTCAGTATATAAAACATATATATATATAAAAATGGAATGTGTTTCATCTTCTGGTCAAGTCAAGTCAGCCAGTCCCAGATGAAGCAGATAGATGGCAAATTATATGAGTTTTAAGCCCTCACCCCTACCATCAGCACCTGCTCTTCCCTCATTGTTCAAATTCATTAAAGAATGGCTGAAGATCCTGATGCTACTTTGTTGCTTCTGATAATATTTAACTACTAATCTAACAGGTATTCATCTAATTTGAGGTGTGAAGGGTGACGTGCATATGCTATTGCCTTCACAAATGACTAGTAAGTATGCTTTATTTGCGTTAAAATGAAGAAAATAATCACTGCCTATCTCTTGTTCACAGTACTTAAACCTTTGTCTCTGTGGAGAAGCGGATCCCAGCCTTCACTGGCCCAGTGGCAGAAATGCTGAGCAAGTGAATTGTGGAAAGCAAAACCATGCTTAGCTCTCCCTTTTGGCTTCATTTTGGTTTTTTTTAAATTTCCTGAGGCTCAAAAGCCTCAGGAACTTGTAACAAGCCATGTCTGCTGCCCTCAACTTTTATTCTTACAGTGAAGACAGGAAACATATGGCATTTAGCTCCTTGTCATGTCATGCCATGCCATTAAAATATCCAGTCTACTGGGGCTTTTTCTTTTTCTCTGGCTTGGAGGAGAAAGAGACATAATGGGAGCAAGCTTCAGAGGAAAAGCTGTGCAGTCCTTTAGCAGCTGCTCTGTGTGCACAAGGGGTCCCAGAGAGTTGTGTGTAGGATGAACACCCTTCTGAAACAGTGTGGCATTGCCCTTGATGTAACTCCTTGTTCTGCCAAAGAATTAATGTCACGATATACTCCTTCCCATCTCTGCTCATGCTGCGGCAGCCCCCAGATGCAGGAGAGTGTGTCATCATTCATTTTGCAGACAAGAAAGCAGTAAACGTTTGTTTGCTGCCAGCTGCTTGATTTCTGTGTACTCTGCTCTACAGACAAAAGAGAGCTGGAAGCCATTTGTGCAATTCGGCACTTGCCGTCACCAACTCCTGGGTGTGTTGTGGCTGTGTTGGGCCCAAATAATCAGAAAGCAGGATCTGGCTCCACAATCTGTTTTGTTCCCCTCTTCCCCTCCTCTTTTTGATCTGCTTCCAGGAGCTTCCTCTGGAGTCAGTGATGATGGCTGGGCACCTTGGATATCTGAAAAGCAAGCCACTAATTTAGGTGCAAAAATAGTGCTTTAGGCTTATTTTTCAAAAAGCTTACTGATGCCTGGGCATGCAAATATTGAAACATTATTTGTCACACTGCAAAGAATAGTTACTAAACAGTTAGGTTCAGATTTATTTGTGCATTTTAAATGTGTTAAAGTTGTGTCACAAACTATTGCTTATAAATATGGTGCTTTCCCAAGTCAGCCTGTCTCACAGAGGATGGAGAAGCAAAACTTCCATCTGATACCTTCAGCTCAAAGCCTGCTCACCTCCCAGTTCCTCTCCCTCTGACATGGTGCCAAGCAGAGCTGGGAGATCAGATTCATTCCTGGAAGTCCTTGCGCTCTCAAACCACAGCTGAATTTCCTCTTCAAGTATTTTTCAGCAAGGCTAATTTCAGGGATCGGTTCCTCAAGTTTACTCTGTCTTATGTCATGCCTGCCCAAAGGAATATTCTCTTTCTTAAAAATCAAGGTGTTCTTAAGATCATTTTTTTCTGTAACTTTTCCCTCTCTCCTGCTTCCACCATCCAGAGTCTAAGGTCAGTCAAAGATCACTGTTAAAAAGGTAAATGTTCACTTCATTAAGCATCTATTTTATCCTTCTCTTGTTCCTTTTGCAGCAGTTTAGAGCTTCGTGCCTGATTCTTACTTAATTTGCAGCTGTGTAACCTCCAGTACTGCTATTCTCCAGCACACTCCGTCTGAAATACATACTCCAACATGCTCGCCCTCTGAGCATGAGATCTGAGAGAGAAACAAACAGAAGAAACCCCGCTTTTGATCTGGCTCCTCTTCTTTTACATTCCCACGGCCTGACCTCAGTGTGTGACAAATGTGGGCTTCACGCTCGGCCCACGCGCGCACGCAGAATGGGAGCCTTGTGTCTCCAAATGCCATCGCGCCTCTGTGCGCAGCCCTGGCCTGCTCTCCAGCCCCCAGCACCCCCAGTCCCCACCAGCTCCCGCTGGCCTGGGCGAGGTGCTGCCACCGCCCCCAGCTCAGCCTGGTCTTGGTAAACGAGGCAGTGGCTGGAGCTAGGGAAATGTTGGAAGATGTGGGCCGAGTTTCTTCCACAAAGGAAAGTGCCTCCGTGATTTTAAACAAATCATGTCACTTACCTGTGTTCAGTTCCCTTTCTTAGAGGTGATCCTCTGGGTTTTTCATCCCCTGAGGATGACAGGAGGGTGTGCGGCCAGTTTGCCCAGTTCCCATGAGTCAAAATGGCTGCCATCTTAGGCCAACACCTGTGAAGCTGATACCCACAAAATGGCCGCCCCAGGGTTCTGCAGTGCATGGCCATGAGTCTTCTCACAAAGGTGGCCACCATCTCCCAGCAGTGAGGCGAGGCGGTGTGTGCCTGTGTACTGGCTGTCAGCTGAAGGGCTGCCTGGGTCGTGGAGTTCGAGGAGTGGAGGAAACCCAATGCAAGGCAGGGAAGAGGAGGAGGCCAAGCTTGCAGGGAATGGATGGGAAGGCCTGAGTGGCTGTGGCGGTACGTGCTGGCTTACACTAGCGGGCAGAGATTCCTGTGGCAAGAATCACTCTCTGTAGGATATCAGGGCAACAGGAAATTTAATTCAGATTGACGCTGGTGTTCCATATACTTCAGATGGAGTATTTTCTGATTATGATTTTTTTTTTATTTCCTTTCCCCCCACCCCCCCCATGCATACCCTCTTACTCTGGAAACATGTAATTTAAAAGCTTTCAGCAACACACAAACCGTTGCACTAATGTGCATCAGGCCTTTCAGTGGAGAAGTGATTGCCCTTCCTGAGGGGATAGGGGTTGTGCCTGTGGCATTGGTGCTGGTATCATCAAATCCTAATTGAATTGTACAGCTTTTTCCAATGGAAATCCAAAGGTAGATTCAAAACTGAGCTGACCCTTAATAAACGCAATTAGGCACATAGTTTTTCTATTACTGTTCTCACTATTTTTAAGCACTAAGTCAAGGAAGCCCAAAGCTTCATAGATGTTGAGGTTTTCAAATTGTGCATGTTAATAGTTAGGACGCTGAGGCCATTTTCTTTGTGTTGAAGCTCCCTTTAAATTCAGTGAGTTTTGGATCCAGTCTCCAATGCATATGTTAGCAATAAACCAGGAGAATGAGAGAACTGTATTTTATCCATACTTATTTCTGGTCTGGAGAAACACAGCTGAAAATTCAGAAATATTTCAGTTTTTTTATTTGGTTTGTATGTAACTTTTTACAACTTACAGGACTATGCTATTGCAAATGGTGATAAAAACCATATGCACAAAAACTTTGGTGCATTTTTCCAATAAGCAGCATCACCTAATATCACAGAGAGGGAATCTGCCCTACGTTAAACACAGCTGGGTTTAACAAAACCAGCTGGGGAGGCACCTGCCATATCCCCATAAGGAACGGGTGAATGGGGGGATGTCTGCTGGAGCTCATCATTATGAGGAGTCTTTGCTGTAACAAACATGCCTGGTCTCTTCTGCCCTCCCCGCCCTGGTGACAGCCCCCTGCCATTCCCATGGCTCCCCTCACCATCTCTGCATGGTTCCCGACGTCCCCCAAATCCCCAGGAACAACCTCTTCATCTTGAGGTTCCTCCCAGTCATCCCAGTGTCTGTGTTGTCACAGCCTCCTCACCCCAGGATCCACTGGGGACTGTTCCCCAAAATTATCCCATTTACCTCTTCCAATTCCTTCTCATTTCCAAATCCTCTCACCAACTAGGCAGCCATGATAATTAGTTGTGTTCTTTGGTTGTTTGACATGGCTTATGTGTGACACTATTAGAAATGTTCATGGCTCAATGTTTCCAAGCGAAAGAAGCCCTTTACCTGTTTATGAGTGAGATGCAGAGCACTGCTATTTTTCTCAGGCAAGGCCTGAGGACCCCTTGGGGTAAGCAACTGAAACTGATAAACTGGGGTGGCCCCAGAGAGCCTTTTAAAAGGCTTTAGAAGGCCACTACCTGTAGGCTATGTCTATACTGGAAAGTAGAACAGGACCAGGGCACTGGTCTGCAGTCATGCATCTTGTTTAATTGTTACAATGCTCCATGGCACAAATTTGGTCCATGCCAGCTAGTAATATTGCAGGAAACAAAAAGGATTGGATGCCACAGACCTTTCCTAATGGGTGGTTCAGATATGACCATCATGTCTGGAGGCAAAGGGGAACAGTTTAGCATTGTGTATGTGTGCCAGGCCATGCTGCATTGCTTCAGGCTACAGAAAAGTGTCTAGCCTGTTTTATTTACTAGTACAGATGTAGCCTTACAGTTTCATCCTTAGTGCTGCCACTGATACTACAGAATAGCATCAGTGTGAGGCTCTGCACATCTATGATGCTGACCATAGGCTGCTGGCAACTTTTAATGCTAGGTTAGATGTGTCTGCAGAAGATACAGTCACAGCAATGCCTGTAGTGTTAACTCACCCTGTGGTAATCTTAAAAAAGTCACTTAATTATTTTTTTCTGTGTTATTTTTTGTTATTTCAAACCTCCTTGGAACTGTAAATTCCTTGGTAGTGCTGGTGAAGAGATTCTCCAGGTAGGAACAGCAAGTCTGCAGATGACAATGCAGCCTCCACCTTTTGTTCCAGACAGACCTGCCAGAAATCAGTCAGTTTGTTCTTGTTTCTTCCTGTAGCTTTACCAAAAATCAGAGAAATCTGTTAAATAGTTTATACTAGTAAACCACCATTAACTAGATGCTTGTCTTTTCACTAGTAGTGAAGGAAAAATGCCTTTCCTAACTGAGCTGCTGCAGAGACAAGGGTAGTCACATTGGAGGCTCGCTGGTTCACAATATTGAGATTTCTGGTTTATGAAATACAGCTAGGTCAACACTCAGCTTTATTCTCCCATCAGGGCTTTCTGCCCTACGTTAAACACAGCTGGGTTTAACAAAACCAGCTGGGGAGGCACCTGCCATATCCCCATAAGGAATGGGTGAATGGAGGCATGTCTGCTGGAGCTCATCATTATGAGGAGTCTTTGCTGTAACACACATGCCTGGGCTCTTCTGCCCTCACCGC
>NW_008824982.1:4967264-4978766 GCF_000699105.1 Pygoscelis adeliae
TTACCTACCCCAACCACTTCTCATTTCCAAACCCTCTCACCAACTAGCCAGCCATGATAATTAGTTGTGTTCTTTGGTTGTTTGACATGGCTTATGTGTGACACTATTAGAAATGTTCATGGCTCAATGTTTCCAAGCGAAAGAAGCCCTTTACCTGTTTATGAGTGAGATGCAGAGCACTGCTATTTTTCTCAGGCAAGGCCTGAGGACCCCTTGGGGTAAGCAACTGAAACTGATAAACTGGGGTGGCCCCAGAGAGCCTTTTAAAAGGCTTTAGAAGGCCACTACCTGTAGGCTATGTCTATACTGGAAAGTAGAACAGGACCAGGGCACTGGTCTGCAGTCATGCGTCTTGTTTAATTGTTACAATGCTCCATGGCACAAATTTGGTCCATGCCAGCTAGTAATATTGCAGGAAACAAAAAGGATTGGATGCCACAGACCTTTCCTAATGGGTGGTTCAGATATGACCATCATGTCTGGAGGCAAAGGGGAACAGTTTAGCATTGTGTATGTGTGCCAGGCCATGCTGCATTGCTTCAGGCTACAGAAAAGTGTCTAGCCTGTTTTATTTACTAGTACAGATGTAGCCTTACAGTTTCATCCTTAGTGCTGCCACTGATACTACAGAATAGCATCAGTGTGAGGCTCTGCACATCTATGATGCTGACCATAGGCTGCTGGCAACTTTTAATGCTAGGTTAGATGTGTCTGCAGAAGATACAGTCACAGCAATGCCTGTAGTGTTAACTCACCCTGTGGTAATCTTAAAAAAGTCACTTAATTATTTTTTTCTGTGTTATTTTTTGTTATTTCAAACCTCCTTGGAACTGTAAATTCCTTGGTAGTGCTGGTGAAGAGATTCTCCAGGTAGGAACAGCAAGTCTGCAGATGACAATGCAGCCTCCACCTTTTGTTCCAGACAGACCTGCCAGAAATCAGTCAGTTTGTTCTTGTTTCTTCCTGTAGCTTTACCAAAAATCAGAGAAATCTGTTAAATAGTTTATACTAGTAAACCACCATTAACTAGATGCTTGTCTTTTCACTAGTAGTGAAGGAAAAATGCCTTTCCTAACTGAGCTGCTGCAGAGACAAGGGTAGTCACATTGGAGGCTCGCTGGTTCACAATATTGAGATTTCTGGTTTATGAAATACAGCTAGGTCAACACTCAGCTTTATTCTCCCATCAGGGCTTTATAGGAAAGGGTTTAGAAACTGTTATATCAGTGTTATTGTGAGTAAGATTTTATTTTATGCCTCAGGAGAGAAAAAGACGATTGATTTTAAAAATATACAAGCAGGGCATGAATCTCTTTGACCCTGTTGACTGGTGGTTTACTCCCTGGGAGAGAGACGTCTGAGTAATGCTCTTTGGCAGAGCCGTGTTTCCCTGCAGAGTTCTGGGCTCCACCTCCTGCAATGCCACTGCATTCAGGGCTGCCAGTCACATGGCTACGGCCCTTGTTGGAGTCCTCATCAACGATAAAAGAAGTTTAAGAGGGAGTTTTTCAGACTTGTTCAGCTGGGCTCCTTGGCACACATCCTTTCTTCCTGGGGAAGAGCAGCCAACTGGATCCCCTACAAAAGCATCACTTCCAGAGTGGGTTACAGGAGTGCCGAAGAGAAGGACGGCTTTTAGCAGATGCGCTGGGAGGGACCAAAGAAAACAAAGGCCAGAATTTCTGTACACTTTCTTTTCTTGTTTTAACTGCTTGCAGGTATGCAGGTTTTGGGGGAGAATGAGGGGACGTGGAAAGGTCAGGACAGATACGCATTAAAGCAGTGATAGAGGGTCTGACCAAAGGCGTATCTAGCCCAGGTTTTCCATATCACTGAGCTGAACAAGGCCATTACAGAATGAGTAGATGCTGCAGGAAACTGGAAAACAGCGAGAGGGGAAAATGTTGCAAGGCTCAACAAGAGCAACGAGGACCTGAGGTGGTAGCGAGAGGTCTCAGTGCAAGTGCTTGCTCCAGCGTGCAGAGACTGAGGCTAAGGTGCTGCGGAAGGACTGGAAAGGGCAGGACCCCGAAATGGATGCTGCTTAGTCCAGGAGAGAGCCCTGCTGTGGCAGGAAGCAAATGAACTGGAAGTAATCCTCTGGAGAGAAGCAGATGAGAGGTTCTGGAGTTCTCAAACAATGGACTGGACCAAGTGTGAATCCTGGAGCAAAGGCTCCATCTGATGCTGAATATGCCTAAGACGAATGAGGAAATGCAGCAGAAGGTCAGAGAAGAAGTTGCCACGCATCCCTGGCATGGTGAGAGCCAGCTCCAAGGAGCTCCAGGGCACACGGAGATACTTGGAACTGAAGCCTGCTCGTGGCTGAAATGCATGAGGGAGTAAATGGCAGGTGTAAAATCCTGCTAATTGTGTAATTATTTATTTAGTAAAGATAGATAGCTTGGAAAAAAGGGAAGAAGTAGCTGCTGATGGAAGACCATGGCAGCAGGTCAAATGTATGTGATACTTCTCCCTAATGTTCCCCAGCCTTTCTACATATTTGATAACCTTCTGTGGATTTCCCATCCACTAACTTGTCCCTGAACACGTGTAGACCCAAAAAGAGGGAAGGGCACACAACTGTAATGCAGAACTGGTGGCATGAGGAGTTAGGGATGGCTACAGGAGTGGGAGGAGCAGGATGTGAAGGTGATTAAGGTGATGAGGTTTGGAGAGCCTTGGTCACCAGCAGCAACAGTCAGAGTACATCATGTGCTGGCTGAGAGGATCCATCAGATCTTTGATTGAGGGCCCTTGTGAGAGATGCACGTGCATTAGAAAAGAGATGCTGTAAAGGTATTGCACGCACATGCAGCCGTGCTGTGTGGGTGCGGAAGTTCTAACACTAGAGAGCACACCAAGCACATCAACTTACTTGTTTAGGCTTAAATGCCATCATTTGGTGCTTACCTCATTACTTTGGAGGAGTGGGTCTGACTCGTACCAGCAATAGTCTGCTGGAAAGTCAGAGTGGAGTAGAAATGAAACTGCATTTGCCCACTTTTTATTTCTTGCCTAAGCAGAGTAATCTGAGAATGATTACAGGGGGTGGAGGTGGGAGTCAGGACTTCCAGCCCCCTACTCTTGTAGCATTGGTAGGAATGAATAATTAGATAGTATTCATTATAAAACCATAGACCTGCTTTTGGCAACAATATCTTTGAAAGCATTTTTTAATATAGACTCTGCGTTGGCCTTGTTAATCACCGCCTTCTAGAAATCCCTTGCATTTGGAATCTCTGCAAGAAATATAATTGCTCTTGTGATTAAAAGAAGCTTTGGAGCATGGATAAGAAACATGATGTGCAGAAAAAAATTCTACCTAATATTTTTTGGCATCTTTTTGTAATGGCATAATGACCATCTGCTTCCCAGAACCTGGAAAAAAGATTTCTGTGCACGTGTTTTTACTGCAAGGAATGTCAGTATGTTGTCTTTCCTGTTATCACAGCATTGGGCTCTATTATCTGTTACTACTGCAAACTGATTTATTCCTAATAATAGAAAATAGGTCGTAAATGAATGTCCTAGTTTTTTGCTGAATTGGGGCCCAAAAAAGTGGAGCAGATTTAAAGATACTCATGAGGTTTATATATTGCAGGGAAAGATGGTTATTATTATTTTTCAGACCAAAGCCTTCTTAAAATGCTTGTGAATGTGTAAAATTTTTCAGTGCTACTAATAAATGGCTAAAAATTATGTTTCCGCTTGTTTAAAGTAAAGAAATAGAGCAAAACATGGTCCAACTTTTACGCTGGTTGTATGGCTGTAGTCACCAGGCTGTCAGCAAGGTTTTACTTATTTCACAGACATCAGGACCTAACTGTCACACAGCAAAGTAGCAGCCTCT
The DNA here is from genome assembly GCF_000699105.1 of Pygoscelis adeliae. Lineage (NCBI taxonomy): Eukaryota > Metazoa > Chordata > Aves > Sphenisciformes > Spheniscidae > Pygoscelis > Pygoscelis adeliae. The sequence goes on from NW_008824982.1 coordinate 4,971,118, forward strand.
GAAGCCCAGTCAAATTGGATTTTTGTACACGAAGAAGCACTAAATTGTTCAAGACGGCTGTCTCTCACTACTGACTCTGGATTGACATGAAATAGCAGCTCACTGCTCACCAAGGGTTTTGTTCAACATTTTCATAGTTTTTAATAAAGTGGAAACCTACTCTTTAGAAAATCAATAATGGTAATTCTCAAGTGGCCACCCCAGCGTTTCAGGCTCTCCTTCTCCTGTGCCGATGCAGAGGCAAGGAAAGTAACAGACAACGTGCAGAGGCAAAGAAGCAGCAAAGTAACAGCAGCCAAAGCCCAATCAAAGTGAGTATTTGTATGTGGAGAAGTATTACTGTTCAGTAAAACAAATGCTTGTTTCCACATTAATTTAAAATCACAGAGCAGGGACAACATTTCTGTTCCTCTCAGAGCCCGCAGACACAGAGAACGGTGGAGATGTCTGTGAAGAACCAGTAGGCTGCTGGGGTGCAGCTCTATGTTGAAGTTCAGTGTGAGGACCTTGCTGGTTTGGTACTGTCACTTTGAAAAGGGATCTGGGATGAATGGTTTCCTTTTCACAAGCCCCTTTCCCTGCCCATATTTCCCAGGCAGGTTTTTCAAGCCATTTGCATTACTCTGAAGCTGTTTTCTTGCTCCTTGGTTTCCTTCCAAGTATGATTCCCTGGAAGCTCTTCACTAGCTCGCATTTGTAGGCTGTGAAACGCATGGTAGGTAGCGGGCAAAACAGGAAGTTTCAACGTAATTCCCAGAGGTTATGTGTGGGATTGAAACCAAAAACTGGTTTATGTTTGTTTTGGCCCACATAGCTGGAACCTAGCGCTGTGGAGTTATTCATGTTCAGCAAAACATTCCAGTGGGTATGTACCCATGAACCTGCTGACTTCTTGTTACTGTATTTAAAGAGATGCTGTAGAAAATAAAACCTAGTTTATCCAGTGAACTTTAACAGCACTGCATCTGTTCAGATGACGTGGTTTCTAAGAATATGCTTTTTTTAGAGCTCCTGTTACTTTTCTGATCTTGGGCCAGGACACAGAATCCTTCATGCAAATACAGCCTGTCTCCTACATTCCCTGCGACTCATTTATCTGAGAGGAGAAAAAGGAAGAGAAACAACTCTGTGAATTCGCCCTTTTCAGTACACTGAAGGTTTTTCTCCGTGGAGTCCTTCATGGAGTTACTTCCTGCAGTATGGCCCAGGCTGCTCTCCAGCACAGGTGGAATTTTGTGTATGTCTCTTCATCCACTTTGGGATTCTTTTTGCAAATGCTTATGGCTGCCTCACCTTCTCTTGACCTATACACTAACTTCTGGCTTTGGTTTTACAGCAGAAAACAGGAGTCAGTATCATGCATGTGTTCAGTGATCAACTCTGTGGCCAGCATGAGAAAAACAAGACTGGAAAAGAAAAAAGTACATTAACCAACAACAAACACAAAACTCACTCTGATCTGTAATGAAATAATCTGTGGAAGTTCCCTCCATCCCCAGAATTAGAGGCTGGACTGTGTTCTAAAGCAGGAGGAGACCGAGATATTATCCTAAAATTGTTATGATGCTGTCATGATTTAGACTCTGCCTGGAACTCCACAGTGTGTTTCAGCAGTTTGCTCCCCTGGGAGAGTGGCAAAGTTTTGTGCCTGTCAAATGGAATTTCTGGTACTAAAACCTCATACTGGATTTAATTAACACTCTCGCTGGCCTGCACCAGCTTCTCAGAAAGTGCTTCTCATGTGGGTCTTGTAATTATATCTTAGGGTATCTGTAAACTCCACGTGCTCTGGAATGCTACTATTGCGTAGCTAACAGTTTGCCCTTTTAACTCCAGTATGTCTTTCTCTCATAACACAAGATAAGTTCAATGATAAAATAAAGAAAAGATTGTTGAAGCAAGATTTCAGGTCAGGTTTTTAGCTACTGGATTGGAATCAACATCTACAAGAAAAACAGATACCAAAACCAGTCCTTGTCTGCTTTAGCAACTAAATACTGTTTAGTTGCTTAGCCTCTCAATTTATTTTATCACTTCTGAATGCCTTTGTTTTCTGTTTCACATGCCACCCCCTTTCTCTTGTACCATGCAACAAGAGAAATAAACTGACTTTTGTTACACCTCCAATCATCACTTCTAACAATTCTTTCAGTGATGATCACATGAAACTGTACCCATTATGTATACTAACTTGCACTCATTTTGCTACCCTCTCATGCATTTAGAACTGGAAGCCCATACTAGAACTTACCAGTCCAGTTAGGAACGACAGCAATGCGTTATGGAAGGATGCATTTTCATGTTTCTTTCCTTCAGCTCAGCTCTATACTAACGCCCTGGGAAGGTGTGGGAGATAATTGCTTTTTGGTAAGGGGTGCCTGGAAATAGTGTGTGCGTGGGGGGTTCTTTCATCTTCACTGTACACTGAACAGAAATAGATAGTAATTTATATGAGTAGCTCAGACTAAAAAAAGATATGCCCTACCACAGCTTACCTTAAGGTTTTTACCTAATAATTGAAATTTATCTTCCACTTAACTGCCTTTCAAAGTCATTAGCATTGTTCAGCTGGGGAAGTAGCTAAATTGCAACTGAGACTGGTGGGCATAAAAGACAAACATAAGAAGCATCAAGCTCTTTTTGGTAACTGAATACCCCGGGAAGGTAGCAAATTTTAAATATGTGGTGGGCTATGCTGTCCAATGCTGGCTGATGAAAATGTCTAATATTACTCTGATTCCTGTTGTGTAAAGGGCAACAGGACTTTTTATGTTCTGTGTAAATAAGTAGGATACTGTCAAAAGGGAAATAAGCAGGACTGTGACAAAATACATTGTTATTACAGTTAATGTAGGCATACCAAAGACATCTTAAAACAACAGCTTGACAACTTACTGAGCTTCTCAGGTAGATGTTGCCACACACATTGATTTCTGTACTTCCACAGATGTCCTGCTAACAGCATACAAGTATCTAGTTTAAAACCAGCTCTATCATGGTCATGCTACTCAAACTTGGAGTACAAACACAGTGCTAGTTTCCCCAGATAACAAAAATGACCCACTAAACCTTCAAAACTAGCTTACAGGTTGGGGCAGAGAGGGGTTCCTGTCCACATGCATAATGACTGTGGGGTCTCTTCCTGTTCCCACTAAAAGTGGGAGCTCCATACCAGATGAACTAAGTCTTCCCTTCTTAGCATTATTATATATTTTTAATAAGAAAAGCCAGCATGATGTAGCTTGCCAAAGTCACAGAATGTCACAGCCACTTCTAGACCGGCAGGACACAACACTGGTATGTCCCATCCTTTATTCCTATCGTAAGCCTGGGCCTGGCTCAGAGAGCTTGTCCTGTCTCAGTCTCTCATGATAGTGAGACCCAGCTTCCTCATGTAGATGCTCACGGAATCCAGCCCGGGGGTGGGCCCGGGCTGCAGCATTCCTGAGTGTGTCCAGTGCCACTCCTTCTGCCCTTCCAGTTCAGTGCATCCAGCCTTGGAGCATGCGTCATTTCTACAAGTCATAAAATAGTTGTTCATGGATGTGCAGGTAGCACCTGGCTTGTGATAAGGGTACCTACTTTCTGTCTTTCTACCAGAGAATCTCTTAAACTGCTGCAGGGGCTGGAGTTTGAGGACTTTAGTTTGCTTACAAAAAGATGAGAGTGGGGGCTGATGGTGTAGAAGTTACTATTTTTGCTCCAGGACAGGAAACCAAGCTTTTCTCTGTAGTCTGATTCCATCCAGTTGGCCTTGCTGCTGTCCTCATCTTACTGCATAACCTCATTGAATAACCTCAATTCTCGTCCTTGTTAGACTTTTCCTCGTAGCTGCTGTCACCTGTTACAACTCAGGGCACAGCCACAGCAGAAACCTCGGTGGAGACAGAACACAGACAGCTGCTGACATGTTAAATACAGGCTCATCTAGCCGTGCTCCAAGACCATTAGCAACTGCTTCTGCCACAGCTCCCACCAACAGATCTGAACAGCAGCACTAATTTGCATCATTGGCATATGGTTTCTGTGGTGGCTTGAGTCCTCTCTTCTCCTTTCTTTCTCTTTCGTCCATATTCTCCCTTCATTTGTTCATACTTTTTTACTTGCTTCAGGCATGCCAGTGCAGTAACGGTCTACACAGAGGAATTTTCAGACTGCAAGCTCCCCAAATGTGGCCGTTGTTAGTGATATGTCCTCTTAAAAATCCATTCTTAAATACGTACACCCTAAGAAATTCAAACCAAATGCTGGGAAGTTTTGCTACAACATGCATGTTTCAGTAAGACCCACCTGGGAGTTCTGTAACAAAACTATATGGGTTATTAAAACACTCAGCTCAGTTTCCTGCATTTTACCTGTAGATCTTGTGCTGTTATAGCATATTTTCTCCTCTCTAACACTTTTTTTCTATGTTTAGGATGATAGCTGACACTGGATTGTGCTTGGCTGATGAGTTGGAGGAGAGAATGAAAGAGCAGAATGGGAGTAATTTTTGTGGGTTCAGATTACTTACAGCACTTGCCTCTGATTATCTGGGCTCATAGATGCTTCCAATGTAACCCTTCTTGCTCTGTCCCACTAAATTGAACAGGAGAAAAAAATGCAACTTCATAATGTAATTACCAATATGTGGTTGAGTCATTAAAGGATTAAAGTTGCAATACACTTTGCATCACTCACATCTTTTTATCTGAGGAACAAAGTCTATTTATACAGCCTCATTTATAAAACCTGCTCATCCCTACACAGGAAGAAAAATAACCACTTCTCATTTCTGTGGTGCTTGTAAAGGTACTTTAAAACTGTACACCAAACTCAGCTCCCATGTAAATATGCATGACTCCTTCCAAAGTACTAGGGGATGGACTTACCTACAAGTAAACCCTGTCCCTATAGGGCTGAATTTTGTCTTGAGATTTCTGCATCTCTCAGCTCATTAGTTCAGGTTGCACGAAGCCTCCTGGAGATCAGTCCAGTGAAGTGTGAGCAGCAGCAACCAACTCCATGCTCCAGTTTTACGCAGCCACATAAAGCAGCAGGGGAAGCAAAGATGACAGGTCACACTTGCTGTCACTTCAGTGAAAAGATTAGTATTAATGGATTAGGAATCCAATTAGCCACTCCTCTTCTTTTAGGAAAAGCTGGCATGTCAAAGGTTGCTGTCTCTCAAGAGAATAGTGGAGCGCAGATGGCTGAAAATCCTGACATGCTTTGATGCAAAATAAAATTTTGGCCCCATCGTTTTGTTTCCGACTTTGGAGCTCCTGAGGAAAGCAACCCTGTCACTGTCTGGCTAGGCTCCTCCGCACAGCCACTTCCATCTGTAGCCATCTTTCCACTCTAATCGAACAGATTTCTTACCCAGATTGGTAGCTGTTTGCCAGACAGTGTTACGGGGCTGTCAACAAATGGACTGCAAATCACTTTTGTATTTGTTTAAATTGAAGTTTCTTCTCTTGTCTTTCACTTGTATTCAGTGAAGCTCAAGGTCAGCAGTTAGAGGCTTTTTAAAAAGAAAAAAATAGTGTTACTTTTCTACTTCATGTCTGTTTGTAGGCATTTATTGCTTTTTTCAGATGTGGTTTAATGCTGGACTTATTTCAACATTGTATCCCTTATATAGCAATGTTACCTATTCATCTTTTCTGAGAATTCACTTGTACCCTTTAGGCATTCAGAAGCCTTTGCATTTTAAAAGCCATTAGATAAATTGTTAAATTATTATTTGTTAGACCAATAATGACCAGAAGATTTCAAAAACTCCAAGATATTCATCCAGCCTCTGCTGGGCTTTGCAGCGATTGCAGAGGGATTTGTCAGAGTAGATTAGTGCTTTAGTCCATCACACCCAGTGCCTCTGGCATTTTGGTACTCCAGAGGACGGTGGACATTTCTTCCCCATTGTAGATCAAGTCTCATTCCACAAAATGCCCAGTTTATTGTGGATTTTTCTTCAGGTCTTAAGGGTGATCATCAGTGATATGATCATCAGTGGTGGTGGGAGGGAGGAAGCTTGCTTTCCCCTTCCCTCTTTTTTTCCTCTTACACGTATTGGCTGGACACTACAGAAGTCTTTGCAGAGTATCCACCTAGATCTGCCAGCTGTTGCCAAAGCACTTGGAATCATGGCTTGTCTGGCATTACTGATATACTGCGGTGTAGAAGTAATCTAGAGAAATCTGGATGACTCCTTTTTAATCCCTCTAGTCCTCCTCTGCAGAGAAGGAAATTTGTGGAGGCATTCTCCAGGAGTTCAGGAGGGAATTGGTAGACATATCACAATAGCACTTCATAGGAAAAAAACATCCCAAACTTGCCATGGAAGACCACCAAGTATTTACTGTTGCTTTAACCTCAGATTTAGGTATGAAATAGGGTCTCTAGCACTATCTTTCCTGGTGACTGCCAGCTTATACAAGACTAACCAAGGAGATCAGGTTTCAGATTCTCTGACTGATCTTTTTTACATATAACTTTCTGCTTGCTGAAGAATTTAGGTTTATGTATAATTCAGTCATCATTTGAGAGCAAGGACGAATCAGTTGTACAGACTGAATAGGGAAGGGTAGGCATAACTAAATATTTTTTAAAATATCTGTGGGGTAGAAATTTGGTTTAATTCACACACAAAATCTTTTCTGAAAAATGTAGAGGGACCCAGCATTTCCATTGGCTTTTTGTGTAGCTTGTTGCAAATGGTTGCTTCTTGAAAGCATGTTTTTGCCCATTATAGGGATGCTTTGTTTTGCTAGGGGTTTTCAGCGGCAGAAAGGCTGGGTTTGAAATAGTAAATTGAAATTAACAAATGCCCTCAGCTCCATCATCATCAGTTTTTTTTCTGGGACTACCCAATGTGATCCTGGGAACCTCCAACTGGTGGTGCTTACGCCCTCAGAAGTACCAGCATAGTTAAGAAACACATTTCTATTAAGGAAAAAGGGAAACCCCAAACAGTGTTTCAGTAGACTGTTAGCTTGGTTCCTCATCCGCTAGTACAAATTATCTTCAGGCCTTTACCACATCCCATCCCCATCTGCTGAGCCCTGCCCTGCTCATGGCATAGTGCCAGTCAAGCTCCAGGAGCCTGAAGTGCCCTCAAGACAGCTGCTCTCCTGTCCCATCTTCATAGCTGCTCTTCATCCATGTAGCCCAGGGCCAGCTTGCTCATATCAGGGAGCAGACCACAGAAGACTCCAGCTTCCCCATGTTAGACTGTAGTGATCTTCTCCTGCAATAACACCCATCTCACTCCTAACTCTTCCAATGGGCAACATTTGCCCACGTGCCCCTTGCCACCTCCTCCCCTCTAGCATCTCAGTGCTTACATCCCCACCTGATGCACTGACCCCTCAGCACACACAGGGCTCTGGGGCAGCTGTTGCACATCTGCCTGGGTAGCTGGTCAGCCAAGAGGCATAACTGGCCGGTCAGTGGGGCAGAGCCGTGGGCTGCCCCTTTCCCAGGACCCAGCAGCTAAGCTGTTACTGTCCTCGCTATCTTTTGCCACCTCTCTCTGTGTTCAGCTCAATTACCCCGGCTGTAAAAGAGGAAGACCCCAGGGAATCTCTGCAGAAAGTGGCCAGGAGGAGGTCTATGCGGATGATACTTTTGCTACAGGCTTGGTATTGCCAGACACCAGGGGTTAGGGA
>NW_008824982.1:4978787-4984941 GCF_000699105.1 Pygoscelis adeliae
CGGTTGATTGCTTGTGAAGTACTGGCTGCACTCCTTTCTCCTCTTCACCAGAAGATGGAAGGAGAGAGTTCTTGAACTTCTAGGTTTTCAGGCTTGCATAAAAACAACAGTTATGTACCTCACAGCAGGACTTTTAAGGGAGAATGCATTATTTTTGACACAGAATGGGTCGAACTATTTCAGTTTAACTAGCAACCAGCACCATTAAAATTGATGGTAAAGCAGCTGACAGAGCAAAGCCAAACTTCCAATTCAAAGGAGCAGACTAATTTCAACAACTCAGATGGCCCTACCAGTGTGAATAAAGCTCTAGTAAACATCCATAATTTATCAGAATACCTTCCTAACCTTTGGAGGTTTAACTCCTTAGTGGATGACTGATGTTTTTACTATAACTCAAATTATGAAAGGACAGGGCAACTTCAAGTAAAGCATGCAGTACAGAATGTTTGTGCGTTGTAGTACAGCGTATGGTTGACTTTTTGTTTGGCCTGGATGAAAGGCAATGTCAGAGGGCACTGTTCTTGGGGGCAGTTACAGCGCTTTTATTCTCCTTCCATTTTCTCAGTCTCTGAGGAAGAACATAAAGCATTGAAAACTGAATCTTCTGAATGTCTCATTTGTTCTGAGCTTTGTTCAGCTGTACTATAATGAAAGGTTTAGGAATTACTTAGGTCTGACCAGCCTGTTTCCTGTACCTGATATTAATACTGACATTGACTTTTGTGGAAGCAGATGCAGGCTGCTGTTGGTCTCCCTCAAAATGCAATAAATTTAATGCCATTAAAAAGAGAGCTATTATGTTAAGTAAAATGGGATCAATTTTCTAAATACTAGGCATCCATGTACTCCAGAAAGATCTATGACCATGGAGCAGAATGGATCCACACAAGCTGTGCTGCCTGAAGCTTCCTAAGCCCCCATCATCAGTACCCGGAGACCTAAGGATGTCTCTTTCCTGATGGTCGTGACCAAAGATAGTCCATGAGATTGTAAAACTGGCAGGAAAGTGAATCTTCACAATGCTTGGAAACATGTAAACAGCCCCTCCAAGGTAATTAAAAATGAAAAGCAATAAACAAAATAAGTTAGGATGAAAGACAATATTTTACACCATTTTCTATTTTACTGTTTCGATTAAATAAACCATGCTGTAAATTGAACAAATTCTATATTGATCAGCCAGCATAGTCTCTAAAATTTATATTATTATATATTCTTGTAAATATAGTTCAATATCTGTTAGCTTGTTACACTGTCTTTGGACAACCCAGACAAGAAATAAATAATGTATATTTCAAGTCTAATTTAATTTTCAGTGATTAAAAAGTAATTAACACCAGTTCAGGCAATCTGCACAATCATGTTTCTTGCCATCACTTTAGTTTTCTTGGAACTGAGAAAACTAACAGCTTTTTAAATTAAACAAAACAAATGTTGTTTTGGTCTTTCCAGACTGTTCACGGTAAATCCCACTATCCTAATGCCTGTAAGTAGTTGCAATAGTTTCAGTGAAATCCCTTACTTAATATTTAAGTGGAAATGAAACACACACCTTGAGCTGCAAGAGTGTGCTGGTCTTGGCTGGGACACAGTTAATGATGTTCTTCATAGTAGCTGGTATGGGGCTGTGTTTTGGATTTGTGCTGGAAACAGTGTTGATAATACAGGGATGTTGTGGTTACTGCTGAGCAGTGCTTACATAGAGTCAAGGCCTTTTCTGCTTCTCACACCACCCCACCAGCGAGTAGGCTGGGGGTGCACAAGAAGCTGGGAGGGGACACAGCCGGGACAGCTGACCCCAACTGACCAAAGGGATATTCCACACCGTATGACGTCATGCTTGGCATATAAAGCTGGGGGAAGAAGGAGGAAAGGGGGAGACGTTCGGAGTTATAGTGTTCTGTCTTCCCAAGTAACCGTTACACGTGATGGAGCCCTGCTTTCCTGGAGATGGCTGAACACCTGTCATAAACTTAGAAACTATTACGTTTCTCATGTTATCTCTTATCCCAGTTTCTCAGTCACATTTTTTTAATCACCATTTCCTGAGATTCTACTTAGCATTGGACAATACTGCTTCAGAACTACAGTATTTTGAGTACTAGCCAGTGATCACACCAAGGATTTAAAGCACAGATAACTGAAATTTTGGCATTAATAGCCTGCCTCGCTTATCCACTAACGCTCAGTGACAGTAATTTCTGATTTTTAAAGATATATTTTGCATTTCAAACTCATTAAAATATGCTTTCAATGAAGTGAAAGTTATTAATTAAAGTGACAAAAGGGTTTTGTAATTATAACCAATACAAAATGACTGCATAAATTGCTATACATATGCACGATCCTGCACTGACAATGATGAAGCAATTAACTTAAAAAGCAATCTTGCACAGACTGAAGCAGCTTCTCTCTGCCAACACCTCAGTATATGGTATGCCAGTGTTGTGCACTGCGTTATTTTTGCATAAGTAAGAAATTGACTTTTGAAATAATGACTTACCTGGTATCAATGTAAATGAACACAGAAACACCTATCCAGGCCAACTCATTTTGGGCCTGCCAGTTGATGTTTCAAGGTAGAAGTAATTCAGAAAGAAAGCAACACAGGGTGCTGTGACATCCACCAATAACTCCTATCGCTAACACTTTGCTGTAGGGTCTTTTTGCAACTGCTGGGAAAGGACTCAGGCTGAGAGTGCATGAACTTCCTATTGTCTCAGAGCCAATGTATTTTTTTTACTAACTGTAAGCTATTGATCAAGTGAATAAACAGAGAATCACAATAACTGACTGTTTAAGTTGAAGTGTTATTCCCAACTTTTTATTTATGGAGAATTCACTGTGTGAAGTAAAATCAATTGCTAAGCAATGGGCCTTGAGAAGAAAATAGAAAGTGCAGGATATGGAAACAGTACGAAATGTGCATATGCAACTGCTAAAGACAAGCACTCTGCCTGAGGGCAATAAAGTCCTCAAAGCTTAATTGTAGATACAAAGAAAGACAGGAAAATTAACTACTTTCTGCATACCTGGTATTAAATGGACATTTCCTTTTGTGTTTTGGTAGTCAGAGTTCATTGCAATGTTAAACCCTGTGGTCTGGCGCAAAGGGACCGGGGTGGAGATTGTAACGGAAATACCTTTAAATTGTTGTAACCCATGATTTGAGTTGCATGTTATAAGAATTACTATAGCAGGAACCACCCGAACCAGTGGAGGACCTGGAAGCATCTGTGGCTCTGGATAAGTCCATGCTGCAGCAGGTACACCTTGAAGCATCAGTGGCTGTGCATGAGGTCATGCTGGAGCACTTCAAAGCGTGCTTACAAGAAGCAGTGCAAGTGCAGCAGTGACCGGACCTGAGCTGGTTTTGGTGCCCGGTAACGCCATGCAACACACCACCTCTCCGGTCCTGAGTGGCCACCATCACAGATGGAGCCCAAAGTCACGGACTAAATGAACTCAGTGGACATTTTGTGGACATTTTAAAGACGTGTTACAGGGGTGGTCCATAGACTAAGGGAATGATATCTGTGTATTGTATCAAAGGATGGGAAGGGGGGCGGTGGTTAATGAGGATGTATTGGATAGTGTGGGACCTGAGCACGACGTAAATGCTATGGAATAAGGGGTGGGGAATGTGCTGGTTTTGGCTGGGACAGATGTTCTTCATAGTAGCTAGTATGGGGCTATGTTTTGGATTTGTGCTGGAAACAGTGTTGATAACACAGGGATGTTTTGGTTACTGCTGAGCAGTGCTCACACACAGTCAAGGCCTTTTCTGCTTCTCACCCCACCAGCGAGCAAGCTGGGGGTGCACAAGAAGTTGGGAGGGGACACAGCTGGGACAGCTGACCCCAGCTGACCAAAAGGATATCCCATACCATATGACGTCATGCTCAGCATATAAAGCTGACGGAAGAAGAAGGAAGGGGGGGGGGACGTTTGGAATGATGGTGTTTGTTTTCCCAAGTAACTGTTAGGCGTGATGGAGCCCTGCTTTCCTGGAGATGGCTGAACACCTGCCTGCTGATGGGAAGCAGTGAGTGAATTCCTTGTTTTGCTTTGCTTGCATGCGCGGCTTTTGCTCTGCCTATTAAACTGTCTTTATCTCAACCCATGAGTTTTCTCACTTTTCTGATTCTCTCCCCCATCCCACTGCTTTACCTATTAAACTGTCTTCATCTCAACCCATGAGTTTTCTCATTTTTACTCTTCTGATTCTCTCCCCCATCCCATCACGGGGGAGTGAGTGAGTGGCTGTGTGGTGCTTAGTTGCCTGGCTGGGTTAAACCACAACAAATATATTCACTTGGCATTTCCAAACAGACCCATTTCTATGTTATGTATTAGGCCAAGGAAGACAACCAGACTAAAATGCAAATAACTTCTAAAGAGAGTCACACATTGATGAACTCCTTTCACCATCTGGGTTAATAGCCAGATGATAAAAAGCCCTTATCTAACAGCTGTAAAAGCCATACTTACTGCTTAATGAATCAGCTGAGCCTGAGGACCTTCTCTGTAAACAATTTTACTAGCAGTATTATAAGTAAAATAGTGTCATTTGGGAATCCTTGTTCTACACTGACAAAGATTTGGTCAGAAAAGATCTGTGAAACAACTTATCAGAGATAAATTAGAAGGGCAGCAATAAAAGCAACTGTGACAGGAATCACATCTGCTGGTGCCTTTCCTTGTCTGTTTCCTAGAGCACATGAATGGCAAGATTTCTTACCAAAGGTATTTGCTTGTAGAGCAAATACTATCATTTCAGGAATGGGTGAATGAATGTTTACAACCCCCTCTTTAATAACCTCTTTATGTTACTATACTCTTTATTCCCTTTTAGACCTCTACAGAACAAGTAATAAATTTTTGAAAAATGACAAAACCCGTTAATTACATATATTGTAACATAGACACAGTAATAGATAGATAAATATTAATGCTTCCAAATGTTCTGAAAACGTAAGCTGCAATAGCATACTTCAGCACTGATACAACATTCAACAAGTATGCACATTATTACAATGACAAACAGTGCTGACTCTTTTAGAAAATATATCAGCTGCTTAAAATGTACCAACTCTCTGTTACAGAAAATAGTTAAATCTGTATGACACAAAGTGAAAACTATCATCTCTAGAGGCTCTGGTAGCAATTGCCCAGTTCTGCTCTCATGGTCTATGTTGTCTCTCTGGTGCGAAAGGGCTCTGCAGTACACCGTTTGCTGTCCTGGGGATTTCAGGGTAGGAGGCTGCTGCGGCAGCCACAAAACTCCCCTCATGTACATATGAGAAACACATTAAGCCTGCTGGAATCAAAGGCATACTTTAAGTCAGAATTTAGCTTTTGCAGTAAATTGGAGTGATGCATGGGGTAGTGGAGTGACTTAACCTAAGCATTGTAAGCAGAAGCTTGGTTACAATCACACATAGCCTAAACAGAAAAACAAAGAGGAAGAGAGAGAGGAAGAAAGAGAAAAGAAAGAGGGAAGGAGACATGCATCAAGAAAACTGGTCATCATAACCCATGTCTTTGAAAGTAGGAAACACTGGAGCCAGCCAAGAAAGCAACCAAAAAGATAAACCAGAAGTCAAATGCTCTGCTTGTAAAAAGGGCAAAAATATCAATTTCAAGCTTGTCTGTCTGGGTCTTGCAGCTGCTGGGCTCTACCCAGGAGGAGCCCACAGCCCCACTGCAGAGCATGGGGCGGCCGCAATGCAGCAGCACAGCTGGCAGGACTACCTGCTGTGCCAGACCCAGCAACAATTTTGAAACAGCCTCCTTCATACTTACTCTTTGTCGTGATTTAACCCCAGCCAGGCAACTAAGCACCACACAGCCACTCACTCACTCCCCCGTGATGGGATAGGGGAGAGAATCAGAAGAGTAAAAATGAGAAAACTCATGGGTTGAGATAAAGACAGTTTAATAGGTAAAGCAAAAGCCACGCACGCAAGCAAAGCAAAACAAGGAATTCATTCACTGCTTCCCATGGGCAGGCAGGTGTTCAGCCATCTCCAGGAAAGCAGGGCTCCATCATGTGTAACGGTTACTTGGGAAGACAGAACACTATAACTCTGAACGTCCCCCCTTTCCTCCTTCTTCCCCCAGCTTTATATGCTGAGCATGACGTCATACG
>NW_008824982.1:4985309-5001218 GCF_000699105.1 Pygoscelis adeliae
CCCCCAACCTACTCGCTGGTGGGGTGGTGTGAGAAGCAGAAAAGGCCTTGACTCTGTGTAAGCACTGCTCAGCAGTAACCACAACATCCCTGTATTATCAACACTGTTTCCAGCACAAATCCAAAACATAGCCCCATACTAGCTACTATGAAGAACATCTGTCCCAGCCAAAACCAGCACATTCCCCACCCCTTATTCCATAGCATTTACGTCGTGCTCAGGTCCCACACTATCCAATACATCCTCATTAACCACCGCCCCCCTTCCCATCCTTTGATACAATACACAGATATCATTCCCTTAGTCTATGGACCACCCCTGTAACACGTCTTTAAAATGTCCACAAAATGTCCACTGAGTTCATTTAGTCCGTGACTTTGGGCTCCATCTGTGATGGTGGTCACTCAGGACCGGAGAGGTGGTGTGTTGCATGGCGTTACCGGGCACCAAAACCAGCTCAGGTCGGGTCACTGCTGCACTTGCACTGCTTCTTGTAAGGCTTGTCCTCCACTGGTTCGGGTGGTTCCTGCTATAGTAATTCCTATGACATGTAACTCAAATCATGGGTTACAACAATTTAAAGGTATTTCCGTTACAATCTCCACCCCGGTCCCTTTGCGCCAGACCACAGGGTTTAACATTGCAATGAACTCTGACTACCAAAACACAAAAGGAAATGTCCATTTAATACCATGTATGCAGAAAGTAGTTAATTTTCCTGTCTTTCTTTGTATCTACAATTAAGCTTTGAGGACTTTATTGCCCTCAGGCAGAGTGCTTGTCTTTAGCAGTTGCATATGCACATTTCGTACTGTTTCCATATCCTGCACTTTCTATTTTCTTCTCAAGGCCCATTGCTTAGCAATTGATTTTACTTCACACAGTGAATTCTCCATAAATAAAAAGTTGGGAATAACACTTCAACTTAAACAGTCAGTTATTGTGATTCTCTGTTTATTCACTTGATCAATAGCTTACAGTTAGTAAAAAAAATACATTGGCTCTGAGACAATAGGAAGTTCATGCACTCTCAGCCTGAGTCCTTTCCAAGCAGTTGCAGAAAGACCCTACAGCAAAGTTTTAGCGATAGGAGTTATCGGTGGATGTCACAGCACCCTGTGTTTCTTTCTTTCTGAATTACTTCTACCTTGAAACATCAACTGGCAGGCCCAAAATGAGTTGGCCTGGATAGGTGTTTCTGTGTTCATTTACATTGATACCAGGTAAGTCATTATTTCAAAAGTCAATTTCTTACTTATGCAAAAATAACGCAGTGCACAACACTGGCATACCATATACTGAGGTGTTGGCAGAGAGAAGCTGCTTCAGTCTGTGCAAGATTGCTTTTTAAGTTAATTGCTTCATCATTGTCAGTGCAGGATCGTGCATATGTATAGCAATTTATGCAGTCATTTTGTATTGGTTATAATTACAAAACCCTTTTGTCACTTTAATTAATAACTTTCACTTCATTGAAAGCATATTTTAATGAGTTTGAAATGCAAAATATATCTTTAAAAATCAGAAATTACTGTCACTGAGCGTTAGTGGATAAGCGAGGCAGGCTATTAATGCCAAAATTTCAGTTATCTGTGCTTTAAATCCTTGGTGTGATCACTGGCTAGTACTCAAAATACTGTAGTTCTGAAGCAGTATTGTCCAATGCTAAGTAGAATCTCAGGAAATGGTGATTAAAAAAATGTGACTGAGAAACTGGGATAAGAGATAACATGAGAAACGTAATAGTTTCTAAGTTTATGATTTAGGGGAGGAAATTTCATCTGACACTGTTAACCGACAAAAAGGTATCTGAAGCCCTGATTCTGCAAAGACCATGTAACCCTTAAATAGAAAAGAGAAATATAGAATATGCCTGGATTTGGAAATACGAAATGTATTTTTAAAGGTTTGAAATAAGTCTTGGTGTTTAGATTCTCTCTGCGTGTAAACATTTTCAGTATGGCTCTTCAGTGACCTAAGTTCTGACAAAAGAAATGGGTTGAGAGATGATCTAACCAGAGGCTAAGCTTTTCACATTAAATTCGCTTTTCACATTAAATTCTGCATTTCCTAGAAAGAAGTTTCTATATATATGATAATAGATTCTATGTATATTTTCATGGGGTGTCCTGCACTGTAAAAGAATACCAGCACCTAGATATGTCTTACAGGTAACATTTTGTCCTTAACTAAAGTGGATATGCATGATGAAACAAATTTGATGTCAATGCCTGATGTTACATTTACTGTATCAATGCAATACCATTTCATAAGTCCTTAAGGAGACCCATCCGTAAAAAAATTCACCTATATGAATAAAAGAGTGCTGCTTAAAATGCATGTCTTCTCTGAATCATTACTTTACATTTTTAGGTTCTATGTTTGCCTCCCACTAAAAGGGAGTTCCTTCTACTGAATCAGATATTCTGGGTTTACATATAGGAAGAAACACAAGGTTGGGCTGCCGAACTTGTAAAATCAATTTGGTACCTGAATTGTCAATGAGTTTTTACAGATTGCCCATAACCAACAACTTCAAGTGAAGTTATACTCAAAAGAAACCTGGGGAATGCCATGACTTGCACTGGTTTCTGTCAATTGTGAGTGAATAGGACCAAATTAAGAATTTTTTCATCGTACACAATGTAGAGTAGGGTCGATGGTTCCTTCTCTCCATGTCGTCTCCACAGGTCTCAAGGAATTTAGAAAAACACAGAAATTTATGTTGTCAGTGACAACAGTGAGCTTAACAGAAAGTCTGTGAAGAGCAAACCACAGAAGTGTGACCCTTCCTGTCCACTTTCTGTGTAAAGACACATTTTAAATCAATGGATTTTGAACTTGTGCATAGGCTGCATAAGGTCAAGATAAACAGATATGGAACTGGCAAAGTAAAATGAAAGAAATGTATTCTGCGGTTAAGTAATTGCCCTGAGTGCTAATGAGGAGTGCCATGTGAGACAACCACAGCTGGAAACGCTGGAAATATGGCAGTGTGACAGGGATTCCACATTTTGTGTTCTTGCTGAGGTAAATAAAAGAAATGGGATTTATTTTGTTTGTATTGTACACATTTTTGCAGCACAATGTCAGTATGGCCACATTTCTAAAACTCACCTTAGATTGCTAACCATTCCTTTACAATGGTCTGAATCAATCTGGTGGGTCAGAAATAGTCTTTCTTGTGTTCATTATTTTTTTCTGTAAAACTGTACTGCTGAATGAGTGATTATTTCCAGCTGTGTTAATAAATTTTCTGAAAAGATGACAAGGAATTGATTGGTTGTTGTCTTTTAACTGGCTAAAATCAATTTTGAATTTGAAAAGGAAGTGTCCAGTATTGATTTCAGACATAGTTTGCAAAGAACTAGCAAATATGCTGTGGGGAACAAATCTTTATGAGGAGTGGAGGAGGAGCAGCCCTGAAAACTTTCTGTGATTCAGATATTCTCCAGAGGTTCTTCCTTAAAAAGGACACTTTGAAATGAAAATGCTTCCCTTTTTAAAAAAGAGGAGGATTTGATGCCATGCTTGGTTTTAAACTTATGCTTGTCTCTTCCCCCACGGTGAAGCCACATAGTTTGAATTAAAGAAACAAAGTAAGAAGCAATAACTCTGTTTTTAAAATGTTGCTCAGGAATGTGTCCATTAGTAAGAATAGCTAATGTGAAGAAAGAGCTCTGTATAACAAAAAGGCTGAACTCCAAAACAATTCCCTATTCATTCAAAAAATAAACTTGCGTAAGACTCTCTTTACTACAGATGGTACTATCAGCTCTAGAGAACCACGATTTTAATATGAATTACTGTGGTTTGTTTTTGTTTCAGGCAGCGTTTATCAAAACAGACTGTTTAGAGTAATTATTTAGCTCACAGGTATTTGTCTCTCCACGCAGTGAACCTCTGTAAGTCTTCATTTTCAGATGTAAATTATAGACCTAAATTACAGATCTGGTTTAGCAGATCTGGTCATTCTGAGAACTGTTGAAATTTGTTCCAAAGAGAAAAAGACTGTATTTGGAGTGATCTTTCTTTGGGTGAGGACAGCAAGGTGTCTCACCAACTGAAAATAGTTGCATAAACATAGTGGAGGGATCCGCTCATTGGCAGGTAACGGCCTAACATTACCCAAATGCAACCAGTGGCAGCAAGATCAATATTTATCTCACCAATATTTATCTGAACATTTGCCTGGATTCCAAGGGAAAATGGCAGTGGGTAAACCCCATTAATCCTATGAGGAGATATATCTCCTAGCAAGGAAAAATACTTCAGTGTTTCATTTAGCCTCAAGAGTATTGCATCAGAATAACAAAGACTTTTAACACCTGAGTTAAAAATTCGTATCTTCAAAACCCCTGCAGCACTTCTGCACAACACAAATGGCAGTTTGTGTGTGCCAACTTTCCAGCTGTGAAGTTCCCTCAGGAGTTAAGTGTATGTTTTGTGTACAGTCTGTTGCTACCTAGTGTACGTAGCTAAGCTACACTGAGATCTTTATTTTAAGCAAATATCTACTGAGCTCATTAGTAAGACTAGGTGCATTTGGTAATCAATTAATCTGGTTCAATGTACAAGATATTTTCCCCATTAAACAGTAGTTCAAATGCTTGTGTAAGCTGAAGTCCATCTTCTGTTAATGAGTTTTTGAACTCACCTCTATTATGGATGCTTAAGTTAGCTACATAATGCTATAGGATGAGGCAGTTTTAATCTTTTCTATTGCAAAATGGAACAGTTTTATGAAATAATGAGAGAAAGACAATAATTTCATGACTAGACCACTTGTCTAGATTGGGGGAGGGAAAGAAGACTCGGGAACTTCCTTCCACTCTTGTGAATACTTAACATTAAATATCCTACCAATAAATGGGTTTCCCCAAACCTAGGTGAATGCTTAAACCTCAAGGCCAAGAAGAGACGCAGTGTAAATGTGTAAATATTCAATGCAAAAAGTAATACTTTCAACACGAGGAATCAAGAGAACTCCATCCCATGCTGAGGTCAAAGTTGGTAGCTCCTCTGGGGCTGTGTTGGCATCTCTTCCCTGTGAACTGAACTGCTTCCAGGGAAGTTCTTGGTGTGTGACTTGCTCTCAGTCAAATGAAAATTTTAATATGCATTTAAGGCCAGCAATATCTTGTTCCATAATCTGACAGTTAGAGCACCTAGATAGGAAAACATAGGTTTGCAATGTTCTGTAAGGAGGTAAAAACTGAATTTGGACTTTCCATATACTGGTCCGAGCAGTGGTTCATTAAGAATTGGAGGTCTTCTGATGATAGCGACTGCCACAATGTGTGTGAAGAAGCACTGGCACGGGTACCTAGTTTCAGGACAGAGTTCGTCTGTGAGTATAGAGAGGATGGAAGTGCTTGCCTGCAGTGGAGAGCTAGGTGCGTAACACCCAGTGTCTCAAAGGGATCTTGCTGGCAGCTAGTCAGACAAACAACCACCAGAACCTGCATTTGAGCCCCTCACAGAGCTCGGGCTGAAAGCATTCTTTGCTAGTCCAGGTGCTCTCCTTTAGCTGTTGTGGGTTTCATGCAAGGATTAGGGCTCTGAAGTTAAATAGAAAGTCAGTCACTTAAGAGCCGGGTGTTGCAACATGCACATTCTTTTGTGAAGCTGGTCCCTAGCATGTAGCAGCTGGGTCCTCTTCCCCCTCTCGTACTGCTGTTCAGTTACATGCATGCAGTACGGCTCAAAATAATTGGTGATCCTTGGCCAGAGTGATGGGCTAAGAGAGAAAGGGCAGGACAGCTGGATGAACTTCCACGGAGGAGTTAGCAATGTTAAACTGAAGAAAGAGAAATGGTGGCTATACCCGAAAAAGGTCGGAGGCGGGGAGAAGGGAGAGAGAACAATCCCAAAGGGTTGCGTTATATAGTCCAGACTGAAGGGAAGAAGAGGGGGAGAAAGGGAAACAATCAAGGCATAAAAAGGCCTTTAATTTTGTTTTCGTTTATATCATTACTTATTAGAAATCTTTTTAGTAAAAGGAGTAAGAGAGAAGTTAGGAAGCTAGAAAGTAAAGTGTCACTTGAATAGGAAACAGTAAGAGGGTTAAAGCAGTAAGAGGAATTCAGAGAGGAAATAGAAGATGAAACTCAAGGGCAAAAGGGCCTTTAGCTCTTGATCAATTGCAGAGACATCTGACTTGTCAGGGGACAGCCTTTTCACTTCAGTCAGCTAGTAATATCCACCATTCTTGTCAAATCATCCGTTGCAGTTATCTGCTGATAGGATGGGGAGGGGGGATGCTACTGTGTCTACGTTCTCAGGTTCCTCAAAAAGTGGCAAAGTTACCTGTGGTATCAAATAACCCACACGGCAGGTGCGTTTGGTGCAGGCAGGTATTCTACGGAAGTTCAAACTATGTTTTTCCAGACACTGCTGCTCCGACTATCTGTAGATGCAGTGAGGAAAGACTGGGTATGTTTAATGGGGAAAAATGCAAAGAAACCAGATGCATTTCACTGAGGCTAGGTAAAACTTTTCCTTCAGGGAGTCTCTACATCCTTTTACTTGCATTATGCAAGAGAGCATTGCTAACTTGCTTTAGTTGCTGGCACAGATGTTTCCTTTTACATGTGCATCCCCAGTGATTTTTTAGTCTGACATGTAGCTGCGTAAGCAGGACCTCCTGGAGTCTATGTCATGGAGCTAACCCTCCAGACTCAGACTGAGATCCTAAAGGCATTCTGCAAGCTTCTTGACTCGTGCCAAAAAACACAGATTCTGTAGGCTAGATCTGCCCTACAGCAATCCTGTACAACTTCTCTTTTCTGTAATCTGCTGTCTTTTCCAGCCACACCATCCCTGCAAGTTTCTTCAGGTGTCAGAGCAGAATTTGTTCTTGCAGTTGCAACTTAGTTAATGGCATTTTATCCACTTGCACGAATATTTCATTGCTCTGCTGCGAGTCTCTACCTTATCTAACCATCCAGTGGGTGCTAAACTGACTTTGACAAAAATGCGGATTTGAAAGTATAAACCTTGGTGAGGCAATCCAGTTACTAAAGGCATGCCAAACTGCCTGCAGTATCTGATGTTATCAGAGCTTTTCCATGAGTTCACAGTCTTACATACATACTTCTGTGAGCTGGATATTAATGGCAGCTTTCTGCATCTGTCAGGTGCTAATTCAGAAACAAAAAAGAGTTTGTAGTTCCTGTCTTAAAGGCTGTGGGATGCTGGCACGGTTTCAGCTAGCCGTCTGCCCTACTCTGAAACCCTGTTGTAAGAAGAAGGCAGGAGCAGGGTCTTGATTCACTACAGACAAAGTTCTGCCTCAGCCAAGAATGCAAAGGCGTGTGGAGTTGTCTTTGGACCTACTCGACCCATGAGTGCGCGCATCTCTTCCCAGTACCCTCTCTACCACACTGCAGCAAAAGACAGGGCAAGAGAGGTCCAAGTTAATCCTGATATGACCAGGAGGCAGTAAAATGTCAGTATTGCCTGTAATAAAGACAGTGAACACCTGTCCAGATAAAGTCAGCGATGAATGATAGCACACCTAGGATGCTTTTCATCTGTAGGCCTCAGAGCACTTCACAGGGGTAAGTATTGCTATTCCGAGCATAGAGCTATCATGAGTAATAAAGCCTTTTCGCAGACATGTTTCAGGTGGATCTTTGTTAAAGCCAATTCTCTCCACATGGCGTCTGTTTAAGATTTACATGCAAAGTACAAGAAGAAGGGGAGGCGGCTGACAGTTCTTGCTTACCAATCCTGTGCTGACTGCCTTTGCACTTTGCAGTGGGTGGTTTGAGCTGCAGACGCGTAGCTTACCCGTAATTACCACAATTTCCTGTTACACTCATTTGAAAAGACAATGTTCCTGAGGAAGTTATGAAGACGGCAAGTAAGTTGCTGCCTTAATTTCTGCGTGTTTGATTAAGAGTGCTGTCTTAATTAGAGCTTATTTACAGTGCTTCTCAAACGGTGCTATCTTTTGGAGGGATGAGAAGGCTTGTGCTTCCAGAAAACGTATGGGCAGATTTGGGTATTCTGCAGTCCTCTCAGTATGTTGCTCAGAAACAGCTGCAGAAGATTCAAGGTGATTCTTTCTTTACTGGTGCTGAAACTGTGAGGAAAGTAGCTTTAATATTCAGTTGCAAGATGCTGCTGCAGCTGGGATGTCAGATAAGAAAATGTAACTATTAGTAAACCTACTGTGTGACTGTAAATGTTCCTTAAAGGCAGTTACTGAAAAAGCAATTTCACGTGTTCAAACCAGCACATTTTTTTAAAGTACTGAATTATTTATGCCTTCAGACGGACGCTCCCGACGGTTGTGTTCACAAAACAGGGTTTTCAATAGGAAGGATATCTGTACCTTTTTGCTAACAGTCATAGCTTCCTGCCTTTGTTAGGGGAAATATGGTGGAGAGAAGCAGCAAGTTTGCTGTCTGTCTGATGCACAGATAACCTGTTCAGGGCGCACAGCGTTACTGCACAGCTTGCAGCACAGACAGGGCTGGTTTGACTTTGCCTGCGCTGTCTGTCACAACAGCAATTGCCTTGCTAGTTACAGCTCCAATGAGTACAGAGGGCTGAATATAGCTCTCAAGCAAGGGGATTATCCAGAAAGAATATTAGGTGCTATACTTTTTTCTGGGCACACAACGTGTGCGAGGAAATGTTGTGGGAAAAGCTGGGTTGCTAGGCAGTTGTTTTGCTGGTAATGCGGGAACTAAGCCAACGCAGAGCAAGCCATAGAGGCTGTTCTTTTCAAGCCACGGAACAGCAGAGAGCTTCAGCACGCTCCTTGCACTCCGAGTTTTCCTCTGTGTCTGTTTGGAAACCATCGATGCCACGTACCACCACTCTTTAAAACTGATAAACCACCTGCGACACTCTTCTCTCCACTCCCCCAAAGAGTTTTCATTTCTTTAACACATCTCTGATCAGTTTTTAAGTTCCAGTTTACTCAAGCAAAACTTCCGTTGTCATCTCTAGAAAAAGTGGGATTTAGAAAAGGAAAGAAAGCTACTGACTTGAAAAGTAGCAAATGCAAAAAGTGAGAGCAAAAATTATTATGGTTTAGTGTGTGAAATGAATAGTAGAGAAAATAAATCAATTAGCTGTATGCTCATCAGTGACACTCCAGGTTTCTTTGCATCATCACTTTAAAGATTCATTCTGCTTAAGGTTGAGCAAACTACAATACTCCCCCATACACTTATACTAACCTAAAACGTCATTAACTGGATATGAAGTGACATGTGAAGGCCCAGAAAGATCCCTGTAGTTTATGTGAAGAACTGCAAGATCCAGAGACTTATGACGGCAGCCTTAGCAATAGGGACTAATTTCCATTTCTGAGATAAAGTAGAGAGAAAAGTACAGCCCTTGGGCATTACACTGCATTTCAGTGAGCTCTGGTAAGCAATCTTAGGTACTTCAGCTGTAGAGTTGGAAATCCAGCGCCGGAGAGCAGGAAGCCAGAGAGCTGCTCTCCAGGAGACTCACAGATACTGTACTGACACTCTGACTCTGAGTTAAAGAAGAGAGAGGATATTTTTCAGTGCCGCTCTTCAGCTTGTCTCCGTTGCCTCCTGTGAGTCCGCAAAAGGCTTTGTGTCAGAGAAACTACCATTAGACTTGGCGCTCACGGGCATCTCCACTGACAGTGCCAGCAGGCTCTCACGGCCAGACAAGTGTGGAGAACAGGATCTTGCATTCTGAGTCACCTTCCCGCTGTCTGGTGGCGACTTTTATTTTAAAGGATTATTGTAGCTTAGTGTTGGTGGTGCCAACCCAAATCTCTGTCAGTGCCAAGCCTGGCAATGGTGTGAATGGTTTGCCGTGAATGCTCGGGAGGAGGATGAGTTTCATGCAAAGGGGAGCTCTTTTTCCTGCTGCCTATAATTCATGCAAAGGGGAGCCCTCATTCCTTCTGCCTATAATGCACAAGCTCTGTGCTGGCCTGAGAAAGCAGAAGCGGGATGTCATCTTTCACAGTTACTATATGTGCCTTCCTTCATTTGCTTTGACATATTTAAGTTAACATTTCCCAAGTTGTGGCTAAGAGCATTATGGCATCTTTTCAGCTCATGTTTGTTAGTTCCAATTTTAGCTAGCATATTAGCTGAACCTTATTTTATTCACACACTAATTTTCATTCTTACTGCACTTCATAAATAAGTCAATGTACAGAATTGTATTACAGAAGCTCTACTAAATAATAAATAATGCATCAGGTTTGCCATATGATTCTGTGCTCGCCTCTCTGCCCAGTACTCCTCTAATTCATAAAATGTTTTTTTTCATCCTAGGTTATGTAAGTTAAGGTTAGATTTTTTGTTGTACCTTTCATGAAACTCATGCCTATTCTGAACTGGATGCTTCTGCAAAGAGTTTATATAGAGCAATATTATACAGAGCAAAAATCTTTATTTATTTTATAATGTCTCTCTGAAGTTTTAGGGTTTTTTATTTATGTTTTTGTTATGAGTTAGTGAAGTTTGGAGTTGATAAGCAGAGTGTTCTCCTAAACCCCCATGACTCTGTCACATACAGATTCTGTTTCTAAAGGCCTTCCGAAGGTGCTAGAGGAGCTCAGAGGGTAGCTAGTCTGTGTCTGTTGTGTACTTCGCCTATATGAAATCCATTCATATTATCTGTATGCTTCAGGACATCAAATGGTTCTGTTACAAGGGCAAGGGTCTAGAGAGCAGTTTGAGGGAAATGTTTGTATATTGAGTGCTGACTGAACTATCCAGATGCTCATAGCTTGCAGGAGTAAGTGCGGATGTGGAGCCAAAAACTAATAAGTGAACGATTGTTTCTCTTCAAAAGCTTTTATTACAGTATCTACATGTGCATTATAATGTTCAAGCTAAATAGAAAATTGACCTAAGATATTCCACCTGGTATTGACTGTATCAAGGGTGATTCTTCCCTCTAAACTCACTTGCCCCTTGTTTATCTTGGTGGCAAAGTTTCCAGCAAATCTCTTGTTGCTTCACAGCAGCATGAGCAGTGAAGGCAAATCAAGATATTAACAGAAGATGCCAGAAAGACCTATGACAAAACTGGACTGTGAGAAGATGGTGAGCCACTAGCTTTTGGCACAAGCCCAGAACAAAGTGCAGAGGAATATCTGCAGGCAATTAAATTAGTCCTGAAAAGTTCTGCCTTCAATATGCTAGGAAAGCTGCTAAGGTACCCTTCATATTAGAAGATATCCCTGCCTGTGAAAAGGCAGAGGCAGTGGGACACTGTGAGGGGGCATAGGCGTTATGAATGGGAAAACCTCAAAAACTTTGCAGAAAACACAAGCAAACAGCTAAGGTGGAAATAAACCGATTTGCCAGGAACATTGAAATTGTATAATTATCTTCAGATTTTTCAAGCTGGGAGAGGTATTCAAAATAATAAGGACTATGAAGGAAGTACTACCAGGCAGACTCTAGATCACCAATGCTGAACATTTGATGACGTCAAGAAAAGGCACCCTAAAGACATTACAATATTCAAAATATAGACCTTTGCAAGCAGGATGATGATGAAGATTGCATTGTACTGGAGAAAGTTAAGAGTACCGGCCAGAAGTTGCTGGGAAAAAAGGTCCAAAGAGTGTACGGCTCTGAGCAAGATGATCCAGCAGAGGAGGAGCTGGTCTGTTCAGGAAGTCACATGTGCTACATAATACGCAGAAAGAAAAAAAAGATTCTTAAATAAAGAATGAGGAAAGTCAATTCTGCGGAGAGTGCCTAAGAAAGGTGAGCTGCTAAGCTGCACAAGTCACCATAGATGGCTGATCAGTGAAATTAAATCCTTCTCAAAAGATTCACGGTACAGAGGAGTGTGCCTGAGGAACGGGCCACTGCTCAGTGTCTGGAACTGACAAGACTCGACAGCTGTGAGCTGTTTGGTCTGCCTTAGTAAAGCACTTTGTGGTTCGCAAAACACCGCTCTGGAATCACTGGAGGTAGGCAAGGTTGGCTCCCAAAAACATCCCAGATGTGGTGAGATCAGTGGTCTTGACAAACTGCACAGGCTAAGCAACCGGTTCAAGGTGATAACTGGCAGTAGATAGGATAACTGTTATCTCCCAGGGCTTTCCTAGCCTTCCTGGAGAAACTCATTAATGGAGTTAAGGGGTCACAACAAGATTTGTTTTGCAAACACAGACAATATAGGTTTGAAGAGTAAAGTCAACAGCTTCCTCAGACTGGTGAATTACTTGAACTGCTGGTCAGCGTGTACAAGGCATGGCAAAAAGAGTGGCCTTCTGCAATGGAGAAGAAAATAATTATATGGATATTAACAAGGCAGTGGCATGGCTGATGTGCATCATCTTCTGTGCAAAGGCAGCTTGACCACATAGGACAGCAATTGTTTAAGGAAACCATGAGGGCTTGCACAGCAGAGGTGCTCTTGGCTTATGCAAGGTCTCTACAGAGGGAGAGATTAATAATTTTCAACCTGTGGTTTACAAGTCCCTGGGGATGTATGGACTAAATCCATGGAACACCATGCAGAAAAGCAAGCTTTGCTGTCGGTGAACTTAGCATTTGTGAATAGTGTTGAGAGAGCAGAGAAGAGGATTAGCGAAAAGGGCAGAAAGAGTGGCATGTGCTGCAGTTTAGTTCCACCTATAAATGACTGGACCAGATCTGTTAAATCTCACAGCTCTCCCTGGCCCTGTTACTAAAGTTGCTCTAATAATATAGACCTAGTATTTGCCTTGAATCTAAAATGTTGCTGCCAAAGCTTTTAAAGAGAAGATATTTGCCAACGTGCATCATCAGTACCTAAACTGGGGCTGGACTACACAGTGCCTTCATCATCCTCCGAGTCACTTCAGGCATTGGTCATGCCTCCAGTCACTTCAGGCATTGGTCATGCCTTCATCTCCTTCTCAACAGTCTGCCAGGAGGCAGAGGATCTTATCCAAAGGTTACTGCATCTACTGCTGACTCTGATGGAAATACCACAGCATTATCTTTAAAATAGTGGTGAGTTGTGTGGCGGGATAGCATTTGTTAAAATATTCCTCTGCCTTGTTTAATTAATTTGTATCGCTTAGTGTCTTCATAGTTTTAATTTTTCCATCAGCTGCCCTTAGATTTATGGGCAACAGCATGGTGTCCCCTCTGAAAGAATTCCTTGGAATAGTTTGTGCAGCGATGTCTTGTGAGGGACAAGGACACAGGGTGTTGAGATCTTATTAGCCCTCACATAAGCCGAAGTCCTTTCTGAGAGGTTCTTAAATGCATGTCAATAAAATGTCCATAAAGTAGATTGACAGGAAGAGCATACACTGCAATGGAATGCACGGGGGAGAAAAGGTTGTACGGCAAAGATCTCGGTAAAAGTGCTAAGAAGTAAGTAGATGTAGCTACCTTCCTTTTAAGCTCTTCTCCTTTATAACCGCCTCTTCTAGCAATGGTGTAGTTTTGCCCACTCTGTCCATTACCATATACATTCAGAGCTGCTTGCTGGTTATTAGTATCGTACCATCCTTTTCAAACGCTGATGACACCTTTCTGTTCTCATTTCCTCCCTGCACACGTGCGTATGGCACACAAACACCATACAGTCATATTGTGGTGAATCTTCTCAGATAAAAATAATAGGAGTTACCCAAGGGAAGGGGTGAAGTAAATGGCTCAGAGGACCAGAGCCTAAAGTTTTAAACAAAAGCAAGAGTTAAGAAACTGATGCTATAGGGAAGTAAAGACATTTTAGAAAATGAAGAACTGAGCCTTAACTTCTGACTGTGGCTTTCAAAGCAGTAATGGTTTCCTTCCCCGACTCCTCCCAGCACATACACACATCTTTCCCTCAAAATAGTAAATTATGATGACTACAGTACAGAGAGAGCGCCAAAAGATTTGCTAATATATACTCTACACATACCAGCGGTGGCTATGTCATACAGAAAAAATGCATGGGATTTTTTTTCCTTTTTTAATAGCAATAACCAAGAGAGGTCAGGGCATGTCCTAAGGATTTATTGACCGTTTGGAGTTAATATCCTCAACCTTACTTATGGACCACCATTAGCTCCCATCCAGCCATTAATCTGCAGGAAACACCCTGCACCATAGTCACCGTTTCCTCCATAACAGCAGTGCAAATCAGTAGAAATGGTGTTTGAAGAGTGGGTAGAAATGCTACTCTGTACCTCAGATGCATGTCATGTGCAAGAATAAGGGCAGGAAACTAAAGCCTCCCGTGCACGGGACCAGACTGATTCTTGTGGGACACAACGCCGTCCTTCCGCTGGACTTTCAGGGAAATAGGTTGACCTGACCCTCTTCTGACCCTCTTCTACACAGTAGCCTCATCACCCACAGCTAAGTTCCAGCAGGAAACATTACTTGACAGCAGCACCTCAAGACGTTATGGCGTAGATGTAGGGTCTTTTCTGTCACCGTTGATTTTTTCTGCATTTTCTACCCCTCTGTTATAATGTTATAATAAATTAGCTAAATGTGTCATCTTTGATGAGTGACATTTCTTCATGCTTGCAGTTTGTTCAGTCTATGAATGAAGCTACACTCCCTTAATCTCTGAAAAATTACAGGCTGAGAATAAGTGCAGAGTAAGGAGGATGGTCTCCGGGAAAGCACAGATGGAGTCTGACAGAGTACAGCCATGGGAACTATATAAATAAAAGCGGAATTGTTTATAAATATTTCCCTTTTTTGGGTGTGGGTGTGAGCAACTGCATTATTTGAAGACACTTTTCTCTCATAACATCTTTTTTTATCCTCGGTGCTGCAGTGGGTCCCTAGGGAAATGCACGGCAGTGGGCAGGATGGCTGTGGGCGCTGCGGGAGCCCCTCCAGG
Source organism: Pygoscelis adeliae (assembly GCF_000699105.1). Classification (NCBI taxonomy): domain Eukaryota; kingdom Metazoa; phylum Chordata; class Aves; order Sphenisciformes; family Spheniscidae; genus Pygoscelis; species Pygoscelis adeliae. Next base: position 5,000,121 of record NW_008824982.1, read on the forward strand.
GATCACAATGCAGCAGAGGAGCCCCGGGAGCCTCCAGGCTGGATCTGCAGTGGGAGCCCGGGCGTGGGGCAGAGCTCTGCCTTGCCGAGTGCGCTCTGCTGAGCAGCAAACCCAGGAAGCTTGGACAGCCCCTCCGCTAACGTGACTTAGCTGCTTCCAGCAACCAAAATAGTCCTCGTACTGCTGCCAGCTGACTTTGTGGCCAGTCCCGTCCTGTCACTCAAGTGGTTGCAATTGGAGCTTTCAGCACATAATTCAAAGCTTGTGTGATGAGCAGGGTGTTACGGTTTCACATAATAGAATTTGGTTTTACTTTAATTTACAAAACAGAGCATTATAAGCAGTTAGGCACAGAAGCTCTCCTAAAAGAGCTTTGCTTCCAGTCCGAGAGGTGACTTTACTCCTGAGGTGGCTGCGGTGCTTTAAAAGCGCATCTTTCCATTTTACATAGACTGCCTGGCACTTTTCAAAATGATGTCATCCATGCTTATTAATTCAGCTTCCCAAAGCTCCTGGGGGCAAAGCTGAGGGGCAGCACCATGGAGGAGAGCAGAGGGGAGTGGAGGGGACCACTGACGCGGCGGTCCCATAGCAAGGCGAAGCTTCTCCTCTGAGCAAACGCCCAAGAAAGGCAGATGGTGAGAAGGTGAGCCAAAAGGAGAAGGCACGACCCCGGAAGAGGACATACAAGTAGAGCAAGGAGGAAGCTGAGAAGAGGATGTGATCGACCAGAGAGGGCAAGGCACGGGGAAATAAGAGCCAAGCTCATGAGAGAAACCAAGCAGAAAAAAATATGAGCAAAGAATTAGTCTCAAAAAACCCCATAAAATATGTGCCCAAATGACAGAACTGCTGTATGTGTGTGAATATTTCTAGCGGTTATTTCTTACAGTTTTGAATAGATATTTCTAAAAGCATGGTAGTATGATTTTACTATATTATTATTTGAAAAGCTTTTGTTTAGTTCATCTGGACAGTATCCAAATAAGAATAGTAATGTGTATTTAGATACTTTGTTTTGGAAATCTGTTTTACACATATGAAAGAAACACATCTCTGGTGAACGGTATTGCTAGTGATGGTGAGGATGAGTAACCC
>NW_008824982.1:5001228-5027526 GCF_000699105.1 Pygoscelis adeliae
TGGTCTTCCTGCTGGCGCTACTCCATGGGCCCCAGCCAAGAGGCTGAGGTTATACAGACACGGGGTGACAGAAAGATTCTCCTCTGCAAAACTTGCAGGGCTTTTATTCTCCTTTTATTCCCTGCTTTTAAGCCTGGGAAGCAGAGCAGATGTCATGAGGGCCGCGCTTACCTCATCGGGCCCCATGGCCTGGCACTGGCATCAGGAGGGGCACACGTCCCGGGTTGGAGGCCAAGTGATGCGTAACGCCCGCATGGGCGTCTGTATCTCAGCCCAGGGCACCCATCTCACCCTCCTCCCACGGGGCCAGGAACCGGTGAGATCCCATGGCCGTGGCTTGGGGAGATAGGGAAAAATTGCACATCCTGAATTAAAATCTGGGACAAAATAGTGTTCTGAAAACTTTGAGCAGCAGGCCAAACATCCACTCAGACTTTCCTCAGGTTTAACTGATGATTTCCTGGAATTTCCCATTAGTTACACCAGGAGGAAAAAGCATTTGACAAGACTTAAATCAAAGATAATTAAGTTCGCTAAACTGGAAATTCCTTTATTTGTCTAACTGTGGTCATCATGGGGCCGTTCAGGAGAAAGTCAGGAGGCACGCAGGAAACAGGCTGCTCTCCTGGTCCACAGCCGGGGCCGTCACCAGGCTGCGGTGAGCCCTGGAGAAGTAGGAAAGTGGGTGACCAAAGCAGGGAGCAGGGCTGGACACCAGAGCCACGGGGTAGGACACTGAGCTTCGGTGCAAAGGAGATCAGGATTGAGAAGCTGGGTTGGAGAAGAGCTGAGCGCTGATCCTCATATGGATTGCTGGTCCCCCCTCTCCTGTTCCTACCTTAACCTATTAGTGCTTCTGGTTTTAATTTTGCTGAAGCACAAAAGAAAACATGGGTTGCACCAATTCATACGGTTTCTAATTTAGCTTGTACATTGATACATGGAAGAAATTAGTGCACACTAATCCCCACCAGGATGTGAATACAGTTCATTAGCTACTTTGCACTATATTTTTTATGGGTGTCCTTAGCATGGAATAAATATTACAGTAGCTTACTCTGCTTTCACAGTGACCGTGCAAAAGCCTGGTGCAGACTAGCTTGTGGGCTGTAAATTCACACTCTACTGCAAACTAATTTCCTCACTGTAAGACCCCGACGACTTAAAGCAGGATCACTTCTCTGCATAGATGAGGTTTATTCGCTTGTGCTTTTAGTTCCTATATGATCAGGCATCAGCTGCAGCTGGAGCCTCTAAGTGATTTTATAATAGAAGCAGAATAATAATAATAATAATAACAACAACAACTAATTGAAATGGAATAAATTGGTCGTGTCATTGAAAGCATGCTGTCAGATGAGGTAAAGAAATCCCTTCATTTGTAAGCTGTTAAATGGAGACACACAAAGGCCCAGTTCCAGTCTTTAATTTCTTAACTCACGTGCGGGAGAATGGTTGTAGGTATTTCTTTTCCTTCCAACCTGTCACAGGTGAGGCACAGTTCTTCCAGTGGTATTCAAGCAATATGTTGTGTTTTGGCTGGAGGAATCTGCCATTTATGTTTCCTAAGCCCTGCTTGCTTCTTGTATGTCAGGGAGCTTTTGGCTCACCTGGCCAGGACTTGAGGAAGTAACTGTGAAGCCGGGTGGTGAGATGGGAGGCATCTTTCTTCAGCCTAGTCTCTGTTCGGCCCAAGCTCCTGTATTTGGAGGACTTGCAGAGGTATTTGCCAGAGCCAGGGATGCTGCTGTGGAGACAGCCAGTCCCTCTTTCCCCAAGCTGTGGGAGAGCCATTGCTTGGAGGCATTGTTCAGGGGGAGTGGCTTTAATGGGATAAACAAGCACCCAAAAAGTTCCCTGTATCAGACAAGGAAGGGAGATAAAGGTTAACTTGTTGTAATTAATCAAGGCTATTAAGGCAGAGATAATTAATTCCTTGTTTAATTAGGAGAACATAGCTGTGAAAAGGGATGTTCCACAGGTTAATAGTTTCCTGTGGTGTATAAATGCCAAGACCAAATTAAATAGCTTGGTAAAAGCAAATGCTGAGGTGAAGAGGTAAAAACACACAGTATGTAACGCACATGGGCTTGTAGCAGCATGATTTTATTTTGTCATGGAAAAAGACTGAAAGGGCTTGAATATTATTATCAGAGGTTGGTAAGTGACAGTTGACCACCCTATCATTAATCAAGTGCCACATTTTGAGTTCTTTTTGAAAAGGCCATTTATTTCTCTATAACCTTACAATCATAAAAATCTCCTTTCTTATTTAAGAATCAGCTAGTCTTAAAAGAACATTACTTGTAAATAATGCTAGCTCTCTAACAGCCTGATAGACAGGACGACACTCTGTTTGGCATCATTGCAAGGTAACATCAGAGAAATGGGTCTTTCCACAGGATAATGGTCCTGCTGATACATAAATATTCCAATATTTATGGAAAAATATATGTCAAGGCAAAGGCAACATGTTCACGTTCACAGCAAATAACCAAATAATTTCTAGAGCAATGTATAACTGCATGCTTTGGGGGAAGTTCTCATTTATACAAAGTCTCCTTCCTTCTTCTGAATGACCTCAGTGTAAATGAAGATGAGGCTTTTTACACAGTAGCTGCTGGTGAAGCTGCAAGTGGGTTTCCTTCTGTGCCACTGCAAACCGTCTGCACTCTGAACGATGCTCTTCTCTTTGGTTAAAACATACAGTTTTCTAGAAAAATAAAGATGCTGTAGTACTCAAGAAGTGTTACCTTACCTAATCTATCACTCTCTCCTTCTACCTCTCCTTGTCTGTAGTGGCAACTGCTGGGGAGAAAAGACCTGCTGCTACCACTGTCCCTAACAGTGTATTTGCCATGGTCTCTCCTCCTGATGCATGAGCAGATTTGCCTTATTGGCTTCCCATCCTAATTTTTATCACCGTTGAAAATGCATCTCTATTTGACTTAGTTCTTTTCAGTGGTCCTCTCAGTTTGCTGTGAGCTTTAGCATGTAACTTCACAGAACGGAGACATAGTTTATGTGGTTTTCAAATGAAAAGCACTTATAGGTACTATTTTTAGGGCTTCGTAAGTTCCTTTTTTTTAATTTGCCTATGTTTTTAAATAGAACAGATGATAAAGGAATGTATCCCAACTGCAGTTTTATTCCGGCTGATAATGTGAAATACATTGCACAAAAGCAGCTTTGACTAGCTGTAGATTAACAGGAAGCCTAATCTTTTCAAGAGAAGGTTTATAAGGTGACTCATTCCTCACCTGCGTACTGTTAGTCACAGCCCTTTAGGGCAGAAAAAGGGTAGCGAGGGTGGCAGGAATCTTTGGGGAAGGGCCTCGGCTGCGCTGCATGGAAGAGGCACACTGAGGTGGTATCTAAACTGTGGGACGCATGGTGAGCCTGCCAGCTCCATGCTGAGGTTCAACCTGGGCACCCGCCAATACCCTGCTCTATGCCCCCTGCGCCCTGGGTCCTCCCACCCGCAGGCGCGAGGGTGTTCAGACCCTCTTCCTAATAGGGGAAACGGGGCTGAAATGTGCGTTACAGAGTCTGCCTGGCCATTGCTGGGTAAAAAATGGATCTGTTCCTACCCACTCATTCCCTTCCTCGATCCAGAGCTATATGCTAGCTCACTAACAGCAGCCTTAGTCTCACTCAGTAGAAGAAAAAAATACTGAGACGTGAGTTTTTCAGGTCAGTTGCTGGCTTTTTGTGAACTAATACTAAACTTCACAGGCTTTAAACAGGCTTTGCTTAATTTCTCCCAAACTTGTGTGTGTCAGCCTACCTTTGTGGTGAGGACACAGTTTCATGTTCTGTGACTCTGTAAATGCAGTATGGGTAATGGTAAAGCTTTAATACAATTGTACAAAGTCCTGCGAAATTTTATGGGGAGGAAACCAAAGCAGTGCCTTATTAGGAAGTGGTGGTTTTGTAGATGCTACAGTAAATGGGATCAGATATCCCACTCTATCATCATTTATATCCAGCCAAAGTATGTGCAAAATGTGAATGCAAATATGTGAAATTTACATTTTCAAATTTTAAATTTTCAAAATGTGAAAATAAAATAAGGTTTAATACAGTAAACAACTACACAGGTGCAGCAGATTGTGAGTCAGTGCCATAAAATATAATTGCGTTTTTTTAAGATGGAAAAGTATAGCTGTCCTGCAAAAATATCTAGATTTTTACACTTATTAAATACAATTAATGCTGTATTTAATCAAAAGGAACTACCGTTTGATGGAAAAGCTCTGTTGCTGTTACTCTGGTGAGTCAAGCTTGATCAGTAGAATGAATGGAAGTGTAACGCAGGTAGTAATTCCTTTTCCACGTACCCAAAAGGACGTCCTAAGTTCAAAATATGTTCCATGCAGACTGGAAAATCACTACTGATAACTGACCAGAAAGAGAACAAGAGAATCAGAATGTACAGTATGTATTTATGCCTATGAATTCATGATCTTTCTTATGTCATCTCTTTACGTCCGTGTGGCAAACCTTGCGCTATGCAACTTCTGTCTGAACGCAGCACACCAGTGCAATTACACTGATACTGCAAACCTCCACGTCAGAACTGCTCCCGGTTGTGAATGAGTTGTGCAGGCATGGTGTCGAAAATAAGCCAGGTTTCAGGAGCCGTCTTTTGTGTTAGGAATGTTGTGTTGGGCTCTAACGTCATCAAGGGAAGCTGTGAGAGGGTTGCATTGTTCCGGGACAGAGGCTATGGAGAGTGCTTTCCGGAGGGAAGATATTTGGGATAGTGCGAAGTGATAAAATTCCTGAGGTGTTTGGTAGTATTGTCTCAGGTACATGTCAAGGGCCTGGTCTTGGTTTAGGGTTTGGGGTTTTTTTAATTCCATTCCTATTTTTTTTTAGCGTGTCAGACACTACTCTGGACTAGGCTGTTATTTCACAGTCCCAAGGTCAGCATACTCGCTCTGCCAGAAATCATGGCAAGAACGTAGCCTAGTTTCCCGAGAAGTGCTAGAAGCTGTATTGTTTGGGACATTTGAGAGGACGCTGGAGAAAATAATATTAAATAAAGAGAAATCATGATATTTTGCAGGGGCATGAACTATGTCACCCAGTAAGTTTCTTGTACCTTTTGTGATTCCTTGAGCTAGAGAACAGGATCAGAAACCAAGATAATATTGTAGAGCTTTCAAAAAAGGAAATCTCTTTTTTGGTTCCAGCCATATTAAAGAAGATTGAAGAAGGAAAAACTGTAATTGTTGCCATCATTGGTTTTTAACTGAAGTCACTTATTGTAGCTAGCAAGATGCTTATGTAATACCGTCTAAAATGTCTTTGTGCTCAGAAAAGGTCATAAGTAAATGACTTTGAAGCTTAATCAGTGGAAGTACAGGACAATTTCTGTATTTCATTATAAATCCAGTTTAAATCCAGTGAAGTCAGCAGAGTTACTTGGGATTTACAGTAGAGTAAGTGTGTGCAGAATATGCTCCATGATTTTAACTGTGCTTTATTTCCACTCTGTGAATATTATACGTTTGTCTGCAACTTGCACAGAATAATTTTAAAGAAAAGACTCAGTATGCAAAACCATAAAATAATAGCTATAGGACAAAAAGCGAAAAGTTTGACGTTGTTAATACAAAATGTTTTCCAGTGTTTCTACAACAGTCTATAAAACTAGTGAATATATAGGGATTACAGTGACTAGTTTTGTAGTCATTTAGACTTTTTTTGTAGTCATTTTGTAGGACATTTTAGAATAGGATTTAAAAGTACAGCCTTGCTGTCTTTATAGTTGTGTTTATCTATCTTCTTGATCCATTATATATTTTTGTGATCTGTAGGCAAAGCCATAAATCCTTTGGAGAAGGAGCAGTTCTCCAGAGAAGCCTAGTTTGCTAAGTTTCTTTTGGGCTAGTTTAGATCCCTGGGTTTGCTGGGTTTGTTTTTTGTCACTTAGATAACAAAGAGCACTTTCACCACCTCAGATCACACAGAGGCATCGGTAGGACCCTTTGCTTCAGGATATACATGTGCTATCAGCGATGCTGGGGAAGCAAAGGCAGCAGGAGGAGGAGACTTTCAGCACGAGTGGTCAGTCCATTTTCTGAAGCAGCTGAGAGTGAAATTTGATTTGAACCTATAAAACAAATCCTGCACTTCTGTATAATTGCTTATGAAGAATACAGTAAAAGGTGAGACTTGAAGAGAGAAAAAAAAACAAACCCCAGAAGTAATAGAATAGAAATCACATTTGGATTCACAAGGTTTGTATGCAGGTCTGGGTCAAAACTTTCACAGAAGTCCCTGGATTTAGATCCTAAGCCTGAAGTCGTTTCAGTACTAAGAGGAATGATGTAAAATAGAGAAAAGGGGAAAGAAAACCAGAAAGCTACTGGTGGAAGGTAGACGTAGCCCATCTAAAACAATGCGTCTCTCCTGGGATTCCTGTGTGGCTTTTTCTAGATAGACTTACCAGTATCGACCTATAGAGACTTACCAGTATCGAGCAGATTGCAGCTACTGTTTGCTGCTGGAGCCAGTGCACTTTCTGCAGCTGGGACTCTTTTCACTGATTCGTGTACAAAAAGTGCTCTGAACCTGGCGCTGGAAGTAAAAGATGAACTGACAGGGAGGTTTTGTTCAGTGCTCTTATTTTGGGGGATGCATTAGGCTGTGCAAACTTCAAAGGGGTGGGTTTTCCTGTTTCTTTTCTAATGATGATTTTTACAGTGTGCACATATGGGAGGTGCACATACCTGTGGTGGTTTTTCCTGCAGAAGCATCATGGAGCAGACAGATAAAACGATACAGCTAATTAATTTAGGGATGTTATTTAAGGGTAAAGAGTTGAACAACACAAGTAACTGTTAAATTCATTGCCAAATATAACAGATTTTGTGAGTGCTCTAGGAAAATAATAAAAAATGTGTTTGTATAAAATCTCTTCTGTCAGTACGTTTTGCTATCTTGCTATAAATAAAAAAATGCCCTTCCTCCTGGGAAAATTTAGTGCGATGATAATCACTTTTTGAGGCAGACCGCATCCGGTTCAGAAGACAAGGTGCAGCTGTGCTGTCTCAGGAAGCAAGGACAGTGTCCCCGGGCATTTCCTGGCCCAGGAGGAGTATGGCTCCCGTCAAAAAGCCTGCTGTGCTGAGGGTAAAGCTTGTACCTCTTTTGGCTGGACACCTTGCTGCTTCGCAGCGGCTCTCTGCCAGGCAGCAGGAGCAGTGCCTGTGTGCTTTCTGGCAGGAGTCTCCAGCAGAAGACCGCTTGATGCACTGGAATCGAGGCTTTCCACAGCAAGATGTCCATTTTGTTTGCAAGTTCAGCAAAGCAGCAAGTGGGGAGGCAGCCTGGCTCAGAGGTGACTTCACACATGATGTGGCTCGCTGCCTGCTGGCCTGATGTGCTGCCAGGCCACCGCAGCTCCGGGGGGTCCCCAGGCAGGACAGTGGGCAGCTCTCCCCCGAGAGGTGAGCCCAGGGAGGCAGCTGTGGGGAAGCTTTGGGGCTGGGGACTTTGCCAGGCAAGCCCCCGTGGAGCCAGGCTTCCTGGGACACTGGGCAGCTCAGGGAACAGGTTCTCTGTTTGGAGACCCAGGGATCACCTGAGAACAAGCCCACATCTATACTGATCCTGATTTATTCCTCCCAGGAAAAAAATAATCTTATCCCACCGATGCTAGGCACTAATAAGAGCACAAATAGTGCCAATCTAGGAATGGGGGTAGGACATTCATACCTCTCTTCTCTAAGCTTAGTCTGGTCTTACGCATGCAGTGCTTTCCATCAGTTACTTGATAGCCCATCATTACGAATTACCTAGTGATTTGTTGATTTGGAATGTATGCGGTGATTCCTCTGGTAAAGCAAGACAAGAGAATTTATATTTGACAACAAGTTTCTGAATAACTGGCGATGAAGTGTCATTAGAGAGGTACTCAGACTGTGAAATGGGCAGATACATTTTAAAACATCTTATTTTACTGGGCTTAATACTGTACAGGCAATGCTGAGGTAGCTTGTAGAAATCAGTTTACATTTCATGTAAATGTCCGAGTGAGAGATTTGTTGATATTGATTCTTTGTTTTAATTGCAAGAATGTCAATCTACATAGTATATGAAATTTATTGAAAACAGAATAAATCATAAGATCATCAGACACTTGGGTCTTGCCCGCATGTTCTGGTGGTGTGGCTGGGTATAGTGTGAAGAACACGACCGGAGCAGATGGTTTCCATCAAATGGCTTCATGACGGTATAAAGGAAGGGAAACTGGGCCCTGCTGGCTCTATCGTTTATGCTCTGTAGATCAGCTGATGTAATTTTCTCTGATGGATCTCTCTCCCTCTCTGTAGTGTCCTGGGGAGCTGCACTGCAGTTGCCTATTCATGCTGCACTTGACGGATAAGTGAATAGAAGCGCACCATCCAAAAAGGCAGCGGTGCCGGCTTCCAATTAATATTCTGGTGTGTCCTTTTGGAGAGTTCTAGGGGTAAAAGAATGTCAAATCTGGAATCTGTTACCTATTAAGTAGTTGTTACCTTACAGACATGGCAATGTTGACGTAAGATCTTGTGATACAATGGGTTTTGCAAAATAATGCCATCTGTCTGCTGGAAATCAGCCTAAGATTATATACATCTCTCTTTATAGGCCAGTGACCGTGTGCCAATGGCAACATCTTTTGTTCAGTGATCTGGAACCTGATTTGTAAATGCATGTATCTGGGTTTATGTTCATGTGCATCCTTTGTGTTTTTTAGTGTACTAGCACCGATGTAAACATGCTTCATGAAGCAAGCACCTTGATTAGATTTGGGCATGTGTAAATATTTTATCTATCCTAAATTACTTCTTCCGGATAATCACATTTTCTTGCTCGTTCAAAGTAAAAACTTGCCAAATGCCTCACACTCTGTTGCTCTGGTGCCAAATTGCTACAGCTTTAACTCTCCCACAGAAACATTTGTGTGAAGTAGCGTTTTTGTGCACGTTTTAAAATTGCATTGTGTAGTAAACACACTGTTCAGTGACTACTAGAATCTATTTAGTAAAAATGTGATGAAAAATGTAAATATTGAACAATTATATTTCATCTAAGAGCCAAAGCCATACCTCATCATGATTTACCAGAAAAAAATTGTCTGACAAAAAGCTCATATGTAATGATAAACTGTAATAATGACATAAAAGAAAGAGAGCAGCTTTTCCTCTTTCCTAAAAGAAATACAGTAACAATTTCTGGAAGTCAAATCCTTGATAGCCTCTGCTTAAGTTCAGTCTTCTTTAAGAGTTGCAAAAAAAATCACTAAATCCCTCCCTCTTCTTCCCTGATTTCTTGAAACCATGCAGGAAACAGTTTTTAGGTATGTTGTCAGATCATTTTTCTACAGCCAAATAATTTATATTTTTTTTAGAATCCGCAAACAGCTAAAATGTGAATTCTTTTTTAATCTACATTGCCAGCAATGATAAAGTTAAATACAGATCCTGTAAGTAACATTTATAATAGATGGTACTGCAAAAAGAGCAAAACTTTGAGTGTCACCTTAACTGGCTGGTTATAGTGTCTATTTTTCAACATGAAGAAAATGAGAAAATACAGGGCATAAATGCTCAACATGCCTTTTAGGCAGCAGCTTTCAATCTAATTGCATGAAGAATGATATGCAAAAGATCATTACACAACACATCAGTCAGAAGAGTGTCATCCTCACTGCATAGCTAAGGGCAGGGAGATTACAACAACCGTCTTGTGCCTTGGCCAAGCTCTTTATTTGGCCTCTGGCTTGAAGGAGGTACGAATTCTAGATTAGACATCCAGTGTATTACATGCTTTTGTGAGTAATCCAGGTCAGTTTTAAATGACTTGTGTTCTATGGCTTATTCATGTTCTGTACGTCCTCAGATGGTGACCTACAAAGCCACTGCAACGAAAAGAGCTGTGGACCCCTATGCACTTGTCAGATCATGAGGGAGTCTGCGGCAGGCAGAGTTTGGAGTTGGCTCCAGTTCCCTCGCAGTGCCAGGCTGCATGCACAGTGGCCGGGCACACACACAGCATTTGGGATGCGAAGTGGCCTGTGAATTACTTTTTAAAAGGTTGCATGGCGCTTCAGCTGGGAAAGGGCTTGCTGTTTCTCTAGAGAGGACACTGATCAAGACAGACAGAAAAGCGTTTTCTGGTGAAGTCTGTAAGTGATATAAAATCTGGTGAAACAGTAAGCGAATGCAATGCCTTAGAGCTGTGCCTGCCCAAAGAGCCTGTGTTGGCTCCTTGGGATCCAGTCAGACATAGACCATGGACACCATTCTCAAGTGAGGTTATTAAACGCTGGGGAACTTCTGGTCCGGATGACACTCTGCTTTCTACCCTGTTGACTGTGTCTTCTTTCTGCAGGCTCAAAGCTGCATCTAAATACAAATCCCTCAGAGCAATTAGATTTTTCCACACAACCTGAAAACAAGCATCCCAACTTACTCTCCTATGCAGAAAACTCTTATGTTTCCCAAATAAACCCCGGCTGGGTTGCTGGGACTTTGCTGTCAGAAAGGTTTTCATTGGTGTGCACTGAAAATCTGGAGCCTGTTGCGCTCAGTGCCCATACTCTGTTTTTTAGCAGGGTTTTTCTTTCTTCAGCCAGAGCTGGGAACACTGACATTCACCCAGCGTGTTTCCTCTGTGCTGAATTCCTCTACGTTGAATGACTAACAAGAGACCAAGGAACACTGTGAAGATATCTTTTCATTGCTAGCGCTCAGATTTTCCATTCATTGCCAAGACACAGCATCTATTTCCAGCAGTAAATGTCATGCACACAATAGCTCTGCTGTCGGTGTGAAAACCTAGCTTAACTAGAGGAGGAGGCATAAAAGATCAGAGCACATCCTCTGTGTGCAAAACTGTAAAGTCCAAAGCATGTCTCATACTGGCAATTCAAAATAGATTGATTAGACACGATTGTATCCTAAGGCTTCATTGTCTGCCTGCATCAAATGTTCCTTTTTTTTTACTTGAACCATCTTTACAAGTCTAGGCACTAAAACTGATTATGGTCCTTACTTGGCCAAAAGAAGGCAGCATTTGAAGGAAGGTTTGCAGACTACAGACCTGACTAGACGTGGTCTTCACCTGGGTGAACAGGGGTTGGCTGAACGTTGGGAGGTACTGGGGCTGTTTGTCCCTATCCAGCTTGGAGCAGACAATATTCCAGAGGTCGTGTTGAAGCAAGCAGGAGATGTGAGGGACAGCAACGGAAGATGGTATAGGACAAAGGAAAGCAGAGCCAGTGAAGTCTCAGTGCAAGGCAGTGTTAAAAACAAATGCTAGGGAATGTGTTTGAGGTCAATCATTGAACCAGGAGCAAGACCCAAATCAAAATCTGAATCTTCTGCCTTGTAGTTTAACCTTCACTGCATAGTCTGTAAATTGATTTAAAAGTGGTATAATTCCTCAGTGCAGAATTGCTTCATGTGTATGAGAATATTTCTCCAGCTTTATATAGTAAGAGACACATAAAATCTGATTTGAAAATAATATATCATGCAATGAATAAACGATACGCTCTGACATTTGGTGGTGTTTGTGAGATATAAGTCTATTTCTAGTGCAGTGTAGGCTTAAATAGCCGAGTGGTGTTTATAGGAGATGGGTTGCTGCATTCCTTTTCAGTTTGCTAATATGCGCTAGTCTACTGAAGTAAGCCAGCCCTGCACTGAATAAACACGTGGGACTCTGTTCATCTATAGGACGATGTGAATAAACTGTCATACCTTCACTAAAGATCTATGCATCCATCATGTCTTAAATTGTGAAAAAAGAAAACAGAATTTAAACTAATTGACTATGCTCATTGGACACACTCTCAGCCTATATGCCTTCGTTTACCTAGTTGAAACTTGAACTAAAAATAATCCATAGCTGGAAAACCTTTGTGACGGACACTGTAAAATTGCAGCGAGATGGTTGTGAAGCATAGTTTATTCTTGTAAAACACTTTAGGATCTTTGTTTTAAATGTGTTTAAACCATAAATGCTATTAAGTGTTTGTTTTACTGCTGTTCAGTACTTTCAGTGATGCATCATTACATTAAGAAATGGGGGCATGTCATTTTGACTGGATTACCATGGAAAACTTTGTTCCGTACAGTCCTCCAGCTGGAGCACAGAAATGTGAGTTCTCTTGTATTGGTGAATATACCAGAAAGGTGGGCATACTGAGCTGTGTAGTGCCACCACCAAGTAGAAGAGGTAGGGAAAAAAATAATCTTTTATGACTGGACTGACATTCAGTCACGGGGGAAAAAAAAGAAAAGCTAAGACAATGGGGCAAACGTTAATGATTCTTCCTCTTCAAGATAATTTTGGCTTGTTACAAAGTGATTCTAAATCCAAAGTACCGTGGGACATTGTGAGAAAGATTTGAATTTGAATGTAGATTCTGCTCTCAGATTTACAGTGGTTGTCTTTCTCTGCAGTGACCTGAACAATCCCCCAAAAACAATGTCTGACCTTTTCTAGATGCAGTTAAACCCCCCCAAACAATATCCGAACTTTTCTCGATGCAGTTGGTGCGGCGTTAGGAGGTATCAGGCCTTATTCAGAATCTGCTTTCAGTCTCCAAAAATTCAAATCCCGACTAGCTTAGGAAGGTGCTGAGCCAAAGTCCCTGGTCTTCTTGGATCTTGCTTGGGTAGTAGCTAAGTGAAAAGCTTCACCCAGTTCTGCTAAAGCAGCTCCCTCCTACCCTTTTATTGAGAATCATTTTAGCAGAGATTATTGCTGTGATCAGTTAATTAAGCCAGACAGAAGCCTGCAGAGAGCCAAGGCATGATTTTCATTTGTAGCACCTAGGCCTTGAGAAGGAAAATGTTAACGTGTGGTACTACCTTGCCACTTGTAAATATGTAATTGTGCTTGAACACTGTTTCACTACGGAGGGGGACTCTGTAAGTGGAATTGCAAACCTCTGGAAGTGGCTTCCTAATGGAATCAAGGACAGATCACGAACAAGAAGTAGCTGCTTGATTGATTATATTAATGCCCAGAAGGGAATCTGTCCATTACATTTTTTCCGTGGCTTTCTATTGTATCCTTCTCTCATTTAACAATGATCCATATACAAGGAAGAGTAAGGACAATGCAAGTTGGGGGAGGGAAATAATTGTCTTTAAGCAATGTGCTTTTGATTTCAGACTATCCGGGACTGTTTTCCCTCTTTCTTAGAAACCTCTATGTATAGCCAGTGAGCAGGGTCGGCTGCTTGGTTTGAATTTCTCTTTGCCTGTTTACTGTGACAAAAAAGACCTCAGCTTGTAAGCAAACAGCAAAGCGTTGAGCCAGGATGTGTTCTGAAGGACAGGAACAGCTGAGCCTTCTGGAGGCTCTACAGTTTGCTGATTGGTGTGGTCTCCAGGCCGATTTTGCTTACAGTGATATCTATGCGAATTATCTGCGTATCCAATTTTATAAATCATTCCAAAGAGGAATCGGTATAATGCTAGTCTCCAAACTTCCCTCACCCCCTCTCCAAGATGAAGAAATTGCCTCTCCAAAACTGCATGTTATCAGAGCTTGCTTGCTTCCTTCCTTCCTCCGCTTTCCCTTTCTTTCCTTCTTTCCTTCCTTCACTCTTTCTTTCTTTCCTTCCTTCACTCTTTCTCTCCTTCTTTCCTTCTTTCCTTTTCTTTCTTTCTTTCTTTCTTTCTTTCTTTCCTTCCTTCTTTCCTTCCTTCACTCTTTCTCTCCTTCTTTCCTTCTTTCCTTTTCTTTCTTTCTTTCTTTCTTTCTTTCTTTCCTTCCTTCTTTCCTTCCTTCCTTCTTTCCTTCTTTCCTTTTCTTTCTTTCTTTCTTTCCTTCTTTCTTTCCTTCCTTCCTTCTTTCCTTCCTTCCTTCTTTCCTTCTTTCCTTTTCTTTCTTTCTTTCTTTCCTTCTTTCTTTCTTTCTTTCTTTCTTTCCTTCCTTCTTTCCTTCTTTCCTTTTCTTTCTTTCTTTCTTTCCTTCTTTCCTTTTCTTTCTTTCTTTCTTTCCTTCCTTCACTCTTTCTCTCCTTCTTTCCTTCTTTCCTTTTCTTTCTTTCTTTCTTTCCTTCCTTCCTTCCTTCTTTCCTTCTTTCCTTTTCTTTCTTTCTTTCTTTCTTTCCTTCTTTCTTTCTTTCCTTCCTTCTTTCCTTCTTTCTTTCTTTCCTTTTCTTTCTTTCTTTCTTTCCTTCTTTCTTTCTCTTTCTTTCTTTTTCTTTCTTTCTTTCTTTCTTTCTTTCTTTCTTTCCTTCCTTCACTCTTTCTCTCCTTCTTTCCTTCTTTCCTTCTTTCCTTTTCTTTCTTTCTTTCTTTCCTTCTTTCTTTCCTTCTTTCCTTCTTTCTTTCTCTTTCTTTCTTTCCTTCTTTCTTTCCTTCTTTCCTTCCTTCCTTCCTTCCCTCTCTTTCTTTCTTTCTTTCTTTCCTTCCTTCTTTCCTTCTTTCTTTCTTTCTTTCCTTCCTTCCTTCTTTCCTTCCTTCTTTCCTTCTTTCCTTCCTTCACTCTTTCTCTCCTTCTTTCCTTCTTTCCTTTTCTTTCTTTCTTTCTTTCCTTCTTTCTTTCTTTCTTTCCTTCTTTCTTTCTCTTTCTTTCTTTCTCTTTCTTTCTCTTTCTTTCTTTTTCTTTCTTTCTTTCTTTCTTTCCTTCCTTCCTTCCTTTTCTCTCTTTCTTTCTCTCTTTTTCTTTCCTCTTTCCTTCTCTTCCTTTTTTCTTTCACTTTCTTTCTCTCGAAGTCTCTCTGCTTCCTCGTCTCTCATTTTTTGCCTTCTTTCTTGTTTTCTCCCCCTTCTGTTGTTCTGTCTCATTCCGTCTTTCTCTTTCTCATTCTTTCTCTCATTCTGTTCTTTATTCTCTTTCTTAAAGTCACTACATTCTTATGGAGGCGACAAATAACCTCTATGTTTTGTTTACTGCTGTCTGAAACACTTTGTATGAAGAGAGCTCATGATTTAAATGCCTATCTTGCTGATGGTTCTTTTGACCCTATGTGAGTTTAGCAAATCATTCATCAGCTTAATTTGGAACAGGATTGGGCCCCCACAATGGATTTCAGTACTGACTGCCCAGACTGTATGAAAGCATGGAAGAAAAGAAAGACTCGTCACTCTACTTAGTTGTCTGCCTAAAACTTTTATGTCAAAGAAAGCTTGAACAGTTTCTGAACTGAAGAGTTTTTGAGGAGAACATGAAAACTCTAGAAGCTGACACTGACACATTTCTGAAAAGGCATTGCTTCATAGTACAGATACATGTTTCTTTCTAGCATCCAGAAAATTACATTTGACTGTTGCTATTTGGTGAGAACTGACAGTGCACTTCATGCTGCTTGAGAGGCAAATGAAAATTCAGGGCCTCCTACCAGAAGCCTGTTTCTTATTTCTGAAAAGCTAACTATGCTTTAATTGTGGTCTGGAAGTTAATGTTATTTCAGAATTGTCGTCTTAATTCCCATCATTCCTATCCTGCAGATGTGGAAAATCATCCTCTTTACTATATTGCCCATTACTCTTCATTACCATCTGCTAAGGGTGCAAAATCTGTTAAAAGCTCACTGCTAATTTCAACTTCCTTTCCTTTTTTTTTTTGGGGGGGGACGGACGGACCCCAACTCACAACAGAAAACAACCCATCTGTATAGCTACTGAACAACTTACCCTGTTGCAATAAAGAACTCCTTTCAGAGACATAAGTCAATACTTCTGCTTAGGTCAGCCAAGAATTGTCTTTTCTTGGGTACATCCTATACCCGTCTCTTCTTTCCAAGGGAAAACAGTTTTCACCAGGCAAGCTGATACTCTGCCTGTCAGAAAAACCTCTGGTGTTTGAAAAACTAAAGCTGTCTTTAATAAAAACCTCTTTTCTAGTACAACTGTTCTTTCTCTATTAGCCAGCTATGTAGTGTTAGTGTTCATAAAATAGTATTTAAAAGTATTATGAAAACAGTAATTTTCTAAAAAGTGCATTCATTTTAAATTTTATCCATTCTTTGTCACTTTTCCTAATAGCTATGCACAGCATAGAAGTAATTGGACTGTTTGGATTCTCCCTGTATGTTTTTAAAGGTATTTAATTAAAATTATAGACTTAGAACTGGTAGTAATAATGACTTCACTGTTACAATAAAATCAATTTTTAACAAAAATTCAGCTTACTAAGCTATGAATAAACAGTTCTATGGGTAGTAAGTCCATTTAGCATCGTCTAACAGGGAAGCATTAAAAACTGGAGAGCCCTGAACTCCCTCCCCAACTCCACGGTGGGTTGTTGTGCGCCCGGTTTTCATCATCTTTGGAATGGCCACAACTGTACTCACTCCCACCAGTTTGGAAGTGACGTCTGAAAGTGCAAGGCAGAACAAGATTGAAAGATTTTGAGGAGGGGCTATATACCATGAAAGCCTGGAGGGACAGATATTTTACACCAGCTCTTTGAAAGCCTCAACACACACATGTATTATCATGAATAGTTCTTATGATGCATTTGCCAGTTACTTCTGCAGATACTAGCAACCCACTAAATGAGTTGCCTACTCATTTGCAGTAGTTGAACAGGACCGAAGCTGTTGGCGGTGCCTGCATCAAAGCTGAAATATGATGAAAGGATTTGTGTCGTGTGTACTGAACGGGGGCACACTTGCATCACGCTCATTTCTCGTCCAGTAAATACTACTTTCCGACACCGTGACGTGTTTACAGGGGCAGGTCTTTTTCTGTGCCGAGAAATAAGCCCAGCCAAGTCTGTCACTCTTCTGTTAAATCTGTAACAGTGTGACCGACTGTCAAATCTCAGGAAATTATACGGAGCTAGCTTTGTACTTAAAAATAGAGCTGATGAGGGTGGGTGGGGGAAAAACACATTCAGAAATCTGACTTTTTGGTTTTTGCCAAATGGTCCCACTCTCTTTCAGGAGGATTTTGCAAAGAGCTCACCATATGGGAGGACGAGGGCTTGGGAAAACCTGGCCCCAAGTTCCTTCAAAAATGTGGTCTTCTGGGACGGTAAACTGTGTGATTAAGTTGCAGAACTAATTGGATAATTTGTTCTACGGTCCTAATATGCCTATTCGTCCTGTATATAATCATTAGAGTCGGTGCTGAGCTCCAGTCAGTCAATGGATTACTTTTCAAGCCTTTGCAAGTGGATTCAGAGACCCTGAAGGTGCGTCAAGCAGTGCTTTGCCACAGACCAGAGCCTCAGGGACCCCGAGCCCTTGCCCTCTTCTGCACCGAGCTCATAACTCTTGTCTCTGCCCTTTTTTTTTGGCAAATCTGACAACAGCACATCAGGGAGCTTGTAAGTCCATATTGTCCTGCTCCGTATGGAAATACCATCAGGCAGGGAGGACCTGCCGTATGCACCCCACGCCGTGTGCTGTGGAAAAGTTTGAAGTGGCTGAGGTCCAGGGGCAGTAAAACCCTATATTGCAGTCACTACTTGGGATAGCAAAAAGGATTTCTGTGGGAAATCCTTCCAGCTGTAGACATGGGTGATCAGGGCTCTGCAAGAAAGTCCATTTCAGTGACCGCTCGCTTGTTTTTTAAATGAATGAGTCTTTAGCAAACTAGTCTCTTACCATATGGTCCAGTTTGAGTACCTATATATACTTCATGTAAAATTATGTTTGAAAATCACATGAAAGATTATGCTAAAAAACCCAGTGAGGGAAAATCAGGGACTTCATTAGATAAGGAAACACAATTCACAGCCTCTCAAACTCACATTGGGCTCACAAATTGACTGGCTCACAAACTGACACTGACTACAGCCCAATGGAAGTTACTGTATTTACTAACTTCCCTGCTTTTTTTAAAGAAGGAACTAAACTGCCGACATTTTCTTTTCATCGGTGTTCATCCAAATTTGGATTTGCAATAGGTCATGTTTTGTTTGTGATGGTGAGCTTCAAGAGGGTTATCTGAGGGAAACACATTGTTGACAATTCATCTGAATTTTAGAACTTTCTTGTGCTTCAGAACTGATGTGGAAATCTTGCAAGGTGAAGCTTTGTTCTGAACATTCAGTGTGTCTCATGATGACATGATGAAAAAAAACCCATTTTTTTCTAGTGATTTTTAATGCTTCTGTAGAGGGAGTTTCAGCAATTAAAGCACAACACAGCAAATGCTAATTATAGACCCAAGTAAAAACGGTTGGTAGTTTTTGTTTTACACAGCTCAGCTTTCTTATCTCTGTGCAAGGGACACTGGTTTACTTCAATTGAAATACATAAGCTCAAGGATATATAGCACTGAGTAGATATTATTGTTTGATTATGTTCTGCTTTTAGAGTTTGTTACATAATTCCAGGGTTTTAGATCTTTCAGATTACTTTAGAGGTCTATTAGAGTCAACTTTCAGAAGTCACACTTTTATGCTTTAAACTTATGTGTTCTTGCATATCGGTAACATCTGAAAGCAGTAACATATAAATGCAGCAAACGTGTTTTTGGAATATGTGATTCAATTTATCAATTTTTAAAATTAGTTCTTGAGTTCTGCCCTTAATACAATGGAAAATACCTGGTTTTCCTGTGTTTTTAACCCAAATGTTGTGAGCTTATCCTTGCAGCAATTATCTTCAAACATCGAAGCAAAAGACAAGTAATATTTGCATGTATTTAAAGATACTTTATTACAGCTGTCTGCTTCCTTTTCATTTCTTTCTCATTTTTCTGTCCTATCTTTTAACTGCGGTAGCTGTGCTAAGTAAAGATCTTGTTGTGGTGTCTGCTGGCGGTGCGTTCCAGCAAGGCCAGCATCGTGAATGGCTCATGAAATGTAAGCTCAGTGGTGTCTTCGAGCAAGGACTTCCATGAACTGACTTCACGGAGCATTCGCTGGAGTAGATTGCAGATGGGAGTCTTGTGTATGACTGCCTCTTGCACTTTCTTAATGCCTATTTGTTGCTATCCATTTTAGCTTCCTGCACTGATTGTCGTGTCCTGTTTCAGTATATTTTTTGTTCTTTACAATTTTCACATTGGGAGCATATACATAATGCTGTTTTCTAAGGATGCAGCCAGATCCGAACTTTTAGATATGCTATTTATCTCTTCAAATTAATGCATTTTGTTTGGGCGGTTCAAGCTACTTACCTTGTGAATAGATGGCAATCCTTCAGAAGCTAGGGGAACGTTCCCATGTTCTGGATTGACCTTCTGATGCTTGGCTTAGAAGATAGTAATGCTGAGAACTGAACGGTCAAAGTATAGAGCATATTTGTACCGTACTGTCCTGCATTAACCAGAAAATTGGAATTATGATTCTTCAAATTAATTTTAACTGATTTAACCAGATATTCTTATTTGAGGTATTAGAATGGTACACTGGTGCACTACATGATGTGCAGTTCTTAAGCCATGGAATTCCTAAATTAGTGGGACAGTCCCCAACAATTTAAGCAGCAATACTTAAACTTCTATGCTTCTTTTATTTATGTACATTTAAAGTTACATGCTCACTTAGAAGCTCAATTTCTTGTTGTTTTCTCTGTGATCAAAGACCAGGTTGCACATTTACTGAAATGCCTCCCAGATCAATTTGGTCACTCAAGCAATGTGTTAAAAGTAGAGTACTAGAGAACAATCTTACAGCCAAGCCAGAGTCACAAAGTTACTTTTAATAGACACTCTCGTCTGTGTTAATCTTAAGTTAAAAGCAAAACAGTCTAAGGATACTGTGGTGGATTCGTACATGTGTCATATACCAACCCTGAGGTCCCGTGAAACACATCTGGTGGGCACTGTGGTCACTACAAACTAGTACAGTCCGCTTTTTGCATTTCAGTCATTTTCTACCTTCTTGGGTGAACTGGGTTTGTCTAAAAAAGTGTGTTTATTAGTTTAATGTGAGAATACTATTAAAAAGACTGAAGGATATGAAGCACAAGATACAAGCAAATTGTGCTTTGCGGTCTCAGGCATAACAAAACCAGAGTGGTTTCTAAGGCTGCCTGTCGTGCACACTGGCAAGTTCTCAGCAGTGCCACGACCGATGGCTGCTGGCCCTTGTTCATTGTACAGGGAGCGGGCTCGTTCTCAGACATCTGCGGGGGGTGTGCTGGGTGGGCCTAAAAGTGTCCTTTTAAACTGGATTTTATTCTACCAGCATAGAATACCCCGTCATTTTAGGCATGGACCTCTCACTGCTGAGAGAAAACGGAGTATTATAATACTGATACATTATTATAGCATATAGTAGTGAATCATTGTAGAATCCACGTCAGTGATTTTTGTAGAATAAAAGTCAATGGAGAAAAAAATGGGTCGGGGAGCTTCATGAAGTTAGTTGTATTTATAGTTAAAGCATGAAGCTAATTTTTCCATCCGACTTTTACATATGGGCATAAGACAGCGCTGAGCTGACTAAACTGAGCACTGGCATAACTCCATTGACTTTACTGAAATTTCATCCCTTTGCAGCAATACTGGGTTTGGCTCAAACACAAGTGACCAGACAATTTTCTGACTGGTAATGTTCGTAGGCTGTATTTCTGACTTGGAGTAAACAAATGACATATTTCAGGCTATAAGCAGATAACGATGGCCACTTGGAAGAAATTTCCATTTCCAAGTATTCATACAAAGTCGCATCGCTGGCTGGTTGTGCTGTAGTGCGTTTGGCCTTCCTGTATACAGTGGCTTGTAATTTTAAATTCTGTATGTCTCAAAAGTCATATAATTCAGTGGGCATGTTTGTTGCAAAAGGAAAACAAGATTTATTCCTTTCTGTGCTGAGGTGGAGGTGGAGCAGGGAACCTCACTGCACAGTCTGATCCTTTGTTTTAGTGACTGCATACAAGGGGGATGCTTTTTGATTAACCTTTAAAGCAGGCAGGTTTTAAACAGGACAGGCTAAATGTCATTTTGTGCTTCTAATACGGCAGTTACTTCACATCTGAGGTGGAGTTTAACCTACATAAAGCAGCTTAAAAAATCTGCGAATTATTGTATAGCAATATCATCCAATGCTTTATCCTTCCGCACTCATTTGTCTGTATATAACACAGAGTCAAACAAGACTGCCTTGAAGTAAAAGGTCAACTGTAAAAACTCAGGCATTGCCAGTGGCAGTCGGATCGAAAACCTGAACTGCAGCACTGCTGAAGCTTCTTTTCTTAGGCCTTAGCATAAGTTTCAGCACAGAAAAGTAAATACAAAAAGTTCAGTATTTTGATAATCCCAAACTGAAGGGTTTTGGTACAGCCATTTTGAAACTGAATTTTGCCTGCCTGGTCTGATGACTGGTAGCACAGTTATCTCATGCCTTCGATTCCTTCATTTTGCTGGTCTTTCTCTCTGAAGAATACCAAAGAATACTATCATGCGCCAAATTATAATTTTTTATTAATTATTACAAAGAAGCCTCTAGACTGCAACAAGTCTCAAATATGGCCTTCATCAGATGTTCCAGCATCATAATAGCTGTAGAATATCACCAAGAGGTCTCAGTCCTCTCTCTCAAGAGTATTTACAGCTTGCTATCTCTTTTTGTCTTAGACCTACTGGAAAAAAAAAGGATGGGTGCTCCTAAAATCAGCTAGTGCTTTCATAGAAAGTGAAGGTGACTTGAGCGGGCTCAAGAACAAGAGAACCGGACAGATTAGAAAAAAGTGATGCAACGTGAATAGGAGAAACAATTTTTTAAAAATATTTTTCGTTGAAGTGTTATGCCCTGAAAGGATGTTAGATATGCTAGTGAGTCCCACCGGGGCTAGGGGAAGAGGCTTGCTGCTCTGGTACAGGCAGTCTGGTTCGTAAATGTGTTAGGAGCCAACCGTGAAAGGCTGGGAGAAGGCGGCGGCCTGGCTGCGTCCTGTAGGTTTTTACATATTCTCTCCATCCCTGCCCAAGTGATTTGTATTTCCCCTTCTTTCCCACTGCCTTTGGGAGAGGAGGGGATGGAGAAAAGGGAAGGTAGAATAGCAGAACTCAGAATTTTCCCTTTGAGAAAAACACACCTGGGAAATTCCTGATTATCTTCACAAGTTACTGGTTAGATGTCACTGAATCCCTCCCCCTGCATATGTTCTTCTTCCTGCGGTATCAGAGTTGATGACACAGAGTTGATTTACATCTCTTAGACTTATTTTAAAATCATATGACAAAAAAAAAAGTGTTTGTCCCACCCACCAGTGATGAACCATGTAAAATTCCTGACTCCCAAAGATTTTCTAGCAATGATATAAATGCAAACATTTTCAGGCTGAGATTCTCAGGTGAAAATCTGATTCTGAAACCTGGAACATTAAGAAGAATCTGAAATTTCAGGAGGCTGGTAATAAACCATAGCTATGGTAACAACAAGCTGCTTGGTTTTGTTCTCTCTCGTGGTATAAGCTGTTACTGAAAGCGCAGGGCAAAGCAGATTCAAATCTGCATCAATTTGTGTTCCTTTGTGAAATACATGCACTCTCATTTGCTTGTAGAAAAGGCAAAAAAAAACCCATTGTATACACCATGTTATTTCATGGTGCTTTGCAGATACTAGTTTATTGTTAATACTGTGCAGTGCACGCAATGTACTTTTAGTGGAACATTTCAGCCTTTTGTAGGCCAACCTGCCCTACCAGCAGGGGTGCAGTTTATTAGGTAAGCTAATCTGTTCTTAATTATAGTGCCACCCAAGACAGTTTAATGTCTCGCTTTGTAATATACATAGTTATTTTTTGCAAAACAGGAGGAATTGCTCTAAGGCTTCTTAAAGGCTGCTTAGACTTTGCTAGGACACAGTGTTCAACTGAAAAAGTTGTGGGTGCAGGAAAAGGATTTCTGTAGTTAGCGAAGCAAGTCAATAACTGAAAATTTGTGATTTTAATTTCAAAGTCATTTACAATACAGATGTGCTTGCAGACATGCTACTGTTGCTTTTTGATAGAATGCACACATGCTTGATGTCTTAATTAGGTAGGGGAAATAGTCTGCATTCTCTTAGAACAATGTTTAGCTATTTAGGATTTGGGTTATTTTAATAATCTTTTAATTCCATTAAATGTGAAAGCAAGTGTGTAGAATAAATGTTGAATGCGTTTCTGGCTTTAATCAAAGAAAAATGCTGCTTTCAGAGGTTATGCTTCAGCCTAATTCCATTTAGAGCATTATGTTTTTACTCAGGGAAAAAAAAAAAAGAGATGCGATTTCTCAACCTGGAAATAGATCACAAACCCTTGGGTAAGATGTGCTGCAATTGACATTAATGGGAGAGCATCTGCCTAGTACCAATGCTTAAGCTGTTACTTTCTATTGTTATTTTTCTTCGTTGATTCTGCCAAGAGGGTAGAGTTTGTGTCAGAAGATCACGAGGAAAGAGGTGGGGAGAAGGCTTTTCAGACAATAAGAACTTAAGTCCATTCATTGTCTGGAGCATCACATTTCATAATAATTATCTGGGGATGCAGGCTGTTTCCACTTACCGTTGATTCACGTGTAAGGTTACATGAGCTTTCCCTCGTACCACGTTGCCGTTTTCTGTGAGTGTTGAGACCTTTATACCCCTCTTGATGGGGCAGTACTGGAACACAGATTGCCACGCTACTAATTCTTATCAACCCAAGAGACATAAGAAGTGATAAGCTAATGCAAGTCATCTTAGTGTAGGTAGGCTCCATGAGGTGCAGAGGGACAAATGCACATAGAATGGACCGGAGCCAGTACTACCCGCCAGCTCCGCACGGTTGGGCCTCATAGGTGGGACAACATAGACTTGTTTAGAAGAGGGGCTTGGGATGTCCTCAGGGCCCGCTGCATTGCTGAGTTGAGATCCACATGAAAGCAGGGGCTTGCTTCAGCGGCATTAAATAGCACAAACTCATCTCTGCGGGAGGCCCAAGCCAGTTAGCACACTTTTTCAAGAGGTTTTTGAAAATCTAAGCCAAACTCTGCTCCTGGTCTAGAACTGTGTACATAAGCAGACTGAAGATGTAAAACACTGCTGGAAAGTGAATAAAGCATTAACAAGCTAAATTTATTTATAGAGTAAAACTGCCGGCTTCTGTTTGGCCCCGTTTCCAGACAGATACACAGAGGTTGTCTGTAGCAAAAAAGCTTTCCTAATTACATTAATTTTCTATAAAAACAACTTAAAATCCAGTCAAAAGGATGAATGTGTCTCAGGTTCTGTTATCTGACTGCTTAAATTTAAGCATGTGTTTTTTCCTTTCTGCTCTGAGCAGTAGCACTGTCAAAGCACAGATGCCCCAGTGGGGACACCTTGAAGACAGGGCGCTGCTGAGTCAACCTCCCCCGCAAGCAGCGTGATCGGAGGTGATTCAGCCAGACTACCTGGTTGTGTTCTGCCACCCTCGTCTTGGCCTTTTTATCTGCTTTTTTCCTCTCTGGTGTTGTTCACGAGTAGACAGGAGATAGATACATAGGAAACTGTAAAGCTTCCATGAATGGCAGTAGCAAGGTACCTGAAAACACTGCAGTGACATTTATTAGGAGATGGAAGAACTGTTATCACACCTTTTCCAGGCGTGCAGCTTTCTGGGGTCGTGATACGCCTCTGGGTTCTTGCAGCTGTGTTACAGGACAGCATCACAAACTCCAGAGCGCAGCAGTGATGAGGTAATTTTACTCCTCGCCTGCTGCTAGATGCCTTCCCGTTGTTGATACTCAGCTTCCTCACGGCTCACTGTGAATATGCTAAGCACACATGCTTGTCCAAAGTTCAGCAAACTCAACAAAATAGCATGCAACAAATGTTACACACAGACGAGTCCTTTAAAGAGGTCTTGAACTAAGCTGTTTACGTGTTTCTTGGCCTTGAGTGTTTTGCAAGATACTTTAGCTTTTCTTCTTTCTTATATTCATGTTTACCTCCCATGCTCTCACTCACATTCTTCAATATTGAAGTTGGCTTCAGGGTTGAAAGGCTGGACAATTTCATTGAGGTGTTATCAACGATAATTGAGTTTCCCGCATTGGTCTTCTACTGTAAGCCAGTATATTTGTGGTTGAAAATGCTTCCACCCTTTGATCATTCAGAGGACCTCTAGCAGCAGTCTGAAGGTTTTGATGAGATCTCCTGGAATTTTAGTATTTGGGGTTTTTATTCAGTATTTACTAACTTTTTAAAGCCTGCGTTTCTACAACTACCTACAGAACACCCAGTGACAGTTATGCTCCATAGTTAAAACAAGCTAGTGAGGAATGCACATCGTGTCAGGTCTTCGGTGAGTACGTAAGGGCTTTATATGGATAAGAAAGAGGACGAAACAACAATGTGCAACATTTCTACATGCTCATTCCAGTACTTCTGAGGCCTCTCTTTTACTGAGTACATTATGAATACCTAGCTAGGCATAAATAAAATATGACTTGTGCTGAAATATAGCATAACTTTCCAAAGAGATAAAAGCTATTCTGTGATCATCAGCTACTAATTAAAAATGCATTGGGTCGGCAGGAAGTGTTTGAACACAGATTTTATTTATTGATTGTGAATGTTTCCACATGAATACAGAACCGCTCCTGTTTCACCTCACCTCCTTAAGCTGTCACGTCCATCATACTCTGCAATGCTGTCTAAAGCCTCGCTTTTCTTATCTTGGCAGTGGTGGGTTTTGTGATTGTGGGATGGTTACACTGAAGTTAGCAGCTGTCCACGTATTTTCTCCTTCTCTTGTTGTTTTTGTCTGACAGTGTAGATTGCTGATCGGGTCTGGGTACGCTTGTTCAGAAGGTAGTCTACCATGGGGACCACTGGGCTGCAGTTGCAAACAACAGTAACACGAAGGCTGCTATTGCAGAGTTCTCTCTCAAAGTATTTGGAGCAGACTCAAAGCAGCTTGGGGGGGGAGGGAGCCTTCTGCTAGGTTTGAATTATTGCTGACTGGAGTGTTTTGTTTCCAGTCCTGTGGCTTAAACTTTATGATGATACCAAGGATCTTTTGGTGGAACTGATCATTCAAATGAACATTACAATTCTTTCTTTCCACTTCATTTTCTTACTAAATAATTAAGTACAGGAAAATCGTGATTTTATTATAAACTCTACCAAGTCTGCACGTACCTTGGGTATTTCCAATGCCGTAATTCTGGAGTAAGGCATTTCACTTTTCTTTACCAATTATCTTTATACCCAATTAAGTGCTTCCAATTAAGTGTTTCCCCTGACAGTTACACGCCGTTGCTAACCGGCCCCTTCCTTGATCCCAGGTTAAGCAGGCAGGAAGCGCGGGGCGCGGCTCCCGCCGGGGGCACATCCCCGCCCGGGCAGCCCCGGGGGCAGGCGGAGGGGTAAGTTAACAACCCCGAAGCCAACGGGAGCGCCCAAACCACCTCTGCAGCCCCG
>NW_008824982.1:5028559-5049204 GCF_000699105.1 Pygoscelis adeliae
TTGGTTTTGCGCGCCCCCCCCCCCCCCCCCCCCCCCCCTCTTAGGCAGAGGCTGGAAGTGTGCTTCCCTTTATGCTTTTCGTTTCACTGCAACAAATCGGTCGAGTCCTGTTTATTGTTGTTTGTTTCTTTTTCTTTTTCTTTTTTGCACCACTTTTCTGTCTTTGGATTAATTAGAGCCTAGTTCCTACAGGTTGGCAGGGATACGTTGAAATTTTATGCTTGGGGTTAGGTTGTTACCGGGGAGCCATCCTATCTGTAAGCGATGGGCTAACTTTCCACCGTAAAGGCTGTCAAGACTGGCAGGGGAAAATAGGTGAATTGCTTGCAGAGCCGTACGAGCGTTACTTCTGGGCAGGTAAGGCTAGCTACCGACTCCTTTGGACGCCCTTTTCGGCATTTGAAAATATTACCGACTGTATCACCTGCTTTACTCTGGCAGAGTTCCTGCAAATATTTTGTGATATTTTGACTTACTGAAGTAATCGATCACTGTGAAGGTCTGTGGGTTTGGCTCTGCCGTTACAAGTGTTAGAATAATTTTTTAACTGTTGGAATAATTTTTTTTTTCCTTCACAAATTTGGATTCATGTTTTAATTTTGGGATTGCAAAATATGACTGCATAATGTGTATACAGTTAGTTGACATATTTAAATGGCAGGATTGTTTTGCTTTGGACTGACAGGGTTTTTCTTGCAAATACAAGAGCTTCTAAGACGTTGTCAGCAGCTGCCTGGGTCTCTACAAGTAGTCTAATGTTCTGTCCCTATAATGTGAAAGAAGACATTGTTCCTTTTTTCTGAACTATTATTAAGTTATTAATTTCTATGTATAACACACTTGCCTTGTTGAAGTGTTGTGTGGTGGTTTGTGTTTTTTTTTTTTAAAGCTTTCTGCAAAATAATGGAGTTACATTATCTTTGTGCTACAGCTTGCAAAGGCATTGGGTATTCTGAACACTAGGTGCAGAGATTTCAGTTAATTTGATGGAAACTGCAGGAGTTTAGGGTGTTTCAATTCTTGATTATTTGTGTTTGGGGCAGGAATATTAGAAGATTATATCGCAAGTGCGCACTGGCACTAACATCAGATAGTTACAAAGATTGTTGGTGTTCATTTTTCGTTTGTTTCAGACAACTTTGGATTGTGCCATTCGTTGCAGTGTCTTTCCTTTTGTTTGGGGTCAAATAAAGTGTTTTAGTACTGTGTTGAATTTGTCAGCAATTCAGATCAGTCAGTTACTGGATGAATGTTTTACTTCTTATTTGTCAGAATTGTCGTTAAGATTTGAGAACTCTTTTTGTGTATTGCTTTTCCTTCACCCCCCATCCCCTCTTTCCTTTAAATACTCAGGGTTAATATGACGTTCAAAATGTATGTTTATCTATAAGCAGTAGAAGTGTAAGGTAGCAAAACTTGTAGAAAAATCTCTAATTTGAGATAAGATAGACTAACAGGAGGTGGTGGTTAATTAGAGAGCAAGTAGATAAAGGTTTAGCTTTGAGATATGATCTGTGCATTATAATTTCCAACATAGTAGTCTCTTCCTTTATCAGCCTTACTTTGAAAGAGTCGAGAAGCTGTTTTGCGAGGTTCATAATCCCTCTACAGAAGAGGAAGTTAATTAGCTCCATGCAGGTATTTTAATGAAGGGATGATGGCTACTGAGATCCCGTGCTATGGTATTATTGCCAGGTTAGATGTTTGGTGTTGTGTGGGTTTTTTGTTTTGTTTTTGGGTTTTTTTGTTTTTTTGAGAAGGAAGCTGTCCATGGGAAAAGTATTTTCTCGCAGAACAGTAGCATCCTACTAGGAAGCAGAAGTTTAAGCATTTATTTTTCAAGCTGAAGGAATTTTTCCTCTTGCCAAAATACGTTTAATTCTTTAATGGCAACTACTTGCTACGGATTCTGATTGTCTTTTAAATATTGGTGTGGAAGCATAACAGTTAATGACTTACTAATTCTTGTTAAGCTGTGTTTATTACTGAGAAGCATTCTATTTTGCTAGTTGTATTTTAGTTATCTATGGATATGGCTATTTAGAAGTCCTGTTTTTGCTGAAAATCTTAAAACTCCCTTACAAAGCTAGGCGTACTGAAGGCACTCCCATACAGTAGGCATACTGAAGAATTCTGTAACTATTTACACAGGGGAATTATCAGATTTTCAGTAACAGATGCAAATTCATTCTGATGTTCTTAAAATGTAACAGACAAGGACACTTCTTGGAGAGTATTTAATTTGTTGCCTTCAGTTCTGTTCCCTCTTGTCATTTCCAAATTGTTTTTGCTTTTCTGTTCAATAGGAGTGCATTCTCTGAAAAAAATGTGCTATCTTGTTTGCATGCCACTGAGATTTTTTGTTTGTTTGTTTGTTTGTTTGGTTTAACCAGTGGATTTAATGACAAAGTTTGCTGCCCATGCAAAATACATTCAGCTTCTTACAGTCTCAGTACCTGTCGTGAAAAATTAAATTGCTATTTTTGGAATGTATATGATTGACTTACAGCCTTTCAGTCTTCTTGTACACATTTAACTGTTTATGAAAACCTTGTAGCATAGTTTATACCTCTATAAAGACAGCAGTTACCCACTATGCTGCAGGAATTTAAATAAATGCAGTGAAGGGCATACAGCGTTTCAAGCCCTTTGCTTATTCATCTAGACCATCCTTTGAAATGCACAGTTGGTTAATAACTCTTTTAAGACTACGAAAGTGTTCATCTAGATGTGTTATTCCTCTGGGGCATGCAGTCATTCAGTTAGGCTATGTGTGTCCAACAGATGCCTGTGGAAAGTGAAACAAACACGCTTTAAAATGAAATAACAAGTATTTATTACTTTCAGTAAACTGTACCATCTCTAGTCAAGCTTCTCTCCACTATCCAGTATTACCAATAGTTGACCACTACTGAAATTTGGCTGGTAGTAGCTGTTTAGGTGACAAAAGCAAGAAGTTGTGAAAACTAGAAGTAAGGTGCTCAAAAGGATGTGATTGACACTCCCTAAAAATAGTAGCCTGCATCCCTTTGCTCCTAGAGCCCTGGCAATGTGATTTGTTCGTAAGGCAAATCCCAGAAGTTGCCCACGTTCTCGCACTTAATCCTTGTCAGCAGAAGCGTGACACATGTGGGTCTGAAAAATTATTTAATGATGTCACAATCAAAGTGTCAGCAGCAATAAGGTCACAACACACTGTGAGGCCTGCGGGGCGCTGCCTCCTTGGGGTACCCATGGAGTTCACAGGCAGCTTCACAACACAGCCAGGGTGGGGAAGACGGGGACGGTGACACTCCTTTTCATCCTTTGGGGTGGAGGGGGGACAGAAATCCAATGGTTTTGTTTCTGCAACAGGTTTTTTTGGTCTGCTGTTGGAGGTCTGCAGCCGGGGGTGTGACAACTCTTGGGACGCCTTGAGAAGGCAGGTTTATCTTTGCAGGCTAGACAAGGCAATAAATGGTGAGTTAGTGTTACCAAGGGTATACTTCAAATTGTTTGCCAGTTATAAGTGTCTATATATACGTATGTATATGGTGCATTGTAAAGATTGATTACCCGAGCTTAAAAATCTAATGTTCCAGCTGCAAGACTGGCTGCTAGAATGGCCTTTGCTATCTTTCACAGGTTGCAATGACATGAAATGACATTCTGCGTTTGAGTGGTGGGGAACGGGCATTACTTACTTCATTTCAAAAACAATGCCTTTTATTTTTTTTCTCCCTCCAGGCAGTTCACTTTTATGGACATAGTATCCACTCTTTTAATGCGTACAAAACATGAATGTCTTAACTGCTTAGCAAGAAGAGAGTGATAGATGTAAGGGTGTATTATATTGTTGGTCTTAGGGATTAGCAATTGTTCTAATCTCTTGTATGCTAAACACATACTGACTGAATAGAGACCTGTGGTTTCAGTAATTCTGTGCTTTTAAAACTTCAATTAAAGGAAGTAGTAATTAGTTTAATGATTTTGAGAAGAATGCATTTATTTTAAACAGTTGTACAGAATAAGTATATAGTAAAAAGCAGCCTGAGCCATCATGTCTGCAGTAGGGGGTGGTGGTGAAGGAAGTGCTAGTTAGGATAAGAACACCTGTAGTTTCTCCAAAGTATGACTAGGATTTATGCCCACCAAATATTGCTTGTTGGAGTTGCAAATTATTTATCCTAAGATTTTAGCCAGGCATTTAATATCTTTTAAAGAACCCATGCGTTTCAGCGTATGGTGGTAAGAATAGCTGAAAGCCTCCTAAATCAAATAGTTCTTGCATGACGTGAAGTTGTAGCTAGAGGTGATCGTCTGCCATTGTTGGAAGCAAAGCCTGTTTGTTGTAGACAGGTTAGTTAAGGAAAAGAGGGCTAGTACTACACTTGTTCAGTATCAACCTCTCTGCCTTCTGTACTCTTTGGATGCTTGGTTTTTATCATATAATTTGCCTGTGGTTTAATAGCTGGAGAGTTAAACTAATTGTCAATTCCCGTGCTGGTTGTTTTTTGGCTGAAAAAGTGCTGACTTCGTTGTAGTTGTCAGTAGTCTCTCAGATGCCCAAATGTGTCTTAAAATTGTATGCTGACAATAAAACAGTCTCATTGTGGTTGTGATTAGCTTTAAAACATGTTCAGTGTATCTGGTATGTGATTCAAAAAGTGGCTTTCTTACTGACTTCTGTGGTGGGTTAACCTTGGCTGGCTGCCAGATGCCCACCCAGCCGCTTGCTCGCTCTCCCTCCTCAGCGAGGCGGGAGGGAAAATAGGATGGAAGAGTTTGTGAGTTGAGATGAAGGCAGGGAGATTGCTTACCAGTTACCGTCATGGGCAAAAGAGACTTGACCATGCAGTCAGTCCATGTCAGCTTCTCTCTACACTCCTTCTTCCTCATGCTGTTCCCCTGCTCCAGCCTGGTCTCTCTAGGGGCTGACAGGTAATCTCTGCTCAGGTGTGCAGAGCTCCTGCTCCTACTCCTCCTCCCCTCTTGCTCTCGCCTCTGGGCTCGCAGGGCTGTTTCTCACACTTCCCCCCCCCCATTGCTCACAGACAGTGTTTTGCCCTTCCTTACACACGCTTTCCCCGAGGCGCTGCCATCTTGGCTGCGGGGCTCAGCCGTGCCCTGTGGGTGGGTCCGTTGGAGCCGGCTGTGTCCAGCTCGGGGCAGCACCGGGCTCTCCTCGCAGAGGCCGCCCTGCAGCGCCCCCCGCCAGCACCTGGGCACCTGCACGCAGTACAACCTCTGAAGAAGGAAGCCATTATGTTTTGAGTATTTCTTTTGGTAGACCTGCAATACTACTATATATAGCCCTGAAGTTTATTCCCGCTGACACTGGGGGAAGCTGTGGGAAGGTATACTGAAGTATAATAAGGTTCTGGTTTCTGTCTTAGGCTCCCCTATGAGAGTTTCTTGGTGTCTAGGGCAAGTTGAGGAGGTTCTAAATGTGGCACATGGGAGACTGCAGATCAGCTGCAGAGGCCCAGAGGTGGGCGGCTGGAGAAGAGGAGGAGAACATGCAGCAGGGAATAACTTGTGTAAATATGCTCACAAGTGTGCTTAGGTTTGTGTTAGTCCTGACCCACCATCCCTCATGTGCCCTGAAACTGCTGACCCCTGTGGAATCCCCTCTGAGGATGCTAGCTTTCCCCGGGCACCGTTCACCGCAGCATCTGGCTTGGTTGCCCGGGCTTGAACAACGTATTGATTGCACAGCTACGCTCAAGTGGCCTATTTCTCTGCAGCCAGCCATGCCGTAAGTGGCACTGCATCTTTCTGTTCTCATTCCCCAGGGATCTTTGCTGTTTTTTGAGGATCAAATGCCCCTTCTGTAAAAGGAGGCATTAATACAAATAAAAGAAGAGCAAGTGTTGAGAAATTTTTTTTTTTTTAAGGTATGGTAGTCCCTGAAATGTTAGAGGATGTGTCAGGTAAACTCTTCCCTTTTGCCTGAAGGGGTGTATGTGGGTGGATTGTAGGGCATGATTTAGTTTTACAGCTAAGATAATCTAGTAGGTAGTTGCTCCCGCCCTTCTGCGTACCTCCGCTCATGTATCCTTACTGCTTCCCATGCGCCCACTCTAGCGCTTGTTCAACCTTATGGCAAGCTAATTCGGGGAGCTGGACCAGGAGAATACGAAAGTTAAATAAATACTGAAGGAGGGATTTACTGTTGCCTGACCGTGGTGTGAGACATTGCTGCAGGAAGCATCTATGCTGGTGTCAGGCGGGTGCGGAATACCTGGAGTCAAATGGGCTGGCTCTTCAGTCAGCTGATGGATAGTGGAAAAATCTCCTAATGCAATCTTGCTTTGCCTCTGCTGATGACATCAGGAAGTATATAGTTAATCCTCAGATTTACCATGAAGGCCAGGGAAGATTAAGAGAGAGGATCAGGAAAAAGTGACATTAATTCCACTGGACAGTGTAGCTTCCACCAATTGTTTCAACCTCGCATACAGGCTGAAACAGGTCCAGAATAATGGATAATGACTGGAGAGGTAGTAGGAGACTGTCTGAGTCTTGCTGAGGAAGGGCAGTGCAAGTAGTGTCAAGAAAGAGTCATGCTGCCTCTTTATTGATTAAAATACCTGAAGTAGACTTAGCAAATGCAAATAGAAAAGCAAATGATGCTTTTCAAACTTTCGACTTCCTAATATGTTAAGAGACCGGTGGTGTAGTATTCAGACAAGAAACATTCTTAATCGTCCTGGAGTCAGATCTGAGATTCCTTATAAGGTATCCTTATGTTTTTAACGTCTGCTTTACTGCTTTTGTACCGTAGTTTCCAGATGGTGTGGAAAGCTGCAATTTTTTCAAATGTTTCAGAATAAATAAGACTTTTTTTCAAGTATTCATTCCTTTAAAAGACGGTATCTTTTCTCCTGAATGCCTACTCTACAGCAAAGCTATTTATATCTTTTGGCAATTCTGAACCTTTGGAGATGTTCTTATAGTTGAGAATTAATGCTTTGTATAAAAGTTCAGTGACTAGCACTGATCGAAGGCCTGGTGGTTCTGTGGATAATAAGAAAGCAAAGTGGGAGTATAGTGACCCAGCTAAGAGCACTAAAAGGCATTGAAAATACCATTACTTAAAACTTCATCATTTTTGCTAGAGACTTTATGGAAAACAAAGCTAACAGTTGCAATCTTAACTTCTTTTTGTTCACGTCATAATCTGAAATACCAAACCGATTGAACAAGGGCTCTTTTGTGGCCGGTAGAATTATTGTAATGTAAAGTTTTACATCAAAAGTGATTGTAGTTGTGAAGGTGGAAACACAAG
The DNA here is from genome assembly GCF_000699105.1 of Pygoscelis adeliae. Classification (NCBI taxonomy): domain Eukaryota; kingdom Metazoa; phylum Chordata; class Aves; order Sphenisciformes; family Spheniscidae; genus Pygoscelis; species Pygoscelis adeliae. The sequence continues at coordinate 5,035,830 of NW_008824982.1, forward strand.
AAGTACTGGTTTTGACTGGGAGTATCCTAGGTAGGGTTGATGGTGTACAGTGTGAAGGTTTTTGGTTTTTTTTTAACTACTGCTCTTTCTTTTTGAATTCCAGAGTATTGTCCTTGCCTATATTGAAGAGGCATGAGTGGAAGCTGAGTTTGGGGAAAGGTTGTGCTTTGTGACATGAGCATTGGAAGTTTGTTACACCTGGGTTAAAAGGATGAAATTCTGGCTTCACTTAAGTCATTAGGAGATTTTCCTTACAATGTGGGAACTCCCTTACATGATGTGCATACTACTGTTAGCATGCACTAAAACTATAGTCTGGAGGCTTGGTCTCTGGTACGTCCATATTAAAGTAGATCCTGTTGTGTGTATAATGCACATTAGACTTCCTTGAAAAATGATGGAAGAAATTCTAGCATTGTTATACTGGAGCAAAATGTTTCAGTGACTTTTTTTTTGTGTCTCTGGCTTCACCATTTATTTTAGCATCAAGGATATCTTTACATCTGATATCTGATTACAAGGAGGAGAGAAATTATGCTCTTTTTTCAAAAAAGTAAGACTGCTAGACTCCTTTATTTGATCCACTTTGGTAAGTGTGGGAACTGCTTAAAACCGTTTAGTATTTTTTTGACTCATTCTAGCAGCTGTGATTACTTCACTTTTCCCCATGCATAGAGGAGATTGAATTAACTCTTTAAACAGAAAGAGGGAGGACAAATGTAATTCTGTAAGAAAAATGTTGGAATGACAAACAATTTGGAGAAAAACTTACCTGATCATGGTTTTGAATACCAATAAAGCTAAGCTGCAAGAAGGGCTGAAACACAGATGATAATCTGTGATCATTAGCTTTTTTTTGATAGGAGAAGGATTCAGCTGGTCACTTACAAGTGCACAGCTTTTTAACAGACTCGAGGAACTGCCTGCATGTCCTGAGGGACTGGTGTTTGAAGTTAATATAAACTTTAAGCATAACTTAATGTATTTATTTTCCTAGACGTTCCCCTCTTCGTATTTTAAGTGATAAAATTGCCAAGTTTAAAAGGTAGCCTTCTCCTCTGCAGTTTCTATATGGAAGTGAATGGAAACGAAGAATACCATTTTGTGTTTCTACGGGGTGAATAGTGCATTGAGTCCAAAGACAAAGAGGCAAGCCAGCATAGCAGGCATGAGGTAATATATGTAGTCTGTGTGCCAAACGTGAAATAAGAAACATCTGCAGTTTGTATTTTGAAGTTCTGTTTTATGCAAATGCTCTATCTGGAAGTGGAAAACTCACAGGAGTGCCATCAACAATTGGACTGAATTCCTGGTCTTGCTCCTGTCAGTGATGAAATGAAAGCAAACCTCTTTCTTCCCTGACAAGCATAGGAATTTCATCATTGGGTTGATATTAAATAACTACAGCTAAATGCTGTCTGTATAAAAACTATAAAGTGTGTTATGAATTTGAGTTCTTGTTTTACATACCTTCTAGAATAGAAATCAGGGAGGCCGAGTCCATTAGTACATACTGTGTCAGTCTAAGGATTTTGCTACTTTTTTAGCTAGCAGAATGCTGTGTTGAACACAGCTTTCTGCTAGTTGAACAGATTTTCTCCTCCACAGTGAAGCCAGCAGAGATTTATGCCTATCTTGCTCCGGTTTAGAATCTGCTTTCATGGGCAATTTGGCAGTAGAGATAAGCCTAGTTACTAGCTAGTTGCTGCTAGGCATCAGAATTGTGCCTGTGCGTTCCCACTCCCTCCTTGGCACTGCTTCTAGTCTGACCCCTTGCTGAGCCAGCTTAGGAAATCAAATTAACAGATAACCTTTTTTTGTCAGCGGGGACAGTTTGTTCCTGAACCACTTTCTGTGGGGTCTGGAGTGGCAGGGCTTATGCTGGGGAAGCAAAAGCGAATATGTGGCTGGGAAAGGTGACCAGCCTTTGCATAGCAGCTGACCACTAGATCCGATTAGCTCTGATGTCAAACAGCATTCTCAGCTCAAACCCATTTTAGCCAGCCAGCATAAGCTAGCCAGCTGGACTCTTTGATGGAAAGACAGAGCGGGGCACCTCTTACTTTCTGTGGACTCTGGTGTGTGTGGGGTTGATAGAGTGTGAGCTGCCTGATTATGTCTTTAACAGCCACGGCAAGATTCTCTAAAGCTCATCTGTCAAATTGACCTATTTATTCTCCTTAGTTCCCATTCTTTTTTCTAGATTGCATACTAACCTGCACGAGAAACCTTGTAACTTATTGTACAGTGCCATACACATTTGTAAAGTCATAAAAAATTGTTACTTGTGAAAGTTCACACTGAAATACTGTTTTGTATAGAAGACAAAGGTTTTATAGCTGTAATTATCTATGATGAGTGATTGTACATTTAGCCACTTCTGGGGGGGAGGGGGGAAACCCAGTTTAACTTCTATTAAGGAATTCCAGAGGCAAAAGAAGCTGGAGGTTTGGTGACACAATCTACTTAAAATTTAGCTCTCTCTTAAGAAACTGGAGCACAAGTTTATATTCCTTAAAATATGACCCTAGGCAGGTTCTTCTGATTGATACTGTCATCAGGTGTATGTTTACTTTGAGGATTGTATTTTGAGGATTTTCTTCTTTGGGTTTATCTCTCCTACTTTCACTTTTCTCCTCTACTATTTTATGCTTTTTTTCTCTCTTTAGTAAGTGATTTCTTTTGCACGTGAATAGTACAGAGGAAAGGCATGGGCCTTTGTATGCCAGGCAGTATGTTATCAGGCTGTACAAGTGAAAATGCTGGTAAAAAGGTCTCTCTCAATATTATTCTGCTTAAACTCTTGCATTCCTGTTTTTCTTTCTCTGCTTCCCTCTATATCTGTACATTTTTATCTTTCTTCATACTCAGGATTACTCTAATCAGTTTCCAACTGAAAAACTAGGAGAACTTAGTTAAATAGCACGCAGGCTCTGTTAAGAAAGCACACTAATAAAGGATATGAGTCCTCAGGATGAATCATACTTGCAGCGATCTGACATTGTAAAGTGCTTTTGAGAAACTGAAATGTAAAAATTTAGTAGTTAGGGCTGTGAATTCATCCCACTTTGCCCTGTTCCTTTTTGCACTTAGATTAAGCTGTATCATCCACCTACTCTCAGCTGCATTCATGTGAGAGGAGGGACTCGGACCTTCTGGTACATCAGTTCATGGCCAGCTGGTAGAGCCATGAGCTTCCACCACCTCCAGAGTGTTTGTGAAAAGGGTCCTGAAACTGTCGTCTGGCCATCTTCCCTGAAAGCATTAGAAACCCTCTCTTACCAGTGTACTGCTTGTCTCAGAAGAGAAGAGGTTGCATTGTAGACCTGGAACTTGTTTTGGACATTTGTATTAATAAAACTTGCAATTTGTTTTGCAGAAGGATCATAGAGATGAAATGCACCTAGCAAATATTTGTCTATGTGTCAGGGTTGGGATGCCAGTTTTTTAACACTATTTTCAAGCGTATTTATTTGTACATAGAAGTTTTCTTTTTGCCTGTGTCTGCAAGGAATGCTTACGTGCCTGGTTCTTTTTATTTTGTCAGGATATCAGATTGAATGGATCCAGTTTATCTTTTGCTTTACCTTGATTGAAGGAGGCTGCTGTTGCACCATTCTGTCAGCTGACTGTCAGCTTTTTTTAAAAAACTACGTAAATACGTTAAAGTATGACACTTGTTCTTGTGCCTACTTTTTGGAAAGGCCTTTTTTTTTTTTTCCATTTTAAATTCCCCTGCCTCCGTTTCGTTTTTTCACTATTTGTGTTGTCTTTGTGTCTTCAACTGTCCAGCAGTTGAAAAAAATAGAATATTTATTGGCAAGGAATTGTGCACGAAACACGCACCAAAGTGAGGTTTTCTTTAATCTTTCAGCAGTAATGATCTTGCAGGTATGATGAGTAAATGTAAACGTTTTCCAGCTGAAGTAAGGTTATTCCTACAATACAACAGTTCACTGAGAGACCATTTTTGTGTTTGTTTGTAGACTTTTCCTTCTGAAGAGATGTGTGGTTACTTAGCCCTATGGGACAGGGAGAGAGTGCAAAAAAGAGGCTGCGAAACCTTGAAGGATTCGTTGAGAATGGGGCGAGGGGGAGGAGAAGCTGCAACTGGGATAAGTTCAGCAATGTCAGGGGAATGTATGAGTAGGTGTGGGGGAACTGGGTTGAAGGTGGGTTGACTTCTTTCAAAATATTATTGTATGATCTTCTAGCACAATTAGTTGGGTTTTGGGTAAATTTGTTGATGGTGAGGGTGAACCGAATAACTTTGGCAGTGTTCTTGGGCTGAAATGCTGACTCTTTCCTTGAAAGAGCTTCAGGCAGGCTTCAGTGCCATCGTGGCGTGAAATATTATTGCACAGCCTGGTCGCATCCGTGATGACTAGAATGAGCTTTGCATAGTTGTCAGTTTTGATAGTACTGTAGTGAGATGTCCCCTTCAGAATCCTTTGGCTGTATAAATTTACACTGTCACACGTGATTCACTTCTGGTCACAATCTATGTCAAAGTCATGGTGTGGAATAGAAAAATCAGTATCCTTAGGTAAGGATGTATCTGCTGTGAAACCCAGTTAAGTCTTTTGCTGTTGCTTTCCATTCAGTGTCTAGGTAAAATAACAGTATCATAGCTGTCACTTAAAATAATACTTTTTACATTCAAGCATGTTAGAGTTATTTTAGGAACCAAATATAAAGACGGTGGTGTTATTATTTTGTATATGTAGATCATGTGGGATCTGTGCATGCCATTGAAATTAGGAGTGGTAGTGATCCAGAATTAACTAGGTGCCTTCCTGCCAGCAGTAGCTGACAGCATTCTGTAATACACAGAAAAAGATACATGTTTTTGTGGAGTGAAATTTCAGCAACTGTTCTCTTTTCATAAATAATCTACTTCCTGCACTTTATATACCTAGTTGTTAACTGATCTGTTTTAAATGCCTAGGCTGGAAACACAGCACTATGTCGGTGTATTTAACTGGCCAAATTCAAGGACGCAGTCAACTGTTTGTATAAACAAGGCTCTTTCTGAGATTTGTTTGGGATCTTGGATGTATTTTATTTGTCATGTGTGTTGTTGGAAATTACAGCCAGGTAGGATGACGCTACTTTTATTTCTCTTCTATTAAATCCTATGAAAGGTAGATTTTCCTGACCTAGTAAGGAATGATTGTAGCCAGATGGTAATACACAATTTAGCAGCACAAATATCTATTAGAAATTTTTGCTTGCTTTTCTTGCCCCACTCAGTATTTTGGGCAGATGGACACTAGCTGTTGATTGGCAGGTTTGAGATTAGAGCAGCAGGGTAAAGCAGGTGTGCTAGCTGAGCAGTGTGGGGACTCCTGTGTATCTTCTCCCCCTCTTACGCTTGGTTCTTTTAGTATAGGCTGTTTGCTGCATGAAAAATCATGTATTTACAGAGTGTTGTTGAAAAAGAGCTGGGGAGCATAGAGCAGGGTGCATACCGATTGGTGATTCTTCAGGACTTGGCTCAGAAGGTCAGTTTCAAATAATGACACTAATAAATTAATTTTTAAATAATGACTTGGACTAATGAGGTCTATAAGGTCTTATTTTATCAGTTATGTTTCCTTATTGCAACTTGTGTAATTGCCTTCCCTCAGCGATGGGGAGGGGGTCTGCTCTCTGGCACTTTGAATTGGGTACACATGACTTACCGTTGAAACTTAATTATTGAGTCTGTTTCTACTACCTTGTTGCTTTTATTTGGCCATTTATGGGAGTGCGTTCAATTAGCTTTTGAAAAGCTCTTTTTCACGTAGACAGTTTATTTTTTGTAATGGCCTTCTATTGTGCAGAATCACCATTAGGTCAGCAAGGTAAAACAATGACGCAGATGTGCCATGAAACATTAAAAAGTGTAGACTCCTGGAATATGCCATTAGCTATCTTTTTGAAAGAATGCAGCACACTTAATGTCAGGACTTACGTGGGAGGCAAAGAGAAAGTGTTTCTTGAAGTGATCATGTGCAGCCACGTTCTGTTGGCATGTCTAAAATAGGTTAAAAAGCACATACTGTTTACCTATTCAAATTCTAAAACAATTCTGTCTTGGGACATATCCCTTTTAAATGCAGAGGCTCCTCCTGAACAGTAGAAGCCCAGTGAGTGAGAAAACGAGACCATTCCACCCCATCCCAGCCCCGGTCCGTGCCTCTGTGTACAGGATGGCTGTAAGGGAAGGGCATGATCCTAGTGACGGTACAATGGTCGCACTCCTGCTGTGCACAGCCAGCTGTGCATTATGAGGGGTAGTGAGAGGGGAGCACCTGAGCGAAGAGACCCTTCTGTAGCCCAGAGCACTGTGCAGAGAGACTTGAGTATTTCCCTGGAGAGCCAGATGGGATCTGGCAGGCCTGTGCTGAGCCAAAGCTAGTAAACTCTTGCTGGTCTCGTGCTGATCTGTGTGTAGCTATGGATGTGTACCAGCACCTACCTCTTCAGGCCTACCAGCTCAAGAATCAGGCTTCGTGAGTTAACTTAGAAGTGCTGAACTGCCGCTGCATGCAAAAGTACTCCAGAAAGTGTTGCATGAATTCTGTGTTGTGCCAGAAAATCCTCCTGGACCTGTGCTTCAGCACCACACTTGGGGCTTGGTGTGTCCCTAAGGTGCGTGCATGTAGGTGTAAAATTGAGAACAGATTATAGTAGGTTGTTTTGTGATGCTGTTTATTTTCTTAACTTTTTCTCAACTGTAGAGATCCCGATGGGGATGACTGTCTGCCTCCTCTAGTATGTTAACCCTTCTTGTCAGGCCTAGTTGCACTGTATTATTGCATCTTTTGGGATATATTGCAACAATATGTTTGGAACACGAGAGACTCTGATGAGATGTTAGCAGAATCTTCTTTGCACGGAGGGTGGTTAAATGCTGGGACAGGCTGCCCAGAGAGGTTGTGGAATCTGTGTCCCTGGAGGTGTTCGGGGCTCAGCTGGACAGGGCCCTGAGCAGCCTGATCTAATTAGCCTTGCTTTGAGCTGGGGTTTAGAGTAGACGACCTCTGAACGTCCTTTCCTATCTAAGTTACTGTATTGTTCTGTGGTATTTTTAGCTTTTATTCCTCAATGTTCCACCAAAGTGAAAAGTATCTCTCCCTTTTCGGGGGCTGCGTATGGATGGTTATAAGTTCACATACTGAACATTTGTCTAACCAAGAGATCTAAAGAGTTTGACGCTTAATGCTGTGTTGATTTAATGTGCAGTAGTGGTAGCGTTATCTGCTGCATTTCTTTTAACACTTGTTTAATGCCATAAAAGCTGAAATGTCACCAGAGTTGTATTGTGGAGAAGAGCATAGTAAAGGGTAAATGAAACTAAATTTCTCTTCTATAAATGTATTTTAAATGTCTCCTAAATCAGAACTGTCTCTGACTTAATTAGCTTGGGCTCCCATAAGTTGACTTTACTCTTGCTGGAATAGCTAGATGCAGCTTGAGAAGTATGAAGTGGAACTCTTGTGAAAAATAGACCTATTTAGAGGGAGGGATGGAAAAATTATTGTTCCCAAAGCAGACAGAGTGTTTAGTGAAAAACACGCTGGGTGGTAGTGGAGGAAGAAACGTCCCAGTTTCCCACTAGCTGTATGCGAAACTATCACATTTCAGTACGTTAGATGATGACACAGAGAGGGTGGTATGAGGAATGACCCCTGGAGTGGTATTCGCTTAGGATCTTGGCTGGGACCTCCTTACGGGGTGTGACTGGTGAGCCACGGGCAGTTGTGTTCATGTCTGGCTCTTCTGGTCTTCTGTTCTACTGCCTCACACTTGGACTTGAAAGCTACTTAATGGAATAATTAAGAGACTTTTGGGGAGGAAAAGCAAAAAGTTTAAGGACGAGAAAGAAATACATTGCACAAGGTATGGCTAAAGTAGAATGAAGGGGAAGGAGAATTGAGTGATTCTGAAGACTATGAGAAAAGATAGGAAAATGTGTTAAAGGGAAGAAGAGGCAGTAACCTCAAAGGAGAATGAAGTTGAGACAAATGACATGGACAGGCATATCTAAGACCTCCAAGAACCTACTTACAGCAAGTAGACTGTCTTAGATGTCATGTTACAGTTTAGTGTAAGGAAGCATGTACTGTATTCCTCAATTTACAAGTGGCTCGGCGAGCAGCTGTTACCACTCTGGCTAGTAGGTCTAGTGATTTGGCTGCTATATGGGGAGTATGTATGTATTCATATATATGTGTGGGGATTATACACACACACACACACACACACACATATGTAAAAATGTTACATCCTTTTCTAAATGATTTAACTTACTGGGAAACAAGTACAGCTGGAAATAGCAATGACCTGCAGATGTCATTGCAGAGACAAATTGCTGTTACGACTTTGGATGGACACTGCTGAAAATATTTAAATGACATAAAAATAACCACATGTAGCACAAGAGACATTGTATGTGAAGTGATACTTCTTCATGAGTCGTCATTTTCTGCTGAAAGTGTTATGCAAAGCTAACTGCTGTACTTTTTTCCAAGGTTCTTTATGTGGTTCTGCTGGTTTGGAGTACGAACATGATGATCAGTATTCTGCCTATGAACAGTGCTCAGATTTAGATATTGGCTATTGGAAATTGTGATGGTCCTCTGGGCTTGTACTCTGTGGTGTATTTTCCCTTGACACTGACTATAAAGTAGGCCACACATTCTCAAAAATTCCTTGAATGGAGGAACTACTTGCTGCTCTGAATTGTGCTTTAAAAGTTAATATTTTAACAATTATTTAAGTTAAAAAAAAAAATAACCAAAATGAAACAAACAACTAGATGGATAGATGTCTCACAAAGACAGCTTGTGTGCAGCTACTATGTGCCTGCTTGAGTTGGTAGTCTATCTTTTGATAACTAAAAACTACTGCTAACAGTGAAACATAATGAATTACTTTAGATATCAGTGTTAATGATTTCATTGCTGGCTTTATTTTATCACCTAGGTCATGTGGTTTATGCACAGTTGGAAATGACTGTATTTCACTGGCCAAATCTTCAACTGGTTTCTGTCCTAAAATTCGTTAATCTCTCTGACTGTAGTTAAATGATTGCAATGCAAAATTCTGCTGTGAGCTGAGAATCAATTCTAGGATAGGAATTGTATGATAAATATCTTATTAAAGTTACTGCAAGAACAGTTTAAGGGTTATGTTTTTAAATAGTAAAAATGTATTTACTGGATTTTTTTGGGACTCTTCCACCTAGCAAAAGGATTTTAATAAAAAAAATACCCCAAAACATTGGCACAGAGTCTGGCTTTAACCTGACCTATGGAACATGGGATTCAGTTTTCATCTTGACCAGTGTTTTGTTGTTGACTTCTGTACTGTATCTGTAATGACAGACTTCTGGCTTCCTTCTTTATAGGCTCAGATTATTCCTCAGTGGGATGGTTACCTGGCACTGAATCCCTGTGGCAGTCCACAACCATTTCATCAAGCAGTCAAAGCAATCCTGTCAGAAGACACAGTATAGCTTCCGACAGTGGGGACACTGGGATTGGTACCTCCTGTTCTGATAGTGTGGAAGGTGAGTTGACACTGTTAAGTTTTGGATGTTTCTGAGAGAGAAACAATCCAAAATGTTTTAAATGTATGTTTCCCAGAATAACGGTACTTTTCCAAAGCTGTTGAGCGCGTGCAGTTCTTTGTTTTCCTGGCTGGACCAAGTAATTGTTTTGGTGAGGTTTAATTAATTTACTTCTGCATGAGTTGTGTGTATTAACTTGCATCTCTGCCACAAAGCCAGTACTTGTGTTAGATCTTTTGATAATTGCAGTTACAAGAAGTGCCAGATTTATACGGAGAAGTAATATCCCATACTACAGCACTTGATAAACAAGGTAAAAGCAGAAAAACTTCTGAGGTAGTTGATGAAAGGACAATGCTTTCTGGTATTTACTGTGTGTGTCAGCAAAGAAAGCTTACTCATTGCGGCTGGGAGGAAAATGGGGCGTATTGTCTTCTCATTTCTTTCTTCTGGTGGGAAATATGTTTACATTTTATTGCATGGCGTTTAACACATAGTCAAAGATCTTTAAGGAAAATCAACAGTATCTGAAGGTTGTTAAAACTTAGTTTGGACTAAATCATGATTACTCAAAGTTGATCTTATCAGTGAGGGGTTCAGCCTCTAAGGAAGCAGCATCTCCACAACATTGGCATCCTCCCTATGGAATATGTCACTGGAATGAAGCGTGAATGAGAGATACTAGGCAGTAATAAGGACACTATGCCTGGTAAATTTTTCAAAACGGGTAGCTGAAATGAGGAAGAACAGGAGGAATTAGTAGAAATGAAGTAAGGAATGCTGAATCAATGTAAGAGACAGAAGTCTCTATGGTGGGGCTGAGCATTCCTGAGGAGAAGTCTGAATGCCTCAGATTTAAGCCTGTCAGGCCTCTTTGCACACGAGGAAATCCTTTCTGCCCTCTTCCTCTTGCATCTGTCAGTTGGAAAGGAACTCCGTAGGAGTGTCCTCATAGCTTTCTTTCTGCTTACTTTCATTTCTAAACCTTTATGGGCTTTGGCAAAATACAGATTTTCATCAAATACTCAAATTCTTGGGTGTAAAACTGAAATAGTAAATGGTTATTAATGCAGAAGCCTTATTGCTTTTTCTTTTCTTTTTTCTTTTAAGAGCTGTAGGGGGAATAAAGCTCTCTCATAGTGTGTGTGTATATATAGATTTACAATCAGAATCACCCAAGTGTTGCACAATAGTATTTTAAGATGCAGCATTTAAATTAAAAACATGCTCTTCCCCTCCCCCCCTTTGAGGGCTTCCCCATTTGAGGAGTGAGAGGAAATGAAACAGCACCTCCTCATCAGATGTCCTCCTGGCTAAAGAGCAGAACAGAACGACTGTTCTTGGGGGTGGGGGGTGGGGGGGATGGCACGCTGATACAATCACAAGTTTGATAGGCATTTGTTACCAGTTAACTAATAACTCTGTCTGTTTGCATGCTTTTAATAGAGCATTGTTACAAGCTGCTTTTGGGGTTTCTCAAGGTAAAATAAAGAGGGAAAAATTGCAACAACAGATAGTTCATGAAGTTTGTGTCTCTGGCAATGCTTGACAACAGTGAGTTCTACTATATCCTTAACGTTAATGATTTCCTACCACCTTGTTTGAAAAACTCTTCAGTAGCAGAAAATAAAATGTTAAAGAAAAAAGGAGGGAAACCTAAATGTAAAATGAAAGTTAATGGAGGGAGCATATGACAGGTTTGGAAATTCAGTGTATACGTACATTTTTAGTGGAAAGTGCTATTGCCTGCGATACCTAGTTGTCTGTATCTCTCAAGCTGCCCCCTCCCCGCATCCAGAAGAATAAGAGTATCATTGTGATCTGTGGGACTGCCAGGCCAGACGTAATTGCAGACTTGATGCTGGCCATCTGCTCTCAATGTGGTGCTCGGGAAGAAGCCCTTGGGGATTTTTCAAAGGAGTATTTTTTTCATACGTCAGCAGATCATTACAATTTTTAACAATGCGCAGAGAATGAAATGTGGCTTTGTTAGTTCCTTTCTATTATGCCTACTAAAAATCAAAAACTTAATTTCAGAATTAACATCTGCTTTAATTCTGGAAGTCGCAGGTGAATTCATTTGTGCAGATGTGTAGTTACTAGTACATACACTGGTGCAGGGAGTGGAGCTCAGATGCATTTTAAAAACTATTTTTACTGTTTTTTCTTGCATCTTAAATGTTCCTTTAAATTCACCTTTTTACTTCATTTCAGGAGCATTCGCTGTCTTTGAAAGTGCAGGCTTTTAAGAATAGTGCCAAGTGGCTCTTGTGTTTGGCTCAAACCTATATGGTTTGGAGAGGAGATGGGTTTTGACAAAGGCAAGAGGAAGAGAAATCTTTGTTAAAATGTATTCATTTGGTTGTCTCTATATTATGTTGTGCAAAAGTAGGAAAACTAGGAAATGAAATAACTAATTGAGTTTCATTATTGAAGTTGAGCAATGTTGATGTGCACTGGGGGAAGCTGAGGAGAGAAATTTAGAAATTGTAAAAGTGACGATCTTAGTTTGGGTAGAATAGATCTTAAATTTCTAATTCGGAGTGCTCTTAATTTAAAAAGAGTCATGTAAAAAGGCATTTTTATCTGTGTAAACTACAGTTAATGTGGTTGGGTTGGTTGGTTGGTTTGTTTCCTGTCAGTAAGTGGTTCTGGATTCAGATCAGCTTTTGAGCGAGATAAAAATAATTACTGTATTCTGTATGGAGCAGGAGGAAAAGATTTTGGTACAGTCTTTTCCAGGTTCTTTTCTTTTTAAACTTACCTCTACTTGTAAGTCAGCTCTGTTATTACTGTTTTCAGCTTACCCTGTAGAAGTCTGACTGAATAGTTTACTCTTGGGCATTGATTGCAGCTGGTCTTCAGAAAAATCTCATATCATCTGTTAAGAAATATAGCGGAAGCGGAATGTAGTGCCCTATGAAACTTTTGAAAAGTTCCTGCATTTTTGATAGGGTAGGAGGTTGTGTTCAGGATGAATCATGTGGAAGCAAAGGTTTTAGTTGGTGGCCAACAGCTGATCAACTGTCAGTGAAGACACTCTGAACCTTCTTGTTCTTGTTTTCCTTCTCACTGGCAACTCTGAAATTGGCAGATGTAACATTTGTGGCTTATGCTTATAGGGACAAAAGACAGCTCCCAACATCAAACAGCTAACAGCTGTGCTATGTGTAGGTCTTTATGTATAGGTTGCCTCTTAAACTTCAGACTTTGACCAAAAGATTGTTGATGCTATTGCAGAACAGAAGCTAAAAGAGAAAACAAGGTTAAGGGGAGGTGGGTGGCAGAAAAAAAGCCTCTCTTGTAATGAAAAAGTGCAGTTATAAAGTTCTGAAAACTTTCAGTTACAGGATCTTGTGTCTTATCTTGGTGCAACTCAGAAGTCTTTCAAATGGAAGCAAGGAAGAGTTGTAAAACAAATATTTAGAATTCTTTCATGTAGGAAACGTGATGGTTAACTTCTAAATTATGACTTCTCTGATTCTCTGTTGATGTAAAAGGCATGGTTTAGATTAAAGTGCTGCTTCTACAATTTAGAATGTCTATTGGGAAAAAGGTATGAGTTACTGTATGGAAATGTGCAACGTGTTCATAAAGCCCAATGTTTCCTATTCTCCATCAGCAATAATAGCATTTATACTTACAGCTTTAAATAACCATTGTGACACTTATGCCAGTCATCCATCAGTCTCTGTATAGCCATTCTTTCAGTACGATTTACATAAGAAACATGAAGTCTATATTTTAAGCATTTTTGAGACTGTTTTTATTTGGGTTACTTAGTTAGAGAACCAGGTCTTATCAGAAATTAAATGA
>NW_008824982.1:5049267-5053349 GCF_000699105.1 Pygoscelis adeliae
GTTTTCCCTTTTAGACAGGAGGGATAAGAACTAGATATTGATGTGACAAGGTACAGGGCCCATGGCTCTTGCAGGCCAAAACATTTTCCTCCATCAGATAAGCTTGCTGTGCAGTGGAAAGTTCCTTATAAAGCAGATCTTTCTCCCTTATTATTAAATAGGATTCTTGATTTACCATTTCTGGTTGCAAATTAATAGGCATGAAAATTCATAGAACGTTGCTTTCCCGGGAGAGAGAGATTGGATGCAGAGGATCAGGGTTACTGCTTTTTTTTATTGGGGAGTTGATGTTCTGCTAGTTTAACTTCTTAAAAAAACTTTTTTTTTTAACACCCTCCCCCCCCCTCCCCCAAAATGTTGATTTAAGATGGATGGGTAATTGTGTCTCTCTTCATACAGAAATCTGAATAGGCGTGGTCTGTTCACATTTTAAAACGTTGTTCCATAGCTATATATAGAGGTTGCATTTGGGAGAGGAGTTTAACAAGTAGTGGTTCAGGGACTATTGTGGACTAGATGCAGCATGCTTGATACATTGTCACTGCATTTTGTATAGATATGACTTCTCTGGAATGCTTAACTGATAGAATAGGAACTTGTTTTAATGTTATGAGGTCCAGGGGAGTCTCTTGTCTTTCATTTTGAATGGAATATGTGACCTTTCTAACTGATTAAAAAAATCTAATTAGTTCAATTTAATTGTAGCATTTTTTGGTATGCCAGGCAACATGGTACAGCCAGCTCCAAAGTTACTTGATTTTGCTCTCAAGCACTCTTCTTCCAGCAGGTCCCAAGCATGGTATTCTAACACTCTTCCCCCCCTGCCCTTTTAGCTGAAGGGAAAAAAGTTAATAAATATAGGTATTGAATATAGTGAAAGGCAGAATTGGTTTTCAGGAGACAAAATGTAAGTATCTTGGGGGGGGTTCTTCAGCATGCTGCTAAAGATAATGGGATTGAGAATGTGTACAGGTCACATACTAGTTTGTGCTATCAGTTTTGACGTCAGGGAGGTGCAATAGCACAAGGATCCTAGATCTTGAAAGCTGGCAACGTACTTTGTGCTCATTGTCTACTGTGCTCAGTAATTTTGGAAGATGATGGATTTTCAGAGAAGTCCCTGAACTTACTTGAGTTGAGGTTAATCTTTATGCCTTTGGATCCTGGCAAGTAGCGGCATAAGGTTGGTGAAGTAGCTCGATTATTTGGAGGTTAGAAAATAATGATGTTTGAAGCATTCTTGCTTGGTGTCCTTCCTCCCTGCTTGCCAAGTCTCACATTGTGAAGCAGTGTCCTGCCCTCTGTGAGTCAGCCTTATTGTGTTACTTGGATATTATCTATCCTGACAATCAGAAATATGCACTTAACACTTAAGCCTGTACTAGACACTGCTCCTTGTAAAAGAGGTACTGTCATCCCCTGCTAGAATGAAGTATCTGTATGTCTGAGGGGAATATAAATATTAATGCTCAGAGCTTGGCTGTGTATTTTCTGAGGGTTTTTTTGGAAGGATTTGAACAAAATTTAAACATGGGTTATTTCAGAATTCAAGTAACCTATTTCCAGGATTTAATGGATAGGAAAAAATGATGCTAGTAAGTTTTCACTAGAATAAGACATGGGGAAGTTGCTTCGAATGACAGTAGCATACTCCCTGTGTGAACCTGTGTACTCTGAATTTGAAATTGGCTTGAACTAAACTAAAGGCACTCACTAGTTTCATATGTGAATATTCTGCCGAGAGAAACAGATGCTGCTTTAACTTCATACTTTGCCTTCTTTTGTGATAGTTTCTCCATAGAAACAAGCTCACGGTATGCACATGCTCAGTTTGCCTCACATTAAAAAAATACTAGCAAGATTTTTCTCCAGCTAGTGGAAGTGTTCTGCCCAATGAACTCAGTGAATTTTGCCTTTAGCTAACATCAGTACTTAGTTTTTTAGAAGGATGACTTCTGTTTGTTCTGATCAGAAATAACTCAGTGAAAACAAATTGTGTTTACTTAGGGGATTTGGCAGCATTCACTTTGATACTGTGCAAAAGGTTATTTCTATCATATGTATTTTGGAAGCTATGTCACCGTTTGAGTTGTATCAGAATGAATGTGTTTGAGATGGTGTGGGAGGCTGTGCCCTGCAGCCCCCACGCAGTCTCTCACTCACTTTCCCCCAGTGGGATGGGAGAGAAGATCAGAAGAGCAAAAATAAGGGGAAAAAAAACCCTAAACTTGTGGGTTGAGATAAAGAGAGTTTAATAAGTGAAAGAAAAAACCAAACAAAAATCAAGTGATGCAAAAGCACCATCAGCAGACTGATGCCCAGCCAGTCTCCAAGCAACAAATACTTTGGAAAAAACCTGCCCCCCCAGTTTTATTGCTGAGCATGACATTATATAGTATGGAATCTCTTTCGTATTTCAGGTCAGCTGTCCCAGCTGTGTCCTCTCCCAACCTCTTGTGCACCCCCTCGCTGGGGTGGCAGAGGCCTTGATGTTGTGTAAGTACTCTTCAGCAATAGCTAAGACACTGGTATGTTACCAACACTGTTTTGGTCACCAGTGTAAAACACAGCACCATAGGGGCTGCTATGAAGAAAATTAACTCTGTCCCAGCCAAACCCAGTACAGTCTCTGCCCCTTATTCCATATCATTTGCATCATGCTCTGGTGAAATCTCGGGGAGTTGTTTTTAATATGTCCTGTAATCTGTATTTTTGGAATGTGGTGGATATCTGGCATTCTGATGGGAAAACAAGGAGCATCATACAATGATCTTGTCTATATTTAGGTTAGTATCATGAGACCTGGGCATGCCAAGCACTATACATCTTTGCTGAGAGATTTCATGGAGGACTCCACACTTTTCCTTGCTACCGTTATGTCAAAGAAAACTCTTTGGCCTGCGTTCATCAGCTCTGTAACTCAGGATCTCATGAAGCAAACAGGAGTGAGATCAGTTTCAGAACAGCAAGAGAGGAACATTTTGAGCCTTAAACTACCTTTGTATGAACACTGGAAACATTCTGTAGCTACTCAGTATTTAATGTACATATTTAAGTAGCATTTGCAGCCTTATCTGAAAAAAATCACAGGACTCCTTTTTAATCCTTTCTGCTACAGACAAAGTAGTGCACTTAGTGATAGACTGTAGTGATTTGGAATGTCGGTGGTGAGTTGCTTATAGCCTGCTGCTGAGCAAGAAAAGACCTGTTGCTGCTGCCTGAAGTTCTAGCTTGGGACTTGACAGAGAAGACTGACTGTATTCCCTGTGGAAAGGTTTGTAAATCCCTGGTTTTTAACAGTTTTACAACACTACCTATTTCTGGAGGGCTTATGCTTTGTACTTAGTCTTTATTCAACAGACCTGTTTCTACCTTAATGTACGTACAGATAAAACTTTTTTGCGTGTGTAAAGTCCAGTTAGTGTGTTTAGTGTCACATTCTTTATTTTAGCTGTGATTTCAGTGTACTGATCACAGAATCATAGAATAGTTTGGGTGGCTTATGCTTTGTACTTAGTCTTTATTCAACAGACCTGTTTCTACCTTAATGTACGTACAGATAAAACTTTTTTGCGTGTGTAAAGTCCAGTTAGTGTGTTTAGTGTCACATTCTTTATTTTAGCTGTGATTTCAGTGTACTGATCACAGAATCATAGAATAGTTTGGGTTGGAAGGGACCTTTAAAGGTCATCTAGTCCAACCCCCCTGCTGTGGGCAGGGACATCTTCAGCTAGATCAGGTTGCTCAGAGCCCCGGCCAACCTGACCTTGAATGTTTCCAGGGGTGGGGCATCCACCACCTCTCTGGGCAACCTGTGCCAGTGTTTCACCACCCTCAGCGTAAAAAAATTCTTCCTTATATCTAGTCTCAATCTACCCCACCTGTAGTTTAAAGCCATTCCCCCTTGTCCTGTCGCAACAGGCCCTGCTCAAAAGTTTGCCGCCATCTTTTTTAGAAGCCCCCTTCAGAGCTGGACGCAGTACTCCAGGTGGGGTCTCACCAGAGCAGAGTTGAGGGGCAGAATCCCCTCCCTCGACCTGCTGGCCACGCTTCTTTTGATGCAGCCCAGGATACAGTTGGCC
>NW_008824982.1:5054356-5112394 GCF_000699105.1 Pygoscelis adeliae
TTCATTCTCCCAGTCCCTGCCTTTGCCTTCTGCGGCTTGGGTGGTGTGGCTTGAGCACTTGCTGGTGAATACTGAGGCAAAAAGGTCATTGAATACCTCAGCTTTCTCCATATCCCAGGTAACCAGGTCTCCCTTTTCCTTCTGGAGAGGGCCCACATTTTCCCTCGTCTTCCTTTTATCCCCGACGTACCTATAGAATCTTTTCTTGTTGCCCTTGATGTCCCTGGCCAGATTTATTTCTATCAGGGCTTTAGCTTTCCTAACCTGACCCCTGGCTGCTCGGACAATTTCTCTGTATTCCTCCCAGGCTACCTGTCCTTGCTTCCACCCTCTGTAGGCTTCCTTTTTGTGTTTGAGTTTGTCCAGGAGCTCCTTGTTCATCCATGCAGGCCTTCTGGAATAAGTCTGTACATAATGTGAAGAATAGTCTTAGTTATATAAAACACAGAGACAAGTCGTTCTTGTCCAGTTTTTGCCAACACCGTATGAACTATTTACTGTGTTCATTTGGATGTGCCAGGTAGCACCAGGTTACCTGTTGTGAGGATCAGCAGTTGGTATTTGGGTTGAGAGCTGCATTGAATTCGGAACTGGGCTGAAATGAACTTGTTACTGAAGATCTGTTTTCTTGTGGCTCTGTTGTTAAGGTCTAGACAATATCAATAGTGTTGGTACTGCCAGGAAAAAAAAAAGAAGCCTAAAAACTGGAGGCCCTGTGTTCCCTTCTGGCTGCAGGATGGTCATTGAAATGTAGCAGTAAATAGCCTTTTGATTGCAGGGTGGGAGTTGGACCCTTGTCCATTTCTCCCTGTTTCATTTGAGAGCAACTCTTTTTGCCTCTGTTGCTTAACAATAAAAGAGTAAAAGCATCAGATAGGACATCTGAATATGCTGCAGTTTTAAGCCAGTTGCTAAGAAAACCTTAGGATGTGTCTCAGTTAAAAAAAAAAAAACCAACCTTTTTTTGCTTTGTGTCATGATGACTTGTCAGTGATACTGAAAAAAGAATGTTTAAACTTCAAAAGAGTAGGTTTTAAAAATATAATTAAAAACTCACATTTTATTTGTGTAATAAGTCTTGCCTGCTGCTCTTTGAACTCCTTAGTTTTCTGCCTGTGATGCTCTTTATTTCACTTAAAATTTGGCTTAAAGTTAGGTCCATTGTGCCTGGATATAGATCCTGGACTTGCTTTTGTCCAGAATGACATTTACTTAGAAGGCAGAAGTTGAGCCTCATCTTGTGGATGGCAGAATATTGGCCCCTGTGAGAGGAAACTTGTGTCTTGATTTGGCTTAGGTGTCCCCCCCCCCGTTTTTAGTAGTGTGGTGGTTTTTTTTTTTATACAACCGCCAAGCAAGCCTCACAGCTTTTCTCTTCACTGTGAAATCCTCCCATGTTCCCCACCCCCACAGTGATAGCAAATCCTCTCATGAAGTGACCACATGGAGGCTTGGTGAAGGTTTGCTGGTTTATTTTAGTACCCTCTATTGCTAATAAACCTCTTAAAAGTATGTTCTTGCCTCTTGACTACTTTGAAATTGTTGGAGGGAAAAAGCTTCCATTAAAGATGATTTCTTTCCAGTGCAATTTTATGTCCTTGTATTGTAGTTTGTTATATTTGCTTTCATAAGCAGAATGAGGCATAAACTTTTCAATCAAAGTAATGAATTGCTTTTTAGTGAATATTCAAGCTTTTTCTGCTTTGAGGCAACCCTGGTAGGAAACGTTAGTTGCATAGATCTAAGAAGTATCTTCTCTGTGTGTATTGTTTTAAAAATGTCTATTAACTAGCAAGATCAGAAAAAAAAATCAAAAGGCAATACAGGTGTATATGTAAGAATAAAATTATGTATGTTCTTAGAGGGAGAAAGATGATTGGCAAGAAAAAACACAATGTGTTTTATTCCCTCTAATGCAAAAACTTTCTCTCAGACAGCAGTCCTCTGTGCAGCTTTTTCTAAGTTTCTTCTAATAACAATGAAAACCAGAATGATGTTTTTCATAGAGATAGTATTTTAGTACATGGCTTGGTAAAGAGAATTGTAGATTTGGTTTGCGTGTATGTGTGTTGGGTTTTTTTTTGTTTTTTAAAGCTCATGCAGAATCAATGTAGTTCTAAGAGAAATTAATTCGGTTTTATAAACCAGGGTGACTGTTATGGTGGTGGAGGACAAGACCAAAGACTGTGTTAGTGGTCTGATTCTGTCAGATTAGTAGGAACCCAAGGGTTCTTGTAAAAGATACAGGAGTAACTTTTCTAATTTTAGGTCAATTTCTTCTTGTTTAGTGTATGTCTGGTATTCCTGTGGTGTTTAGGAATTGCATCTTCTTCTGTGCACTGTTCTCTGTGCTGCTGTTCCTCTAGACATTTAATCCTTGGAATAAAAAAAGTGGTAACAATAAAATATGCTTGGCAGGTGTTAGTAATTTGTTACATTTATGGATTACGTAAACAAAAATTAGCATCTCCTTCCTTGTTAATTGTCCTTACATGACAATGTATTTCTTGTTCCTCAAGATGACTGGATGGATATTTATTTTATTTTTTTACTCTTGTTGCACTGAACAGAAAGTTTGTAAGGATGTTGCTAACAAATTCAATGGACTACAGAAGGCCTTTTCTTTCCCCATGAGCTTACTGTCCCGGAAGAAATCACATTCCCATTTTGAGATCACAACATACTCTCCTTGACAGTATGGCTCTGAAAAAGGGATGAAAGTAGAAAAAAATTTGCTTTCATCTTGTCAGATAATATAGTAGCTGTGACATGATGATCACCTCTTAAATGTATGGCACACCTGGCACTAAATGCCTGTGACAAATTCTACCTGGGTGTAGGTTGGCTCCTTGCAACTCACCTGAAGCTTAATAATTTAAATGCCACAGCATAGTTCATCTGAAAATAGGAAGCAAGTAGTTTAATTCAGACTTTTTTAATGCAAAATTAATAAGGATTTTAGTCTCCTTGAGAAAGAATTTGCACTGGATATTTTTATGCTGTAGAATCATAGAAATGTGGTTTGGAAAAGACTGCTGGAGGTCACCGTTTCCAGCCCTGTGCTCAGAGCAGGATCATCACCAACACAGACCAGGTCAGCCATGACTTCGTCTGGCTGATTCTTGAAAACCTTGACAGGTTCCACAGCCTCTTTGGGTAACTTGTTCCAGTGCTATAGGATGTCCTTGTGAAGAATTTTTCCCTAATGTCCAGCCTGAACCTACCAAGCCACAGTTTTTGGTTGTTGACCTTTATTTTGTCTGCTACTACCAGGAAAAGTGTGGCCAATAAATTTAACTATCTGCCATTTATGTATTTATGTTTTTTGGGGGTGGGGTGGGTGGGTTGTGGGTTATGTTTGGGTGTTTTTTTTTCTGGCCAAAACTGTGTACTGGCTCAGCATTACCTCCTGTGGTTTTTAGCAAGTCTAGATATTACAAAACAGAGTTTAAAATATATACATATATTTTTGATGTATCTTGCTTCGAAGAACAATGCATGCCTCCCTGTGTTTGGGCTGCTATTCTAAAGTATACAGGCTGATTTTATTCTTGATATTGGTCTGTGAATCAGAAGACTGAATATCCTGTGCATGTTTCTTAAATTGTATGAACTATGATAAACTCTTTGTGGCACATCCTTCTCCATCAGGGGTTAGCCTATCACTGTCAAAGGCTAAAAATATCTTCTATTTTCAAAAACAGAACAGTCTTTCTAGGCTGATTTTAAACAGTGGCATTTTTTTGTCTGAAGTGGCAGGAGGTTTTCAGTTTTCCCATTTGTACGTTTTACTGTAGGAGCACCTAGAGATTCTGGACAGGATTATAGTTTAGAATTTGTATATAAGATAGAACAATAAAGAAACAGACACTTTTTAACTGGGTGAGAGATGTTTTTGGAGTAAGCTTTGCCTTTGAGAAGTGATATGGTTAGAAGTACTCTTTCTCACTGTGTCAGCCGTCTGTTTGCACTCATACTTTGCTGTTGAGAGTGATGGCAAGGTTTTAATTCTAATTAGCTCAGCTTGAAAAGTGAATTAAAAATACATTCGAAGTGCATAGAAAGGGAGTTGGATTCACTGGGGCACCCATAATCATCAGTTGTGGTTCTCCTCACATGTTGGAGAAATTTTAATAGATGAAAGAAGTCTAGTTGAAAACATTTTACAGACTATTAAGAATTCAAATGAGATGTGCTGGGTGGTTTGTTGTTTGGTTTTTTTTTTAACTTTTGGCGGTAGTAAACTAAGAACTGGCAAGTTAATGGTGCAGATATTTAGTAAAGGGAACATGCAGATAAAAGATTGTCTAGTATAGTATAATGATCTTTTTATTTAACTTTGTGTTTTAATGGGATTCTAAAAAGCAATAATTTTAAAATCAGCCTTTATTTATTACTGTGCCAAATGTGTGTGTAATGCACACTGGTGGTTTGTGTTAGATCATCTAAGTTTCATGATCTAAAATTAACTTGAATAGGTACTAAGCTGTGAATTAGGATGTTTAAACTCTATATGACTTTCTACTTTTATGTATATGCAAGTCCTGTTGGTATAGAGTGTAGCTATTTTCCATCTGGGAGGAGAACTAAAAAAAAAAAAGGTTGCTATCTTCAGAATATAAAGATCTACCCCCAAAACGTGGTTGTTTTCATGCTTACATGAATCTGATTTCATAGATCCATGAAGGATGGTTCTGGGTTTGAACTGAATGGAAGGCCAGGCTATTTGCAGGTCTGATGGACATGGGGTCTTGGAAATCATGGCTTTTCTGTAAGTTTGTAAGTTACACTGGAAAAGTTTTGTTCTGTTGGGTGATACTGCTTGTGGAAGAACAACTCTTTTGCCCTGTCTAGAATAGGAGAAAAAATACTGATGATGAAAAAAATCCCTTGTGAAGAAAACAGTAGCACTTTTTATGGAGATTGCTTGGATATCTGTTGTCTAACATAGCTTCCAGAAAGTCCTGAGTGAAGTGCTTCATGGCTTCTGTAGAACTAGAAACATGCTGTCCCTGGGACACGTGGTCTGAACTTGATCTTCCATTATTTTCTCTCTCCTTTCAACTCCCATCAGTGTCACCAGCTTCAGTATTCCTGGTCAGGTCTCATTACTGCCCCATCTTCTCTCTCCTAATGGGGTTGAGGGAGAAGAGGGGGAAAACAAATCTGACTTGAAGTAGTCCACAGGATAGGTATGCTTTCCACATTCAGACCTTTCCATGAAACCTCTCTCAGCTCCATCAGGTATTCAAACGATCTTACTTCTTGATGCTGAGGAGACTATGGTAGAGGACTTCAGTACAGGATGCTCAGCTGGATTAGCTTTACATATATAACTGCTCCAGTTTGTTACTTTTCTATTCTTTCAGTGTCCGTTCCTTAAAAAAAGGAAAGTGGTGAAAGGTTGGTTCTGGCCAGACTTCCTGTTTTATCGTCTTTATCGTAAATTCTGATGTCACTAATGGCTCAATTCTTGTAAAACTTGGGTCTTGAGAATCATCTTTTGGCTTAAAAAGAATAATATGTGATATAAATAAGAGAAGAAACAGACCTTGATTTATACTGGTGGGATTTCTGCTTTTAGAATACCTTTGTGAGATGGTGCGGTAATACTTTTCTTGCAGATTTTTTTTTTTTCTTGTTTTCCTTCATAAAATGAGGTCTGGGGGAGTTGCCTTGTTTTTTCTACATGTTAAGACTAATATCGGTAAGTGATATAATCAAACTCTTGCAGGATACAAAGGTGCGGTATATATGTAGACACAATGAGTGAATAGCAAAAATTGCAGGTTTTGTGTTTGCCCATGAGTTTAATTTAATTTTTAATGGAAATTCAAATTTATTTAATCCTTAATGAAAATTGGGATGGAATATTTTGGAAGGAGATGAGGAATGTGAAAAATTCAGAAGCTCTTAAATAAGTACTTCTGAAGTTTTGGAATGAAATGGGAATTTGAGAGTGGGTAGGAATATTATGAATATATATGAATATTTACTTTAGTTAGTTCTGGTAGGTAGCGTAGTCTAGTAGAATTAATAAAACGTGACTTACTGCCAAGAGTTGCTGTTTATATGACTCTGGGAGTACCATACTCCCATGGGAGTAGTATACCCTTAATTTACTGTAAAAGTTGAAGAATGTTAATTAGACTGTTGCTTACATGAGTGGGTATTATTCCAGCTGTTGGGAGGTAGCTGTGGGACTTGATGGAGAATGTGACGTGTGGTGGAGTTCTGTGTTTCAGAAGTCATATATCAGACTTAGAGAAGCATGGATTTTTTTTTTTTTTCTTTTTCCTCTGAAACTTACTGATTTATGAGGCTGGTTAAATCGCTTAATTTCTTATATATGTGCTTATATAGATAGCTTCATTAATATGCATTATATGAGAGTTTGTATGTGCGTATATATGTACAACACAGTTACCATGCTTGTTTTTCTAACATTAATCATTTTGGCCTGTAATAAGTGAGAATATAAATTAAAATCTAAAAGTGCAGTACAGAAAGACAGGATAAAAAAATATTTGGGGTTTCTGTTAAGAAGCTGTTCTTGCATTCACTGTTTATAATTGTTATTGATACAGTTCTGTTTCCACTACTCTATAATTTCAATATTGTAATTGTGCTTAATCTGCCTACAAATGCTAGTCCAGGATGCAAAAGGGAATTTAGCAGTGGTTGATTATAAAAATATTTTATGGAATGTGAAGCATGTTAGTTTTGATTTATCAAAAATCATTTGTGTCAACCTCTCTCCTAAAGCTGAAGTGCATTAGTAGCCTTCTGCCACTTGAGTGGTGATGTGAAGATATGTATGTAGCTTCTAAAATTGCTACCCTTTGCAGAGTTTCAGATTTCATCCTGGTAGCTTGGATGTGGGCTGAATGCCATTATAATTTGCTATGTTAGGGATTTACTGGTACTATTAGGTAACACTGGAGAACACATTAGATACTGCACTGCTCAAAATGGCTCTCATGTTTCTCTGGGGTGAAAGATGACTTCAGTTATTAACATCATTAGACAAACTTAAATTTTTCATTTAAATGCGTGTGGTAAGTAGACAATTCAGACTCTCTGAGCTAGTGGTTATGGAGCTGACTTTATTTCAGAGCCAGAGAGCAGGTCCTGGTAAGCTGTTTTCTCTTGCACCAGCTTTTAAGATATCCTTTGTTCCCTGCTTGTTTTGATCAAAAAGTAAGATCTGAAATTGAGTCTAGCTTTTTAAGAGTTCTATTTTTAATTTCTGGAACATGCTGTGCTAGTAATACCACAACTGAGGTGTTTCTTAATAGGTTGGAGAGCGGAGAAGAAACAGTTTTGTGTTGTTTTGCATGGGTCAAAGTACTGCTAATGTGCTTGGATACCATAGTGATGAGTACTATAAATATCCAAATATATGAGCCAACAACTGGAAATAAAGTTATAAACACTAAATTCTTTCCATTATCAAAGGCAGCAATTGAAACATTCTCTGCTCTCCCACCTCTGGCTCTGTACTCAAAACTGCACATCAGAAAACAACATGGACATACAAACTCTGTCTTCTAATTTTCACGGGGTGCAGAGAGAAGTGATCATCAAACTCTTTGAAGAAAAATGTAATTCTGATTGTGTTCAAGCTTGTTAGTAGTTTGTAAACAGTGAACCCCTCTTCTGTTCTAATATTGTCTAGGAGTTAGTGCTCAGAAGGCTGGGTAGCATTACAGGTAGCAGCACTTAAAATAACTCTGCAATTCTTATGTCATATGGTGTGCTTTGTTTAAACATGAAGGCTGTGCTCGGTAACGCTGGAGATTCAGTGGGTACTCAGGGAGGCGTGTTGGCATTGAACCAGCATCCCGTTTAGGTGCTAGGTAGACCGCACTGTTGGGAATTGAGATGCCAAACTGTCTTTTAGAATTAGAGTGATCAAACCCCAAAACTTTACCAAGGAAGAATTTTGTGTGTGTGTTGTCGTCTTTTTGTTTTGAATGCTTTAGCATGTTTTATCTTGAATGACTACAGAAATTATCACCAGTACAATTCTGTTCTCTACAGTGGATCAAGTCTTTTAATCTGAGACTGTTTATATCATTTCATTTGTAGCAAGTGTTGGTGTCATACCAGGGAGGATGGATTTGGTGGACTAAACGTTGCCCGACATATATAAGTTGGCAAAGGAACTTTTGGTCTTTCAGGATGAGAAACATTCTTTTAAAAGCATTTATCATAACTAATGATTTACATTTTCTTGCTTTTATGATTTAGTTGGATTTGCGCTTTCATTTAATTAGTGTGCTAATTCCTAAAACTTTCTAAATTGTGGTAATGTCAGGGCACTAAACTCTATCTTTTCTCTGGCATAGGCAGTGGGGGGGAGAAACAGTAACTTTTTTAGAAATGAATGGAGAAGTAATAAACTGCTGTTAATGTTTTTATTAGAAATTATTTGCAAAGCTAAGTATTTTCATTGGGAGAAGCTGGGATAAAAGACTGTACTGGGTGTTATGCATTTCTCGCCTAATTTGGTATCTGTTTGTTTAAGCATGGGTTACAGTTAAAATCAGATCTTTCAGCCAGCCTTTTCAAAGGACACAAATGGCCTTCAAATTTCAGAATATTTCTAAAACAGTGACATACAGGTTCAGATGAATAGTATATAACTATCGTTACTTTACAGACAGACTGCTAGCAAGTGAAGAAACGCTGGTAAGCATTAAGGTCTGCATATATATTCCTGGAAAACTTCAGAGTAATATTATTCAGGTGGTAACATGTGTGAGGTGGTTTGTTTTGTTTTTATTTATTTATTTTCCCCTCCAGCCTTTAAATTATCTTTTGTGGCTTCTTTGATGGTGGACATATAAGGAAGTATAGTTCCCTTCTGGAGGGGAGGCTTGTTTTTTACAGTACAGAAATCCTCCTAAGAGTGAGATTTAGTTCTAAATATAGCCTCTGAATTAACACTGCTAATTTTACCAGTGTATTATTCACATTTGCTCAAACTATCAACTGTCCTCCAAAAAAAGCAAAATTAAGTCCTCAGAGTGTATGTGGGGAAGGTTGAGGTCTTGGAGGGAGGGTTGTTTATGGGCGTAACAGAAATGTGAATCACGCTGCTTTGTCTTATGCTGTAGAGAAATTATATATTAGAAATGGAACAATATTCGGTTATTATCAGTTTTAGTATCATGGCTTCACAGGTGTGTCTGAAAAAAGAAAATATTAGAAGCTGGAGTCAAAATAGTGAAAGCCAGATGATGCAAGAAAAAAGTGCAGGAAAATTGAGGTTTTTCCACATCTGTTTATTATATTGTAATCAGTCCTGTAGGATGGAATTCAGTAACTTTTTTCCATATCTTCTTGCCGCTGTTGCTTTCAGAAATGTTTCTGTTAGTAATAGGAATGTCAAATTCCTTTGGCAAGTATCAAGTTTTTGGTTGCTATAACAAAATGCTGAGAATTCCAGGTGGGTCTTACCCTCCTTTCCCCCCAGTTTATTCCTTCTTTTTGTTCTGCTTGAATTTGCAAAGTTTAAAATACATACATTATACCAGGATAGCCAGTATTGCTCAGTGTAGAGAGCAGTATGAGGAAGCAGGTAAGGTTTACTGAGTGACATCAGGCTAGTTGTTGTAACACTTTGCCTCCTGTTCGTCATTTGGGAAATAAGGATAATGATGCTTAATTTTTGAAGTATAAAAAGCGACTTCTTTTGTAGTATATAGAGCTATGCTCAAATCCAATTCAAGGTTAATCCTCTGTGACCTGAGCTGGGTTCCAGATGGTGACCTACATGTGGAGTAGGCTTTTGATTTGTTGTCGAAGACCTAAAGTGTCCAAGAAACTTTAATGGAAGGAGAGAGTCTTGTATAGTCAATGAAGGGTAGAGTAACAAAGCTAAGAATGTAAAAGTTAGAAAATAGAGAGCTAGATCTACTTCTGCAATATTGTATTTTGCTCTTTTGTGTATTTATTTTACTTTTTTTTCAATGTTTGTTTTAAATATCTTGCTTTTTCCCAAGTCTTGGTAAGCAATCACCTAGACCAAGACTTGCTAGGTCCTCAGCAGACCTATTCCAGTTGAATATAAGCTACTGTTAACATATTATTCTGTTACCATTTGGGGATCGGCATCTGAAGGGGAGAGATTTCCCCAGTGAGCTAAACTATTCTTGAGGCAACACTTGAATTTTTGGGATTCCTGGGGATGATTTCTGGCCCTTCGAAGGGATTACTGCTTGATACAGGAGTTCCCAAAGTGTATTAAGTAAATTGCTTGTGGTACATTAACCACTTCCAAGTGGTACGTAGCAGTGGCAGTGCTGCGGCAAGCTGGCTGTGTTTGGTGACCTGGCCTGACCTTTGGCTGCAGCAGAAGGAAGGAGGAAGGAGAGACGGAGATAGTCCTGCTATGAAGCAGTGTGAAAGCTGTCAAGCAGTATCCTCCTGCCTCCCTGGACCCGTGGCAGCCTCACTGCTGTGGCTGCTTACAGCACCTGCTTCTGCCTGTGAAAGGATTTCTCTTTCCATCTGGGTAAAGCTCATACACATGCGCTCTTATTGTACAGAAGCCGGTGTGATACTTGGAAGGGTCACCTTTTAAAGGGTTATCAAGGACTGGAACAGGCTGGCCAGGGGAGGGGGTGAGGCACCATCCCTGGGAGTACTTAAAAGACGTGTAGACGTGGCACTTAGGGACATGGTTTAGTGGTGGACTTGGCAGTGTTAGGTTAACAGTTGGACTCGGTGATCTTAAGGGTCTTTTCCAACCTAAATTCTATGATTATGAGTTTGGGCTGGGGCTCCCAAATGGAGAATGCAGAGGTAAACTAGGAGGATGACTACTGTGTGTAAGGCTCAACTCGGGGAAATCAGTAGAGGAAACAGGGTTGGAGTATAAGGTTGGGAGAGAAAATCAAGTTGAAGGTATGTCCTCTCCCACACTTGCGTAACCTGGCGTAAAGCTGAAAGCTGCTGTTCCTGCGAGAAAGAGCTATTCTTGGTGGGCTGTGAACCAAGATGAGAGATCCACTGCTTAGTGCTGAGCAGAATGGGTACTAGATGAATCTAAATATGATATTTTAAGCTAAAGACCATTTTAGTAGGAGCAGGGATTAAACTTTCATTAATGGATAATGATCTCAAAAACGTAGCCAGGAACTCCAGTCTCCTTGGAAGTTGAAAGTGGGATTTAACCTTCTAAAGTTACTTGACGTTAAATTGTAGACTCTGTTTCTGCCTGTACTTATGAATAAAATGTAAGGGATTGATATACACCTTGGTCAACAACAAAGTTTTAACTGCATGCAATGCTAGTGCTCTCTGGGAACCCTCAGGTTTTGCTCTGGTCCCTTGGGTTAGAGGGAGTTTCTCCTCACGTGCACCTCCTTTTCCCTTAATGTTTTAGGTGAGGTGGTTTCGCTCCTGAAAGGCATCAGCGTAGCTAATCTGGGAATGCTCTTGATGATGGCACCTGGAGTAAGTTAGAGAGCTGGGATAATACAAATAAGTTTCTTTGGAGCCTGAGAAGGTACAACTTCTGTCTGTCTTGGTATAGGAAAGTGGAGGGGTAGGCATGTTCCTGCTACTGGATCGTCTCTTACAGAGAACAAAAATACTGAGGATTTTCCCCTCTGGAGGGCAGGGGTGGGTTGCTGTTCTGATGGGCCAAGTTACTCCCAATTTTTTTGGAGTCATCCCTAGCTGGGGATGAAGAAGTAATGCCAGCAAGAAGGAGTATTTGGTGGCTGTTGAAGTAGATGGTATTTGTGGCATGGGTATCTTGCAGATTCAGAAAGGAAGGAAGACAGTTACACTGTGACATCCGTAGTGTATTTTTTCCTTTAGCCATTACTCTTAATGAAGGTCCTAGGGGGATATTTGATTTCTGCATGTCTTCACTGTTAAGTGCTTGTTGTTGGAAAGTGGAATTGGAAGCTGTAGATAGCCTTCATAAAAAGGCAAATGCAAGTTAAGATCGAGACTTCTTAAAAAAAACAAAACAAAATAAAAAAAAAAAGAACCACAAAGGAGGAAAAAAAAAAAACACCAACCCCAAACCCTGTGGCGGTGTAAGTTTTCACTCATACTTCTATTTCAGCAAAACGAAGTTGCCTGATTACGTGACTGCTGTTCTGGAATATTGCTTTATCCTCTTATCTCCGGGGGGAGAAATAGAACCTGTTAATCTAAAAATCGTTCTACTTAGTTATATAACTATTTCTTAAAAATAGCTCCAGATTGCTGGAAAAGATAGATACCAGGGGGTACAAATTTTCTCTTTTGTTCAGTTTCTGCTCTTTTACATAGAGCATCCACATTTTATACATAGTATTTTTTTGCTATTTTGTGGTGGCCAGTTGCGTGTTACTCCCATGTACTCATACAGCAGCTTATGAACATCCTGTAGCACAGTTCTCTATCCCATACTGTATATGTATGGCAGTAATAATAGCACCAAAGCTGAATGCTGAAGAGCTGGTAGGCAGAGAGGTACACAAAGAGAAAGCATTGAGGATGGGGTATCTCTGTGTGTGTGTCAGTTACTGCTGTGATAGTTTAACTCTGAAAATTATTGTTCAGGTCATCCTTTATTATGTTGTGTTTCTAGAAATCATAATTATATTTGACTGTGGGTGTGTGATTTCCTTGGGGTAAGGAGGCAAAATGCATAAATCAAAAGGTTTATTGTATTCTGGTAAAACTAGTCCATTCTTTTAAGACATACTTCTATCTTAACGTGCTCAGTTTTCTCATCTAAAGAGATTTTATGTAAGTTAGGTTAGCCTCTGTCTCTGTAGATTAGTTTAGCAGACAAATCTGATTCAGAAACCCAGTTTTCATTTTGGATGGCCATTGCAAAGTTGGACCAATAGTAGTTATAAATAACTTGTTTCCAGTGACTGATATGGAGTAAAAATTTGCTCTTGGGCTTACCTTCTGTTTACTTTAGACTCTCTGATCAGATACAGTCTGTGAAATCTTTTCTGCTTCAGTTAAATACCCCATAGTATTGTATTTGTCTCATGTGCTTTTAATGAATCCATACTTTCACATTTCTCTATCATTGGCATCTGGAATAATTCGAGTACAGTAAGGAAGACAGCATAGAATCTTGCAGTAGTTGACTCTGCTGTAATTTTTTCTCTGCCAAATAATCTTTTCCTGTAAAACATATTTCACCTGCTGCTTTTTGAACTGTGTGCTACTTCGTTAAAGCTGTCCTTGTTGCACGGGACTGATACCTGACTTCATTTTGGAGTGGCAGCATCCCACCTCTATACAGTGCTACTCTATTTTACAGTCTCCTGTTAAATCATCTTCTGAATATGGGCTTCATGTGAGCGAGCTAATTTGACCCAGATCTGGCTCAAGAGTAGTTATTAAATTATTAAAAGTTATTAAATTTGTTTGAAGATGTTTCTTTTCTGGAGTTGTGGATTCCCCATCTGAGTATTATTAGCCTAGATATTGCTAGGCAAATTGTCACTTCACAGAAATACTAGTAGGCAGTACTATTTTGTATTAAATCTTAAGGGATCTTAAGATAACTGGTATTTTAAGCAGGATGGCTGTACTTGGTATGTATGTGATATGTTCGGGGCTTGGGGTTTTTCTTCTCTTCTTTTTTCTCTCTGCATATATATACCTAGTGCCTGTTAAAACCTCAGTTTTATCACAGCAAATCCCAAGAGTTTTACTATAGCACTCATATGTGTTTGCCTTTGTTTGTTTGTGGAGTTTGTATTTGTTTTCCCCTATCAAAAACTGTTGCACTGGTTTGGTACAGTCTCCCTGAAGTCAACTGTTGCAAAGCACAAAATGTTGTTAGAAGTTTTTGTTACGCTTTATTTGTTGAAATACACTGTAAAGTTTTTACTATTTGAGACTTGTCATAATTGATATTGCCAAACGGCTAGTTTAAAGGAACTTTTTTTTTTAAGCAGAATGTGGGTCATTTTACCCGATATCTTCTTGCACAAAAAAAATCAGCTATACATTTCAGGGGAATGTGTATTAATTTTTAATGATGGGTGGTTTGGATGACAGGTTGTTCTACCAAATGTCTTTTAACTTCGGTTAATATTGGGAACTTTAACCTCAAACCTGACTGGAATGGAACATAGGAGAAAACTAACAGTTCCTACTGAGCTTGTCTCTTTCCTATGTAGTGGTTTTTAAACTGATAATGTATGATCTTCAAAAAAGGAAATATCTAATCTCCATTGTGTGCTTCATTTTGGCACTGATTCTGGGTTGATCACCCATGTGAAGATCTGTGGGAAGATACTCAGATTGCCTCTTGTCATCTAACTTAAGTGATGGAATTAGGAATTTTGGCTCTTGAAATGGCCACTCGAATGCAGAGATTAATTTGTAGAGCTAAGGTGAGATCATATGAAGATGCTGTCCTTCCATGTGGTCCACTGTATCATTTAATTGCTTGTCCTTGTTATTGGAATCTAACAACTTCACCAATGAGGTTTTTGCCAAGTCTACGATCTCAGAAGGTGTGGTGGAAGCTTGATGGTGGTGTACAGCAATGACTTCTCAAGTATGGGACAGCGCAAAAATCAAAGCTGGAGAGTGTCTGCCGTGTCCTAATGAGAGTTGGTCAACGAGCAGACTTCTGAAAGAGTATTTCACTACCCTAACTACTATAACTGAATACAGTTGAAGTAGTAACTTGTATAGGGCATGTTCCTTGTCAATGCTGTGTTCTGGGGAAATACGTAAATCTGAGTGAAGCAAGGCAACCTTTTATGTGGTAGGCTGAAAACAGGACTTAAATAGTATGAAAATAGGGAAATATGAGTAGATATCTTTCATTATCAGTAAATAATTTTCTTTCGCTCAATGACAAAGTATAATTTTCTCCAGTTCAATGGCAATCAGTTTCTGTGTTAAGCTTCATTAACCAAACTTGAGAACATACTTGTTTCCCACTCCCCCTTTTTTGAAAGTTGAGAGTGTTATCCTTACTTCTTACACTAAGTAGGATTGTTGCTACCTTATCACCTCTGTGGCAAACAGGGGAGGAGGTGAGTTTGCCGGAAGGGTTTTGGAAATGAGTGAGGTGTCACAAATGTAAAAAAAGTCATTTAACTGTAAAGGAGGATAACGAAGATGATACCAAATGGCCAGTTCATAGTAAGTTAGATGGGATATGTTAAGCAAGGTTCTGTTAAAGTATTTTCATATGTATGTGGTATTCCTTTTCTTTGTAAGGATGTCTGAGAAGCTGTTTACCATTTGCTTGAACTCAGTGTTACCTCTGCATTTCCTTCCTTGGATAAGTGTGTATGCTACCCTGGTACTTCTGTGTACAGCTTTCATTCTTGCCAACGCTGCTTTCTGCTCCGTTTACTAAATATCCTTTAAACTTCTCTTGTAGTATTTTTTGATTTCTGTAGGTTGTAGGAGGCCTGTGAAGCTGACCTACCATTTATTCCTTCTTCCATCTCTCTACAATAACATTGCTCAGGGGGTAGTAGCTTTACCAGTATTTCATCACGTGTCTTGCTCCGAGATGATGCTGTTTGAAGGGAAGTAATAAAAGTAATGAAATTGCTTCAGTTTTTGAAAATTCTGTCTCAGCT
Source organism: Pygoscelis adeliae (assembly GCF_000699105.1). NCBI lineage: Eukaryota > Metazoa > Chordata > Aves > Sphenisciformes > Spheniscidae > Pygoscelis > Pygoscelis adeliae. Next base: position 5,069,944 of record NW_008824982.1, read on the forward strand.
GCAACCTCTTAAGTTTGCATTTGTATTATTCAGGGTTGTACTGTTCGTACTCTTTGTAAATTATGTAGATTTTAAATGACTTCAACTTCTAAAACTAGCGAGTTTGTAGTTACAACTTGCATTCTTCTGGTATGCAACACAGTAGATTACAGAAAAGTGTACAGGAATTAGTTTGAAACAAAGTAGAACTGACTCAGAGTTTGCCAGCCACTTCTTATGTAAAACAGTTCTGATCAACACTGCCAGTACGGTAACTGGTGATGCTGGAAGCCAGTGAACTTGCTTCTTTTTTCCAAATAACAGTAATTGAACTTGCTTCACCACATGACTGTTTTTGCTTTGAAGGCATAGATGTGACACAGGCAACTCAGTTTACTAAAATACTTATTTGCCAGTATTTAACATTGTCTTATTTTAAATTGGTATTAATTAGTATTAAATTATATATTGCCTCTAGTAAGTTTTTTGTTAGTTAATCTTTTGTTTTAGTTTCTTGCTGTACAAACACAGCACTCTATAAAAAACATTTAGGAATTGTATGAGGATTTTGGGCCATCTTTCTCATACAGAACTTGTCAAATGTCTGAACAGTTCTCTCCTGTGTCTGCAGTTCTTCTGTTTCTGATACAGTTTTCTATGATGCATGCTTGTATTTATTTGTTCTTTGGAAGAGATTTATTTGCAGAGATTTCCTCCATTCATTCACCTCTCATATTTTGACATAGTAAACTTGAAATAATATGAACAGGGCTTGTAAGGAGAATGGTGAAGATTTCTTGACAGTAAAAAAAACAAACAACCAAAACCCAAAAATACCCCAACGAAAACAAACTAACCAAACCCAAACAATTCCTGTGAGTGCTACTGCACCCTGAAAAGGCATGCTTTTGCTTCCAGAGGTGGTTGTGTCAGTTTCTTCAGGGCTTTTTGCTAGGGCTGGCCTCCTGCCTGTCTATTTTGAAACTTCTCAGTTGGTTCATCTGATTACCTATGCTGCATTAAGGCTAGTCCAATTGGTAGGTAGGTAGGGGAGGAACACACGTGTAGCATAAATACTGCTGTCATGGCACATCATCCCCGTGGTCTTTGTTTTTTGACCAACTCCCAGGAGAGTTAGACACTTCTGTTGTTGAAAGCAGCTGTTTTGGAGAAGGTTTCTGGGAGGCAGCCACATGCTTGCATGGTAGAATGAAGACTCGTGGCCCTTTCAGTAAATCATATGTTGGGACACTGGAATTGCTTGTGGCTTGTTGCTGGGGTCCATGCAATTGAGAGTTACAGAACAGTTCAGGGAAGCATTCAGAAGAACTGACATCCTGTAACGAATGTAAGAACCTTTGTACACTAAACTGCAGCCCGATTCAAGACCTTCAATTTGTATAATAGAGGTTTGACTTCCCCCTTTATCTTCTGCTCAGTTAATGAGAATAATTCAGTTTATTTTCCTGGATTGGGGTAATCTATGTCAGTGTTTTGGGGGGTGGGAGGGGAGGGCAGGAAGAGAAGATCAGCTGTTTTTAATACTGGTGTACTCCCATGGTCAGGGCTTTCTAATTATAGCCTGGGTAAAATATCAAATTTCAAAGTCCTTCACACAAGGAAGGTTCTCTGTTTTCAGTGGTGTTAGATACGCATCCATCCCATAAACATATGCATCATATGCATTTTTGGTTTTGATTAGTATTGGGTAACTGTATTAGCTGATTGCTCTGCTGTTGTTTGATAATATCTTACTGGGAGCAGTGAAGAAATTGTCACATAGGAATTGTCATATAGAAGTATATCTTGTAGATGGGTGTTCTTAAAGCACTAGTTTCACTTTGCAGCTAAAGTTGTTCAGGGTTACAGTGAACCTTCTCTGTCTCTTGAACATTATGACTGACTGTTGGACAACAGATAAGGATTTTAAGTAGCTGAATGATTGTGTTGTGTATCTGGCCTGAGAAATGGCTTCAGAGATTTTCTTCTAGTTATGATGAATATAGTTGGCACTAGTGATTTAAAAAACATAGCACAGCAAAACATAAATGAGTAGGAGGCATTCATCAATTTTATGTTGTTGGAGGGTTTCTTTCTTCTCCCTCTTCTTCAGAAGAAAGTCTGCTGTGCTGTCTCCCATTTAAACAAAATTTCTGTGATTAGGTTTTTAGTAAGACCAAAATTGCTTCTGTTACATTATTTTCTGTGCCAGATATGCAGTAAGGAAATAGTTCAGAAGTGTAACACAAGACAGTAAGAAAGCCATATGAAATGCTCTTCATTTTCTATTCCATCTGTTTCTATTATGTGGTAGAAATTCTGTAGTGTGTTTTTAAAATACATTTTTTTCCCGTTCTGTTATTTATGTGGTTTGGGAAGTATTGGATCAGGTATTAAAATGTTATGCCTATTAGATAAGTCCTGTAAGGAGCTTTGTGGTAGGCAGGAAAAAAAAAGTTCCGTCAAATTTTGCTTTTCAATTATCCTAATATGATCTTAGAATCATAGAATCATTAAGGTTGGAAGAGACCTCCAAGATCATCGAGTCCAGCCGTCAAATCTTGATGCTGTTCAAAAGAAAGCCAGTAGCAACTAGCTATATTTTTTTTCCTGTCTCTTTAAGTTTTCATTAATGAGAGCAGTCTTAAGCATTGAAAGACTCTAGAGACACACAAGCCATGTTTAAGAGTGTTTGTAATCTTCAAATAAATACTAGCTCAATGAAGTGAAAACGTGAGTAATGCTGAGAAGAGAGCACTTTTGGTTCTGAGCTAGGCATTTACTTACCCCTGACTGTATGGAAGGGAAAAATCTGCTGCTTGGATAAAGTAGTCTTTGGCAGGATTTGGCCAGATGGAGCTTATGTCTGTGACTACAGAAGTAGTAATGTCTTTTAAGTTCCATGGTGCTTTCTGGATTCTCCCTTATTTTCAGGGAAGTTTACGAATTTCATGCTTTTTGTGTTGTGAGGAGATGTTTCAGAATGCAGGCTGGCTCTCTTTCCAGCTGAGCCTGCAGTCAAGGCAGACTGAAGCAATATGCTCCAAGAAGAAGTGTGAATTTTCTCATATGTTTCAGTGAGCATTAATGGGAAGACTAATTAGGACAACTTGAAGCCAAAATTGCTGTGTTTCACTTTGAGACAAATTATTAGAGGCATCCATCAGCTGTAGTTGGATATACATGGCATTCCAAGTTTAAATCTGCTTGAACAGTTTAGAATCAGAAGTGAATAAAAGGAGTTTAGATCTAACTCGGGACTTAAATTTAGAGTAGAACAAAGAAAAATAAAAATCTAGCATATATGAATAACTCTGTACCCTAATAAAAACAGGTGAAGGAGATCATATACTTCTAATTATTATTGTTTTTAATTCTAGCTTGAAGACCATGTGTAGGTGACATTAAGTCAGTATTTCAGACTGAAAATGCTATATTAAATACTACTATAATTTTTTTTATATGGAAACTTATTTAACTTTTACAGATATATACATACAGATAGGGTTTCTTCTCTTACCTTTCTCTTGCAGTTGTGACATTTCTACTCATAGAAATCTGCATAGCCTAAAACATAGGTATCTGCAGTCAGTTCTTTTTGAATCCTGATACACTCTATTTTCTTTGGATATAAAAAAGCCTGTGGCTGCTTCCTTCACAGGACTGACTTTGTGCTGTGTCAGATTCAGCTCCTGGGTAAGGAACAGTACAAAAGTTAGTTTTCTTGAGTGTTACAGAGGCAGCAGCCTCTGGCTAAGGAGTACCTGTACAGGAAGAGGTGCATTTCTTTCTGCTGTGTGTCTTCCTCCCTATTCTCCTGAGGAAAGCAGGAGTGTCTCTCTGCTCTTCTGCTGAATGCTCCCAGAAAGCAGGACTTCTAACCCTGTGCTTTCCATCTCATAATACATATGTTTGAGACTCCAGCTCCATCATGTCATATACCTCTTTCACCTTTTTGTTACTGCTTTGGTGTCCTCAGCTGGAGATGACCGAGTACCTTTATTTCTATTGCAGAGCAGGGCTGGAAGCTGGCAGCCCATGCTATGCAGAGTAGCAAGATGTACCTGGTTTGTACTGGCTATCTATGCAAGCATCTACTGTGCTCTGAGAGAAGACAGGAAGGCAGAGCTGAGAGAAGCTGAGACTGCACCTGGCACAGGCAGATTGGTTACATCTGGTGGGCATATCACAATTTTGGGAACTTGTGGTGTTGCATATCACTGTCTCCACTGCTGCAATAGCTGTAGGCACAAACGTTTTGGTCAGAAGACTGTGATTCCTTCCACTTGAAATGGGTTTTGTGGCCTCCTGTCTTCCCCTTTAACATGTCTCACCTCTTGAGCAATATCAAGACAGAGGAAAAAGCCAAGGAGAATGTTTCTCTCTGCAGTATAGAGTTTTTAAGGAGGAAGTGCAGGGAGGAGGGAAGGTCTTTCATCTTGCATGTAAAAAATGGTACCTCACATTTATTAGCAACATGATCCATCAGGTAGTAAGCTGCTAGTATTCTTCTCTCCATTCTACTTTCTCCAATGTGAGCATCCTGTGTGTATTTTATGGCAGTCATCAGCATGCTATGAATAACTCTTAAACTGTTGGTCCATTTCAACCAGTTCTGACAGTTTTGTCAAGTCTTAAAGATAGCTGTGTTCTGTAGCTGCTGTGAAAGTAGGCGGCTGGGTAGAGGCAAGAGACAATGTGTGAGCTTATGCCTTGAAACGGGCAGGGAACATGGTGGGGCAGTGACCCATTAGGAGGCAGGAAGGCTTCAGCAAGAATTTCCACCTTCTTAGGAGCCCTGGTGCCTTTAGGAGCCAGAAGAGAAGTATGTAATAAACGGGTATCAATCAAGGAACTATTTAGTATTTTGTGGGCTATAATCCATTTTTCTCATGAGGAGTGTGACTGTAGGGCTATATTTATTTTGTGTTGTGCTGCAAGTGCAAGGAGTAAGGAAGTCTGGTCCCGAATGAGGAGGAGTATGCAAGTTGGGGGTAAGGGTATCTTCATTTGGATATGTAGAAAAAGAAGTGCTGACACTTTTAAAAGTTGTTGCACCATTGGAAGCTCTCATTTTTTCCTATCTGTGGCATGGTATATTGAGTCAAATACATCCTTTGAAAGTGTGCCAAATTAATAATGTGTTCTGGCCTTCACCAAATCATATTAACCTAGTGTAGCCATCAAACTGGGTATGTCAGTTGTACTTCTAGAGCAACTGATTGATTTTTTTTTTCCTTTTCTTTTTAATTGTCCCCTTATGAACTCTTTTACCAGCTGACAAATCCCAAAGAAGTAAGTTCTCTCTAGGTTAGGATGAGAGAAATAAGAGCGTATCTGTCTTGCTGTCTTGGCAAAAAGGACCCCGAAAGAATCTTTTAATTAGAGCAATTTCATTCTGTTTATCTGCCATGAGCCTAATGAGCAATATGAGCTTGCTAAGGTGCAGCCATGTGACTTGGTGGGAGCTGATCCTCTAATGAGAGGATTAGGTGTTTATTTCTGGTTGTCTACAGCCTGTGATGCTAAGCACATGTCGCTGTGCGTGTGAGGGGTCTCAGCCAGTCCCCAGTAACTTCTCGTTTACCTCCCTCATCTTGCTCTTCCGTCCACTCTTGAATATCACCTCACTAATTTCTCTGTTCTTGATATTTCAGTTTGGGATAGATTTCATAAATTACGCTACACACAGTTTCTGTGTGGTATTGTATTTGGGTCTGTAAATAACACACAACCTAAATGGAACATAAAATTTTTCAGACTCTTGTTTTTTAGCAAATCACCTGGGGAAGCGTAGTTTGAAATCAGTGAGATTCAAAAGGAATGAATAGTTCTGTCCAAGAGGCCATCATTAAACTGGCTCATCTCCAGCACTGCCATTTTACAAAGTGCATTTAGTTTTGCCTTTAAAAAGTGAGAAGAGGGGTGATGGAAGAGGAACCAGTCCTGGGGCTCCTGAATTGTGATACCTCTACCATTTGTGATACAGAAGCTACTTAAAATTATGTGGGGTGGGGGAGAAATCCAGCCTGCTACCTTGAAGCTGAGGAATGAACACTGCCTTCTGCCCACAACCTGAGAATTGTGTCTGGAGCTGCTGTTGCCACCGCTCGGTACAGTTCTCTCTTTGTAATGATGGCACCTGAGCAAAATAAATTTGAAAGTCTCCCACTTTAATAGGTTTCCATTCTCATAATCTTGAATGGTTCAGAAGACCCTATTTTGTCAAGAAACCTGTCAAGTAGTTCCTTCTACTTCTGCATTTCACCTTGAATTTGATGTTTTGTCCTCTGGGCACTGATGTTAACGAGTTCTGTATTGTACTTACTTACATGATAAATCTCTCTTCCCAGATCATTCAACTTCAAGTGGTACATCCTCGTTTAAGCCCAGCCGATCACTGGTTTCTATTCCCACTGCCCATGTGATGCCGTCTAATGCCAGCTCTTCACTTTCCAAACACAGGGAAGCTTTCAAGTCTGATGGCTCAAAATGGAGTACAAGCTTTGTACGGTCAGGAGGAGGCAGAAATCAGGGTGCTCTGGACAGCTCTCTTGACATGAAAGATGCAAGACCTGTAAGAAAATGGTCCTCCTTGTCTAAACTCAGCTCACCAAATACCTTCAGCCAAGACGGTAGTAGTCATTCAGTGGAGTCCAGGGCTAGTACAGACAAAGCTGTCTCACCACAATTAAGGACAAATGGGCCAAGTTGTTTGCATGATAGCATGGAGTTGCTAAAAATTGAGGACAAAGAAATGGGGAAAAAAATATCTTCTCTACTGGACTGCAAATACAAATTTGAAACGTGCAGCAAAGATGATTTTGTTTCGGATTCCTCAAGTAGGAGACATGCCTTAGACTTGACCTACAGTGCCTTACCTGAAAGTAAACCTATGGCAGCCAGTTGTGAAGCTTTTGGAGACAGATATGCAACGCTGGGACAGCAGGCTGTGAGTGGAGCTCCCATACAGCCAGCAGTGAGGACTCAAATGTGGCTTAAAGAACAGTTACGTGCAAATCCCCTGGACTGCAGGACTGCTGAGGAGCCCTACGGCGTAGCTGCGTGGCACGTACAGCAGCTTGAAGATTTTAGAACAGGAGGTGAACAGCCTGTGCAGGTAAGGCTAAAGCTTGGTGTTTGCTGCCATCATGTGGCATCACGTGTTATACCTGAGGAAATAACATCAGGCAGTTTTTAATAAAATAAGAAAGGGAACAAGTCCTCTTAACCAGGTGATGGTGTTTTTAAACTTTGGGGATGCTGCTTCTTGTTTCTCAATATTACCTGAGTGCCAACAGTTTTCTTCTGACATCTGCTTACTCTGATTCAGTGTGCCTGTCTACATGACGCTAGCATCTCTTTTTTTTTTAAGCTGGACACAGCAAGAGGTTCATCAAATAACACTTTCAGTAGCTCTTAAGAGAGTCTTTGGTCACAGTGTAGTGAGGGAGTGTGAATGTATTTTGGTCTGAATGGATTTACAAAGAGGCTGCATTTATGCGTTCACTGAAAGAGGAATGACTCCTGCATACTGCAAGGATGAATACTCAGTATCACTATGACTAGGACTTAAAAACTGAATCCAGTTTTATATACTGCTTGTTTTTAACTAATTAAAATCAACTAATAGTAGTCAACTAATCTGATTTATTTAAATAAATAATGTCATTTTTATGTGTCATACTTGAAGTATTTTCATATAGAAAATATTAAACATGGTTTTGAGAGAGAGAACCCTTTGTAACATGACAATTCACAATCTTTGTTTCCAGCTCTTACCCTAATGGGAAAAGATAGCTTCTGAAGGAAGGCAGTATTTAAAATCTAAATGTTCAGGTTTACCTATGTAGGTAAACTTGACTTGCCAAAAAAATCCCAAGCAGATTACAATATGTAGATTTTCCTGAAAGGCAGTTTAAGGGTAGACTAGCATATTATCTGAGCAGAGATAATCTAGCTGTATGTGCAAATACCTGTTTTCTCCAGCCTGAAGATACATTAAGTAATTTGCAGGGTTGCACTCAAATTCTGTTTCTTTCATTGTGTATTAAAGGAAAGACTGACAAGTTCAGAGGTTCTCAAGATCCAGTTTTGCTCTTAATAGTGATCTGGATTTTTTAAATTTTTTTTTAACCTTAAAAAACTTGAATCCAATTAATATGGCTGAACTATTATTAATCCTTAAGGGTCTCTCTCAAAGCCTGATGTTGTTCCAGGTAGCCACCCTTTTACATTACCCTTATTACTAGAGAAACTCTCATCTTTCTGGTAAGCTTTTGAAGATTTCAATGTTGAGACATTACCCAGGTAGAGAGTGGAGGCTGAGGGGTCCTCTCAGAGCCAAAGTGACGGAAACTGGCTCACTACTGGGGCTGGGTCGAGGGCACTGCCAGCCGGGTTCTTGGCAGCTGGCAGCTACTGGTGGTGTCGAGGGGCACACGAGGGGCTCGGGGAGTGAGAGTAGGGTACCGTGGAAGAGCTAAGTCTATCCATTTATTCAAGTTCTTTCCAAGCACCTGTGAGACACGTAGCTGGCTGCAGCTGTCAGCAGTGCTGTCTGTGAGGTTTGCATGCAGATTACTGTGCCTGGTGGTTCTCCTTTTGGATTTAAATATATATTCAGAGTAAGCTTTATTTACTTCTTCCTTCATTTAGCTGTATGTCTCTTCATCATTTTTTATGTACCTTTCGCAATACTTTGTTTAGGATGGGTGTTTCAGAAACTCTTATTTTTGTTTAGGTCAAAACAACTCCCAGCTTTTGTTTTTCATGTCTCGCAAGTGCTTTCTCACTCTGATTGTGATTAAATGCAGTGTCTCCTTTTTGTATGAAGGCAAAGTTTCATGTTTGAAACAGGTGAAGCCCTATATGTATTATTATGGTTATTCAAAAGCTTCCGTTCATGCAGGCATTGATGCCGAGTTGTGTTTTGAGGACAGACCCAACAGGGGGAGCACAAGCATTATTTATCTTTTTGGCTGAATTCATAAAATGGTGCTGCACCTTTTCAGGTTTCTGAGACTGTAAGATTGTAGGATGAAGTTTTGCCTAAAACTGTTTGAGTTTTTTCTTCTGTTTCTTTTTCTTGCTCCTGTTATTTTTATATCTCTATTGGTATTGATATACATGTTACAGGATCCAGCTAGCCCCTGGCTTAGGAAGCAATGATCATATCAGCTGTCTGGTCAGCCCTGGAAAATAGGGGAAGTCTTTGGAGCTGTGGCCTTTGCTCTGCTTACCCTGACTTCCCGCTTGATTGTGAGGGGGAGCCACAGGGAGTCTGACAGTAATTAAGGGCACAAGGGGTGCGGAGGAGGTTCCTGGTGGCCTTAGCAAGCACTTTCATTGGTGTGATTTGGAGTTGCATTGATGGGCCTTGAAATGTGATGTGTTACATTTCCTTAAGTGAGAAGATGTGGTTGTGAAATAGGAACCAGAGAAACAAAGTTAAAGTGTGTGCAAGAGCAATGAGCCTTTGGGCTCTTACAGGCATCCTCTGCTGGCCCTCCGTGCCTGCCCTGTCTTTCTGCCCAGATGTTACAGCTGTAAGGAGGAGGGATGCCAGAAGAGATGAAGAAAGGAGAGTGGTTCTTCCTGTCTTGACACGTGGTTTTATGGGTGTGTGTTTTTGTTTGTTTTTTTTTTTTAAAGAAACCTCAGCATAAGGACGGGGTAATCCTGGTTATACATACAAACTGGGGGACGAGAGGCTGGAGAGCAGCCCCGCGGAAAGAGATCTGGGTGTTTGGGTTGATGGCAAGTTCAATATGAGGCAGCAGTGTGCCCTGGCAGCGAAAAGGGCCAACCGTGTCCTGCAGTGCATCAAGCACAGCATAGCTAGCCTGTCAAGGGAGGTGATTGTCCTACTCTACACTGCAGATTTGGGCATCTCAGTATAAGAAAGACATCAAACTATTAGAGTGTATCCAGAGGAGGGTGACCAAGATGGCGAGAGATCTTGAGGGCAAGATTTATGAAGAGTGACTGAGGTCACTTGGTTTGTTCAGCTTGGAGAAGAGAAGGCTGAGGGGTGACCTCATCACAGTCTACAACTTCCTCATGGGGGGCAGCAAAGGGGGAGGTGCTGATCGCCTCTCTCTGATGACCAGCGATAGGACACGTGGAAATGGAATGAAGCTGTGTCAGAGAAGTCCAGATTGGACATGAGGAAAAGGTTCTTCACTGCGAGGGTGTTCGGTCACTGGAAAAGGCTCCCCAGGGAAGTGGTCACAGCACCAAGCCTGTCAGAGTTCAAGGAGCATCTGGACGATGCTCTTATTCGTATGGTTCAGTTTTAGGTAGCCCTGCGAGGGGCAGGGAGTTGGACTCGGTGATCCTTATGGGTCACTTCCAACTTGAGATATTCTATGATTCGATAATTGTGCTATGATTTTTTTTCAAAGATCACCGTATGTGTACCTGGGAACTGAGATGCTATTATTTCTGAGAAACTAAGAAAACGACAATCTGAAGTGGAATATATACCTAGGAAAGAGAGAGAGCAGAAAGCATAAGATTTTGCTAGAGGAAGCTGGTGATTTATAAAAGCAGGACACCACCCCCCCCACCCCCCCCCTTAATAGAAACTCTTTTATTTTTCTTTTCCTCTTAGTGGGGATTATTTTTGCTATTTTGCTTTTAATAAGTATGTATGCTGATGGAAATGCAGTGGTTTTTACAGGACTGAAAAAATGACAGTTTATCATCCTTTTACTTTAAAACCACCATTGCCATGAACAGAAAACATAATGAACTTTGCTTTTAACTGAGAATCTGGAGCAGCTTTGCGTATCTTTAAGGTAGGCTGGTAGAGGGAGAGACTATAGAGGGCAGCTATCACTAATGAAGCAAGAATAGACTGCAACAATTTTCTGAGTTGGTTTTGAGGACTGATGGTTCAGGAACAGCTATTGGACTTAATACAGTCTACAAATAAATTTTTATGCCTTTTGCAGACTAGTATAGACAGTTTACCTCGCAAAACTCTGAATTAGGGTTTATTTTTATAAAATCAGACAAGTTTTGAGTTTAAGTTTACTGTAAGGGATAATGTATTACAGCCCTTAAAAGCTGTTCCAAGGTTAATTACTCTCAAAATCAAGATTCTCTGCTTCCTTAATAGTCTGAATTTGACTGAACTCAGCATCTACCTGTTGTTTTTTTGTTACACTTTGCTCCCCAAATTAAAAGGTCTATAATGTGGCTTTTCCATTCCAATTGTAAACGATGATTTTTAAAATTATTTACTGTGCATTGTAAGGGAGGCTCAGAATGTTGGGTAGAAGACTACAGCTACGTTGAGATTCTCTTTCAGGACGTGGTCAGGTTTGCAACTGCAGAAAAGATGCTGTGGATCAACAGGATGCTTCTTCAGAGAAGGTGCATCGTTCAGCTGTGGGTGTGATGTTTGTACGTTTCTGAAGTAAATCTCCAAGGAGGATCTGGTCTATGGTTATTGTGTAACATCAGAGCTGTATATGAAAATTCTTTTCTTTAGCTAATGTGTACTAGTTAATGTATACTTTTTGAAGATAAACATTCTCCTACGCATTTCCAAGGAACAGATTTTAACAGTACTTCAATGAAAATAATTTCCATACAGAATTTATATTTCACCATACACTTAATTATTTTCAGTGTACAGCTGATCTTTCAGCAGATGTGACCATTGTAGTACCATTTTTTTTAACCTCCAAAGTAAGGAAGGGTGTGATTAGACCTGTGTTAAGGGGGAAAAAATGCTTATGATACGCAACAGCAGTTCCCATTTACTGAACTAGGAGGCCATACAAATCTGGATAAAAGGGCTGCATGTTTTAATGTAAAGGCATTTCTTAAAGCCTGATCCTATTATCTATCCTGTTATCTGAATGTACCTAGGTACATACTGTATGCTAGGCCAGAAATGAGGTTTAAAATGAAAGCGTGCCTTTAAAATTGTGGGAGATAATACAATAAGAAGGAAGGTTTCAGAAGGTTGCATATCTACTTATTAGCTCTGTACAATGTTGTAGGCACCACATGATGAATCTCTGTTTTTTCCAGTGTATGGGACATCTGTATGATTTCTTCATGGTGTGCTAACTTGTGTCAGAATATAGCAGAAATAATAGATAGAAATTGCTTAAGTGCATCTTTTTCCTTTAATGTATCTGGTTTACTTTTTTTTTCTTTAATGAGGAAAACACTGCCTTGTTCCTACCGTGTATATAAAAGTTACTGGAAATTAAATTTTAATGCCTTGAGAAATTTAGAGATACTACAACAATCTTCGTTTCAAAACAGAGAAGGAAGAAAGTTAACTTGCATGCATACCTAAACATTGGTAAACAAAAGTTGTAAAACTTCAGTTCAAAGAAAAAGTTATAGCATTCTTCAAATAATACTGTTGCCACAGAAAACTTTATTCTTAAATGTCAACTGGAAACTAGTTTTTCTTATGATGCTGACAGATCAGAAAATTGAAACTGATTAATAGCAACATTTTTTTGCTTGACGCATTTTGATGAAACCATACTTTTCAGCAAGATAAAACTTTTTAACATGAAGAATTATCACCTTTAGTTAATAGAGTGAACTTCTTCGCTGTGAGCCGCAATTAAGCTTTTATGGTCTGTTGCTTTTGCTGTGAAGTTGGTAGTCCAACAATGGGGATTGTGTTCGTTATAGTGCATATGTGGGCTCAGTCTGGAGCAAGCGCTAGCAGATGATGGGAAACCAAACTTGGACCATGCTCGATTGTAAAAAGAGACTTGGCATTGGTTAACTGATAACTTGCCAATTTTATATGTCGTCTCAGGAGAATGCATGTTTTGGTTTCAGCAGCTTATTTCAACATTCGTTGAAGAGTCTGTAATTTTCGTTGCTGGCTGAGAGGAGGCTGCTAGGGTTGTTTCTTGGGGTTGTTTCTACGTGCTAATGGCAGAGTTTCTTATAGACTTCCTTTGTATGTAATTTTGGATCTGGAAGTACGTGACTGTTGGTGGCAGTAGACTCATCTTTCTCCTTTTATTGAAAAGGAATATGTGATTTTTATTTTTCATCAGGGCTAACTCATTTGTCTAATTTTAGCTATTAAACTGTCACAGTGGTTTCCCTAAGATAGAAAGACTTTTGAATATACAGAAGAGCATACAGACAATAAGCTTTGTACAAGCCCGAGCAGTGTATCAGTGAATTCCCGTTTTGTTGGGAAAACCATTTTTATTCTTCTTTAGACTAGAGTGGGCTTCATATCAGTTTCTGTGGTTGTGGTATGCTTCATGCCATCTATGTCAAGCACCAGCAGAAATCCTCCTAAATAATACATAACTATGTAACTGTTACAATGTAATATCCCTTGTGTATAAATTTACAGATTTTTTTTTAAAAAGCGGAATATTTCAAGATTATCAAAATAAGTGATAAAGTGCTTACGGTGATGTAGCTGTGCAAAGTTTTCTGCTTTAAATGCAAACAGACAGGAATTGATATTACTATGTCAACATTAAAAAGCTATAGATGTGTAGTTTGCAGAAGCTATTTTAAATGTTTATTGCACATATTTCAGAGCAGATGAGAGAAAAGCTTTCATTTTGAGTATCTGTGCTGCCCCAGCTAGCGTTGCCTAAGCTTTGGAGTAGGTAGCATAGAGTGGAACGCGGATGTCTGTTAACAGTAGAACTCACATAAACTTTCTGTTTCCCTAGACATACTGGCTTTATCCTGTGAAAAGTCTTTTTGTAGATCCAATTTAGATGGGTCTCTTCCAGATAACTGAACCACCCCACAACAGCGGTAATCATCTGGAAATCCTGAGTGTGAACATGAGTAGATCAGCTCTGTAATATATTCAGGACTTGTGAGAAGTGCCGGATCAACAGTATACGTGCTGAATCAGGGATGTGTTGTTGGCAATAGCAAGCTGGAAGCTGGGGCTTCCCCACGCCATGAGCAACATCTGCCTCTTTTGCGTGTGTGCAAAAGACTGTTAATATACGTATGTATGGCATTAAGTTTACTGTAAAATGCATATGTGTTGGTGCCCTCTGTTCTCACGTTGTACTTGGGGAAAGAGAGATGCTGAGAGTAAGCTGATTGGCCCCAGTCTGGCCACCTTCTTTCCCAGCATATCTCGGGTGCGTAGAGCTACTTTCTGGGCAAATAACTGCAGCAGAAGCAAGCTCTTCTTGGTCACTGTCCTTCCCAGGGACCTGTGGGGAAAGTACATCATCCTGTAAAGGGCTATAGAAGAAGGACCTGTAAGAAGCTTATGTTGCATGCTTAATGGAAGGACAAGCTATGGACTGGGTGATTGCACTGGCAAGTAACAAGTGTTATGTCAAATACGGCTTGAGAGCTCCCACGCTGCACACTTGACCTGTGCATAAGTGGTAAATCTGCCTTGTTAAGGATGTAGCACACTTGCATTTTGTACAGATGCACCTACTGCTCATGTACGTGGCACTGTTAAGGGCTTCGTAGGCACAGTTATGATAAACCTTGTTAATCGTTGTTTGTTTCTCAGTTGTTTTGACAGCTGCTTCTTTTGATACTGCTGGACAACACTAACAGCTTCTGGCTTTTAAGGTGTTGCTGAGAACCATAGATGTCAAAAAAGGTGTAACAATTATGCTTTCATATTTAAACTTATCTGCATCTCGGCTGCTGCAAGCTGCTTTTCATGGATATCCTTGTTTCCATCTACAGTATCCCTGCTTTTTCTCTCCACAGGTAATTTGATGCATGCTGTCAACCCAGTGTAGGTGTTCCATCCTGCCTTCCTGCTGTATCTGTGCCATTTCCCATGAAATACACATTCTTCAGAAATCCCATTTTAAAAATTTGATTCCTCCTGTCCCCTTTGCTAAAATGATGTTCCTTGAAGGCTGCAGATCTTTTGTAGATCTTTAAATAGAAGTCAGCTGTAGCAGTGCGAAAACTACAGTAACTGCTGATGCATACTTGGATTTCTTCATGTACTCAGCAAGGCCCTAGATGCTTTTTTAACTCAGTGGCAGGTAGATAATTGTGCACAGCTTTTAGAATTGCTTTCTGATAAAATAGGTATGCAAACACTTTCTCTGACTGTCAGATATTTCAGTCTCTGCAGTCTTTGCATATTTATATTCAGATAGTTTGAAGTGTCTACATTGTCACTGCAAAACCCTCAAAAGATCCGAGAAGGAAGCAGAGCCTCACAGAGGTTCACATCAGCTTCACAAGGATAAATGCAAGCACCAGAACCAAGACAATAAGCAGAAAATTGAGTAGCAGGTTGAGACCTCTGTTATTAGCAAGATCCATAATGTGCATCAGTCTGCCCTTTTGTGCTTGCAGCAGACTCTTGATTGTAGCTTCAGGTTGCTCCTTCAGTAGTAAGCAATGTAGATTCACATGAATTTCATTGTGTCCTCAGCTGTTTACCTGGTTTTAGTTTCTGCCACTTAAGAAAAAAAAGTTTGTTTACAATAACCAGAAATTTTTTTTTTCCAAGAAAGGAACCTGGATGCTCCTAGAAGCCTTTTTTTCGAAATACCTTAAAAATAAAAAAAAATTAGAGTTAACAATAGCTTTCACTTCACTATTGAAGAACTTATGAAGAACTGATTAATGGAGAAAGGACTTGAATTTTATACACTTTGGCTCTTTATTTACTTTTTTTAATGTGTATGGTACTTTTCAGGCCCATTTGATTTTCAAAAAAATGGCTGTTCTGAAGACTTACTCTGTTTCAGCAATAGATTGTTGAAAATTTACTTTTAAAAGATCTCTGTAGGTGCAAAAAAAGAAGAAAACTTTCTCATCTGGGCAAAATGTACCTCTGTTAAAAGGAGTGTCTCCTGCCCTTCTAGGGTTTGGCATCGTGCGGTATGGTAGGTAGCATTTTGCCAGCAGTCTGCTGTGTAGGATTCATTGCAGCTTTGCAAATGCCTTGTAAAGAATCTAGGTTGGGCTGGCAGAGGATGCATCCTTAGTGCTTTTAACAACACATACGCAATAGCTTATTTGAAGATAGTATTAATAACATAGCAATTGTGTTTTATATATAGAAAAAAAAAATATATATATAAAGGAAAGAAACAAATGGGACCACTCAGTCCTAACAGTAAAATGTTGCCAAAACTTCCTTTTAATAACCAGCTAAGTTTTTAGGGAGGATCACAAGAGGGCAGTGTTTTATAGTTTTGTATTTTATGCAAGAATGGAACTTTTGGCATTCTTTTATCTTAAAAAAAAACAAAAACAAAAACAAACAAACAAAAAAAAAACAAAAAACCCAAAAAAACCCAAAACCTGGGCTTATAAAGCAATCAGTTTGACTAAACTAACTGTCAGATATTACAATAAATCTTGGGCCTGTTTTAAATAAATTAAATTACCAGGGTTCTTACTGAGATGAACATCAGTTTTTAAGGGAATCCTTGTAAATATGTTGTTCTGTTTTTAATCCTTGCAATGACCAAGAGGTGTTCACTCCTCTCCTTCCATAACCAAAACAGATTTATTTATTTATTCTCCAGTTTTTAACGTCTAGCTCAAAGCTAAAAGGACTACATTTGTTGTTAAATAAAAGATATCTATGGATGTTGTAGGGCTTCACAAATACTTTCTAATTGTATTCTGACAGACATTATTTATTAATACCCATACAAATACAGGTATCTGGTCTGTAATCTATAGTATATTAGTATGCTTCCAGATACGAACAAGAGTACTCTCTAAATTAATGTGTTCATTACTCTGCTCTAATTTTGGCAGAGAGGTTATAGGTGAAGTACACCTCAGCATGAGTGTGTATGTCTGACATGATTATTGTTCTGTGTGTATTTGTAGCAAAACTTACATAAAAGTTATTTATGCTGCGGGAGCAAACACTTTGTGCGTGTTTTGTGAAAAATTTTAAGCCTGTTTTACACTTGTTTTTCCAGTGAGTGGTTCAGTTCCGCTAGGAAGGGCAGTTGTTGCTAAATTGATGCAGAAAAGTTAATAAAGAAATGCAAGTACCTGCTACCCTCTAAAGTGCCGTACTGACTAGTCTTGATCAGAACAAAATTTCTAATTCTGAAATGGGTAATGTCTTCACTTAGGAAAAAAAAATGGGTAGATTTATCAATATTTGCTGAAGAGCTGGCTGAGGAGACACATCTTTAAAACTAGCATATTCTTGTTCCTGATTCAGCTCTTTCCCAGTGTAAAATTGCCACGGAAGTTTGTCACGTGGTTTTTTTGGGAAGAGTAATACCAGATTGTTGCCTGTTTAGCTGTCTATCAGTATGTAAGATGAAATTAGCAAAAAGACATAGCCTTGAGTGGAGTGAAACAAAGAAATGAGAACTTAATCCAAGCTACATGCTGTGTTTGGAATTTTTATTATGGCGCATAAAAGTAGTGAACTTTCTGATTACATTTCCATAAAATTCATTAGGATTGCTTATGTGCACTAGTTGGTGAGTGTAAATTATGTATGTGTAAGTGATCTGGACATCGCAAAATAGGCAAGGCTACTGTTGAAAACCAAAACCGAATAAGCAGAGGTATAAAGAATCAGAAAGCTGTGTGATGACTAGCTCTTTTTCACATAACTTTAATAAATAGATGATAGAATGGATGTTTCTTTCTAAACGGAATTGTATTTAAGTATCTTATTTTATGCATTAAAATATCTTCAAGCAGTCATTTTAATAAATAAAAATACAGTAGATGTTAGTTTTAAAGCCCATATAAGTATACAAAGAAGAATGTACTAGGTACAAAAGGTTTTATTTTTTTAATCTCTGGGTTCATTTGACATTTAGTCATATAGAGGATGGTAGCAGTTTTTCTGATCAGCAGAACCCTAAGACACAAATGAACCATACAGTACATGCAATTTATCTGCATTGCTGTAAAATAACAGTAGGGCTTCCAGGTTATTTATACCTTGGTTTTGTTCTTGTTTATTTATTGTTTTTAAATAAATAATGGCTTTTCAGGTACATAAGAGGAAAGTGGTGGGTTGGTAGGGGGAGGCGGGGGGGCTTTCTACGTTTTTAGCAATGCTTTACTTTGACTTCTATATGTTACTGGCGTGTAAAACCTGTAATCCCAACGTGTCCTCAGAATGTACGTGTTGATATTTCACTCTTACCACCTTTTTTCTTCAGGGGGTTTTCTATACTGTAAAACTGTTGTCTATTTCCAATTGAAGGTTCTTGAAACACCTCCAAAGCAAACTAAAACTGGAAACCCTATCCATCACAAAAATACAGATTTAAAAAGAGAAGAAAGTAACTTTAGATTTTTCTATTGCACTGTGTTTGTAGCTTTTCTTAAGAAGAATAATTAATAGGGAAAGTGTGCTTACTAAAATCTTATTCATTTGTGAGAGTGGTCAGAATGCATGAAATGGAAATTGAGATTTACATTAACAGTTTGAGTCAGTAATATTCCTATTACTGGGGGGTGGGGTGTTGCCTATCTCATCAGTGCTTGCCCTAATCCTCATTACAGTAGCTAAATAATTTCCTTTAGTGATTAACCTTATTTCAGAGGTCTGATCTCAGCATATCTATTTGCCAGATAGGAAGTGCATCACCACTGGATTTGCTTGCATTCCATCGAGTACATAGTTTTTTCAAAGATTTCTTCCCTTCCTGCTCAGCTGTTCATTGTCAACCTCTACTCATGGAGTATTAAAGGCAGAATACAAGATTAAGACAAAATTGTTTTGATTTTCTGTATTCATCAATAGGATTGCTTACATAGGGTGGTATAGAAAGATGCCTGTTTAAAAAATAGATGTCTGTTTGGCCTCTATTGATTCTTGAGCTCTCTTTTAAATTTGAAAACTGCATAAAGTTTCTAGAAATTTAGTTCAATACGAGCAACACGTGGGAGAATTTGAAGTCCACTGCTCAGTCTTGTTACTGACAACTGCTGGAGTAGAAACTTCATCTTTTATGTGTATAGACTGTGCTTTACATGTTGAAAAGAGATTTCTTCAATGCTTTCCCTCCTGTGCATAATGGTATGTATCATTTATTTCAGGAAAGTACTTGCTTGTTCTCTAACAAGCATTTGCAGTTGAGGGTGGTGTCGTTACTTGCATTTGTATGATACACTTCAATCACAGCAGTAAGAGTGACCTAAACTTTTTTCTGTATCGTATCAGATATAAGCCACCTTGTGTGACACTGGCAAATACCAAGTTTTCTGTAGTTTTAAACTAAGGAGACCATTGCATAAATTACAGCAGGCCATAATAAAGTTGTCTGAAGCCAAATATTAAGAACTTGGAGAATTATTTTTGAGTTGTGTCAATTGATGTGTCAGTTAAGTGACTATAGAAAATTAAATCTTTGATACCAGTGTGGTAGTGTCAATTTTTCTGCAAAACATAGTGAAAAAACTTTCCAGATGTCACTTAGTTCTGTAAGGATGTATCTAGTGAAAAATACTGTAAAAGAATTTGCCTTTTTTTTTTCACGTCCAAGTTTTGTGTGCATGTATACACACACACATATATACACGTACATTTTTTATATATATATTTTTGTATATATATGGTTCCTTAAATAGGGAGAAAAGCCTATGAAATAGTTTTTATTTCTGGGTTAGAAGACATTTTTTGTTTATTCTCATTTTCCTTTAAAAACACGGAAACAATTTGAATGCCTTCAGTTGACAATGCAGAGGTGCAGCACCTTGAAGTAAGCAGAGCAGAAATTTTCTTAGGATGTGTTGAGGGCTGTGTGCCTGTAGCTCTTCTTTGGGTGGACATGGGCCAAATTCAGAACCCCTCCAAGGGCTTAAGGATTTTCAGAGAAATTTAAAACACTCAGGCACCCAAAAAGTGAAGTTGCTGTTTTTGTGATCTAGCTAAAACATTGAGGAACTTACCAGCTCCGTGAAGAGGCAGTACTTTACCCCATTCAGAAAAGACACCTCTTGACTGAGACAGACAAATTAGGTCATGCACAGCTTTGTTACAACAGGCTCTAAACACTGTTCTGCACAGAAGTGTGTTTTTAATACATGTAGCAGGTAGTAAGAGAATAGTGCGATAGTTGGCATACAGCTCTAGTCCAAGTGCTAGCCCCTCTCACAAGAGGATCCTTGCATTAGGAGTTGCGGGTGTAGGTCTCTCTTCCCTCTGGGGTGACTTTCCTAGAGGACAGTGCAGAGAAGTGCTGGAACTTCAGAGGAGCATCACAATGATACAGATCAGCAAGAGGCAAATTAAAATTAGGCAGAAATTCACAAAGAGCTCTTGGAGCCTTTGGCGTGCTTGTGGGTTGACCTCAATAGTTGAGGCTCTCCTCAGAGCAGAGCGGGTTATGTATTGGACCTTCTCCATGGCAACAAGAAAGCAGAGGGCACAAATCAGAGGTTTTAGGAGTGCAGGAAAGAAGAGAAGTTGTCAGGAACAGTGCAAAGTGCCTATTATCTTCTCTTTTTGTTTTAGACAGCCTTTGTGGAGCTGGGAAAGCAGGAAAGTGAAGAGTTAGAAATGCAGAAGTAAAGTGCTTTGAGTGCAAATGGAGACTGTTTTAAAGTTCTAAAAAGCCTGAAGTAAATAGATTGCCTTTACAGTGTTTTTACTTTAAAACAGGATTTTTAAAATTTTGTTTTTCAAGTTTAGGTTTGTGCTGTATTATGCATCTCGTCCTGAAGGCTACTGAGCACTTGCTTCTTAGGAGTGGTGAGGAATTGTAAAATGGAAATTATGGATATGTGGGATTTACTCACGTCATTGCTTTAGATCATCTCTCCATCCTTCACAGTCTGTGAAAAGGCCATGGCTGATTTCCCTCCCACCCCCGCATGCCTTATTTGTTCAAGCACAGGTGAAAGCCTGGTGATGTGGCTGGAGTCACAGACCTTTCAGCCAGGAGATCTGGATATTACTGCTGGCTCTTATTGACCCAGGCAGATAATCTGACTTACCGGTACCGTATTTTGGAAGGGAGGAAAAGAAATCTTGTTGAAGGATTTCCATTCCATGTAAAAATTCTTTATGGTACGTAATTAAAAGCTAATGCATCACTGCTATAGGGAATTTTAGTAGTATATTCCTCAACAGACAAAACAGAGTAAGGACTAATTTTTTTATATATGTAGGACCACACAAAATTTAGGTGCAAAGGCAGAAGACTGCTATGAAGAACAAAATAAAGCATGCATATAACTTTGTCTCTTAAGTGTTTTATTTCAAGTATATTTTCTCCCCTTTTTAGTGGCAGATGGAAGCACAGGGTGTCAGTTGTCTTAAAACTCCCAATAAGTAGTTGCGGTGTAAAACCCTCCTCTACGAACATCCATGGCAAGAGGCTGGCTTTGATATATGCTTGCTTAGCTTATAGCAAGGTGGATTCTATAGGTGCTATCACAATGCGAAAAATTGGTTTTCAAGATGATGATGAAATATACATCTCTCAAACTTTGCTCCTAAAGCTGCACTTGCCCCTAAATGTTTTATGAATTTGTATCATGACCATATCTTTGACAGAAGACCTCTCCTTGACATCTCTTCCTTTTTTTTGGGGGGGGGGGGGGGGGGGAGGTGTCCCCGGCCGGTGGCAGGATCAGGCCCGGCTGGGTGCTGCCCGCACCCCCTGCCCATAAGTGAAATTCTTGTCTACTCATATGCCACATAAAGGAAGACCGTTGCTTAGATATCTGCTGCCCAAATTACATGATGATCCTGAATGAATCGGAGATACTTTGTTGTCCATGAATTTGTCTTTACACGTGGCTAAAATGGAAAAACCTTAAAATGCAACAGAAGTGTGTTTCAGACTCTCTTCTTTTTTTTTTAGTCCCTCCATGTGGGGCTGTAGAGTCAAATGGTGCTGTATGAGCAGAATACGTGTGCTTTCAGTGCCAGTGGCAGCATTGGTATTTAAAAAGAGACTTTTAAAAGAAACCAGATTACAC
This sequence comes from Pygoscelis adeliae, assembly GCF_000699105.1. Taxonomy (NCBI): domain Eukaryota; kingdom Metazoa; phylum Chordata; class Aves; order Sphenisciformes; family Spheniscidae; genus Pygoscelis; species Pygoscelis adeliae. The sequence goes on from NW_008824982.1 coordinate 5,091,823, forward strand.
ATGGATATTTTAATATCTTTAGAGGATTCCATGTGATGACATCTCCTTATGTTTTGAGCCATAGTTGATCTTAACTTTATTGCGAACAAAACACACACCAGGAACTTACTTTCATAGTGACTATAATTTTTCAGCTTTGTTTGACTTTATGCTGTACCTGTTTTTGTCTATTTAAGCAGTTAAAGTACCTGCCAAGTATATTTTGCTTAGCTCTTTGCTGGTCACTGTCTGCCCTAAGTGCAGTAAAAGCAAGACATGCACAGGAATTCTCAAGTGACTTGGCTGAAGACACATTCATTCTCCCAGCCCAGTATGGGCTGGGGTGCATTGGGCTGTTTATCCTCTCGTAGACAAGGCATGGTAGATGAACCACTAACGGATTTACACTAGTACAGAAAAGTTTTTGTAACTAGCTTGTGTGATGGACACTGCACAGAGAACAGTATTTCCTGCGGATGACTTCATCGCAACTTGTTATGTCAATTTTTAATGCAGGGGGTGTGCAGCCTGTGGTCTCTGGGCTGCGAGTTACCTGCTGCAGCAACATATCCAGCTTTTTCTAGGCTGCTGTATTTCTTGGGGCCCTCAGGACTAGAACAGCATGAGTTTTTACCTGCGTATGTGCACAAGAGGTCCATTTCTGTGTATAGCATTAGATTTACTGTGCACATGCTAGCACCTGCACTGCTGTGTTGCTACATGTGTTTCTCTTGCATGACTCAGGGGGTAAGGACCTGGGGCTTTGAAGTGCTTCTGTAAAAGGCAATATTAGCTGGTTGGGCATCACAGATGCAAGGCCACCACAGGTGAGGAGAGATGGTGAGATCTCTTGGGGAGGGAAAAAAATTCTTCCCTTTGGAATGAGTGAAGGATGTTGCTGAGGGAGCAGGCAATAGGTCAGAAGGCTCAGTGGAGCTGTCATACTGATGTTAGCTGTTTGAACATAACATTACCAGACAGGTGATAAGAAAGGATCTTACAAAAAGGAAGGTAGTGTAAGTTAAAATGTATACCTTTTATGGCTAGAAAACGGTGTAGAGAAGGAATGAGGAAAGGTCAAAACAGAGTAACTTGGTTTTCTTGATATAAAAGCTCATATGGAATTGGAAATTTTTAAAACGTCTACGTGTTGTTTTACCTACTAAGCCTGTCTGTGGGAGAAGTTTTCTTATAAGCAAAGGAAGCAAATTCTGTGTCTGTATTTCAACAAGTTTGTCTTTACAAGTGCATGGCTTCAACTAATAAACACATACCTTGCTTGTTAATCCTCCATGGTGCTGTCACCCACCTAAAGTGCGCATAAAGAGAAACAGATTCAGTAACACAGCTGCATATGGGTGGCTATCAAGGTCAAAATGGACAGCCTAAAAAATAATTACACTGAAATGAAGGCTGATCATTGCCAGAAATAGGAGCTGTTCTCTGCTGTTTGGTCCCCTGTCTGTGTTTTAGGTCAATATTAAGAAGTATTACGCATGCACACACTACTTCTTGAAAGGAAAGTGGAGCAAAAGGGCAAACTATATTTGACCTTTTTCAAGAGAAACAGTGTTACTCATGTGTGACAAGACCGAGTATTGCACAGGAGAAACTGTTGGCTGCATTGCTATGCAATTGCGTGTTTAATCCAGTGTTGTTAATGGACGTGAAAGGCTCGTCTTATGCACAGCACGATTCTGCATGAAGAGGTCATGTGGCTGACCCCGTATGTTACTGTGTAGGGGATCCCCTACACCTGGTGCCCTAGAATGAGTCACTGATCACAGTTACTGCTTCCTTCTTCACTAACATGTGACTGTTTCCCTCATTTATATTAGGTTATTTTTATCTTTGTTCCTGGGTGTCCTTCACAATGAGAGGAGGTATGTGACCAAACTGAAAACTGTGGGCCACGCGCGTTCCTGGTGCAACTGCATTGACTCCACTGAAGTCACATGGGATAAACTTGGCTTGTTTGGAAATGCCACAGCAATTTTAGACACAGCTTGTTTCCTGTCATACGTTTACTAAATGCAGCAGTGATATCAGTGGAATAGACGAGGTTTGACATATTTGATTTGTTGCGGTCCCATAAGACCAAGTGAAGCCCTGACAAGGCATTGTTAAAAAGTAATATTGCATAACAGTCTCTTGCATAGATTTTTACAATGAGATGTCCCCAAAACCCAGTAATTCAGTTTCCTCTATTGAAAATAAATGTCTTAATAACCATAAACATAGTGATGCAGAAAGTACCATCAGGTTATGTGATTCTTGGTCTAGTACGTGTTTAGAACTATTACTAAAAATTACCTGGCCTAAGAAATTCCCGTAGCTGTTTGTGCGAGCAGTATGATACTCCTAGGCAGGAAGAGGCATTCTCTGCATGTTCAGAGGAGGTAAGTTTAAAGATCTGTGTGTGTAGTGCCAAAACAAAGAACCCTGCATGCTGTGAGTTGAACTGAACCTGGAGTCCTTTGTTACCATTGTCTGTGGATTGTGTGGCCCCCAGAGGAGAAGACATGGAAGTTTTAAAGCTCTGCCTGCGCACAGCAGCTGCAGTTGATGCGTAAGCATGCTTGTCATCTTCGCTGGCTGTCCTGCGTTAATGTATATATCTTATTCCAAGTTGCATTGCTTTGTTTTGAACCCTGCTGTAAAATACCTCTTCATCGGCACTGTGGAGTCACTGCAGTTGAGACCTCCAAGTCTGAAAAAATCTCCTTTTTTTTTGTGTGAGGAAGATGAGGGGTGAGAAGGGAGTGAAGAAGGAATCAGTCTGAATTAACTCTAGAGACCTCTACAGGGTCTCACTACTGTCAATTTAGTTCAGTAAGTAAAAGTTTCCAACAATAAAACAGAAGTTGCTTACAGGTTTTCAAGTACAGAAGTGATTTATAAAGGTATGTCATAATTTGTAATTTTTGTTCTTTTTACAAAAAAAATACATAGTATGGAGATGACTTGCTAGGATTTACCCCAGCAGCTGGATTTTGTATTTACCTATGCTAGCGGTGTAGAATTCTGTTGCTTATTCTGATTTTAGGCTGAGAGTTGCAGTAGGCAGTTGTGTCAGTGAAGAAGAGTATTAAGGATATTAGCCAATTCAACAGCTTGACCGCAGAAAAAGGAAAGTTGATTTTTTTTTTAATTTTTTTTTTTTAAAGAAGAAAGCATAAAAGGGGAAGGAAATGGCTAGAGGTCGAAAACAAAGACTGGGATGGGTGAAGGCAAGACTGCAGACAATAGTGCAGGAGAGGACAGATTGAGGGAAGAAAGTAGAAGAAGAAAATGAGCAGAGGAAGAGACTGAGAATGTAGAAAGAGCAAGGAATTGCACAAGGGGAAAGAGAAAACTGCAACTGGAGTACATTAAGTCATTGAAGAGAGCTAGAGACTGACTTGTGGCATATAATGTCATTTTTTTCAGTCACATGCAGAAAACATTTCCTTGGGGTGGGGGGAAGAAGCAACTATTCAGCTCATAGAGTTTGGGAAGTTCTGGTAACAAGAAAAGCAAACTCATTTTATCCTTCTTTTTACCTTTTGTTTTAAAGTCTGTTTTATACTGAAGTGTCAATATTTTTCATGTGTTTGGGAGAGGATAGGGGAAGGCTCACACTTCAATTAGATTCTTTTTTTTTTCTCCCCCTCTTATTAATTCATTCCTCTTACAGTCTTCCTTTTGACTAGCTTTAACGTTCTCAGTGTTCTAGAAGCAAGATTGCCAGTAAGAGCCTTTACCTGTATTTCAAGTCCATGAGAATGTGAAGGGTGTAGATAACCAAGAAATTACACTGATGAATAGCTGAACACGCCAGGCTTGGCATTTTGGTTTTTGGAAGTTATCCACATACCTTGTGGATACCTGGGACTTCTATCTGTGTGCTGGTCCCATTTAGAGTAGCCTGGGAGCTAATGCTTTGGGCTAGTTTTTAACTCTGGGTTAAATTCCCTGCAACTGCTGCAGGACCATGCAGTGGGACCTTGGGCAGGTGCTTCAGCCTCCATACTCATCTGTTCCCCTAATCAAAATAAGACATGTAATAACCACATACTTCTTCCCATCTGTTGGTATGATTTGCCTTTTATGTAGTCATTTTCTTTTAGGAAATGAACTCCTTCCTCCACTGCACGCACTGAGTAACTAACACCTTGTAGTTTCAAGTTGGGTTTTAGGTTCTGGTTGTTCGTATGACACTACTTATTAATAGGAAATGGGGTAAGTGCAATTTGAACTGAAGTAAAAATTGAAATACATCTAGCATGTATAAAAGGTAGAAGTGGAAGGGGATGTTGCAAATTGTGTTTTTTAGCAGCTCAGGGGACAATGACATGGCATTGATTGAAATAAGAATATAGTAGAAAAATTCAACTTCTGAGAAGTAACTTGATGCCAGGAAAGTCCTCTTAAGCTGTGTATCAGTCTCTAGAAAGCAAAAGCAATCTTCCAGTTCTGAAGTGTCTTGTAGTTTAGGGAACATAACGTTACTTTCCTGTGGGATTTTTTGTTTCTCCAGTTGGCATACGTTTCTATTCCTAAATCAAATTACTCTTAAAGTAAATAAAAAGCTGTTCCTATAGCTGTGTAGGTGTATCCCATACATTTTTTTTGTTTGCTGATGGTCTGAAAAAATCAGTGAAAATCACCTTTACGCTATCTGATTACAAACTGATTTTAATGTGTTGTACAATGAAGACACTATATTCCTAACATCTTCAGAGGATGAGAAATAAATGCAACTTTTAAAAATAGAAATGTGGTATATACATAAATCTGAATCTCTCTAAATACATCTCGTCTTGACAGATGAGTGGCAAAAAACCATAGAACTGTTATTTGCTGTAAATTAAATGCAGTGTTTCACATCTGATTTGTAACATTTGTCACCTGCTATGTAGTACATGCTTCTGTCATGACTGTCGGCTGTTGTTACTCAGGTTTGGATGTCTGTGACGTGGGATGTTACCAGTGTGAAATTTTTAGATTTAACTCAACAGCTGAGCCACACTGTCACCTACTTTAAATTACCGAACTCTGTGACAGGATGGAATTCAGATGAACGGGCATCTAACCTGCTGTAGCTATGGATGCATTCTAGTAAAGAGCTGCCTACAGCTGTTAAGTTTCTATGTGTATGTTCAATCTGTGTGTGTATGCATAAACTCTGTCTTTTTAAAGGTGTGTGTATGCAGTGTATGTGTTAGGAGAGAAAGATTCTCTGCGTGGTAGAATAAATCCAAGCTCCTCTCTTCACTAGAAAAATAATTTTATATAACTTTAGCCTTGAAAAAAGTCTGTCTGTCTCTGAGAATCTTCTTGCTCGTCGTAGGCATTGGTTTGAAGGCACTGGGAGGTCTGAAGTGCTGCTTCTGCCTACTGGAAACAGCTTCCAGAGAACTTCATAACAGATTGTTTGCCTTATGAGTAACAGGACGTCCGGACACTTCCAGTACTTGTCTATTCAAAACTGGCACAAGGCTGCTGAGTGCAAAACCAAGCACCTGCATATATTTTTGCATATATTTTTACCAGTCAGTAATAGGAAAAGGAATTACGTGTGTCTGTTCGGTAACAGAGAAAACACGCCTCACAAAATTAAGGTCTGTATTAAGTCTGTCTTTTCTAAAACCAGAACCTTAAGTATACATAAGTAGTAAGGTGTAAATTGATGGAAGGGGGGGGAACGTGATTATAAGGAGGAGAAATTCATTAGAGACCTACATATTCATGAATCATATTCCTTTTAAAAATATTTGTATATCCAAATATTAAAATGTCCTTTATGTGACATGTTTCTGTCTGAGATGCACTCTTTTTTTGTTTGCAGTGATTTTAAAGCTGGGGTTGTGTTTCGTTGTACAGTGTGTACGCGCTTCCCTTAGTTGGAAACAAATGGATTACTTTATGCCTTTGAAATTCGGTTCATGATGTTACAAATCCTAACTAAATTATTTATTTGTTGTTAGAAGCATTCTAGGACAAGTTTGGCAGTTACAGTGACCAGCAGGAGAAAATAAACCTTTAAAGGAATTCACAGCAAAAATGCTGTGTTAATTCTGTAGCTTTAACTGCAGTTTGAGTCACATGATACAATTGCAGTTCCAGTACTGCTATAAACTGGTTAAATTTTTTTAATTAAGGGTACTTTTTCATCATACAGCAAAAAAAAGGTTTGCTTTCTCAATGTGTCAGATCAGAAAAATGCTTTTGTGTGTTAAATGGTGAAAGAGCTTTACCTTTGCTGGGCTGTGGATAGGCAGCTTTGGGGAAACAAAAGTGTCTCTACAAAATTTCAAGTGAATTACTCTCTTTGTGGATTTTGTATTAAAAAAAAAAAAAACAAACAAAAAACAAACAACATATTAAATTAAAAAGGAGAGACAAAGATCTGAGGAAAATGATGAAAGCTTCTCACCTTCTGGTGTAATGCTACCTGTATAAATCATCTACCCAAGGACAGCTAGTGTCCCACCAGCACATAGAAAAATCTCAGTTGCCTTTATTGTCCCTAAAATATGTCTCCCACAGCATTATATTTTTGACTCAGAGCTGCAATGCCTTCATTTCCATATTTTTGATAAACAATTACAGCCAGCTGTTAATTTGACTAGAGGAGTTTTTGTAGAAAACTACAGCTACCAGTGCCTTGCTGTAAGAATTAAAAGCATAAAAGAAGAGAGGTTCCTTACCTCTGGTGTGACTGTTAGTGAAGCACAGAGGAGCCTGCTCCGGGCTGTGGGAAGTGTCTGTAGATCTCTGGCAACTTGTCCGAGTCTGTGACCAAGTTGTGGGAACAATTGAAGTAGGTTGAGGGGGAAAAAGTAACAAAAGTTTCAGAGGCAGGGCTCCCGGTGTCATTCAGCAGCTCACAAGTTGTGATTGGTCCCATTTCTGCCTTCTGACACAGGCAGTTGCTCCTCTAAACTTGTTCACAGCAGTAATATATTAAACATGGGCAACAACTTTCCTTGTGAAGGGAACCGTGTGCCAGGGACACCACCCGTGCAGCCACAGGATGAAGGAATCTGGGAAGCGGCACACTTCAGTGGGGTAGCAAAGGGAGCTGCTTGTTTACACCCTGCCTTTTCTTAAACAAGAACTTAAATGGGAGTTTGTTCAGGGAGCTCTTTTGGATGAGTTACTTTTGCTACAGCAGTGTTTCTTCATTATAAAAACCCTAAATCTCTAGTGTGGGTGATCACATCTCATATGGGCTTTTGACTTGGAATGATTTTCTTTTGTACAAGAGGTTTCTTAAACTACCCTTTCAGTATACGTAGTTTTGATAATTCTGTTACACAGTTGGTATTCAGTTTACACTGTATGATGTGTGTTTTCACACATCATCTTTCTTCTGACAACGCTTGAACTGAAGTAATTTCTCTGTATTTCAAGACTCTTCCAAACTTTCAAGTTAATTTGTGGGCTAGAGGGTTTTTTTTTCTCTACATAAAATCCGGCATATATAAGTTCATCTCTGAAATTTATCATTCCTATATAATTTGAAGTATCTACCTTTTCTTTAAAACGCACACCCCCTTTTTCTCCCCCTCCCTCTTTTTGTGGCTGGAAACTGTCGAAGTGATTTTTGAGAACGTTCTGTTTGTTTGGATAGGAGTAGCAGCTGGATGCTACTTTGCAGGTTATCTAATGTATATTATCCTGTGTTGGGAAATGACAAATGACACCACAGTGCATATATGGAGTAGGTTTTGTGCATATGGGAAGTGGAGGATTTACTAGATGTGAAAGGGTTGAACTGTTGAGTGCGTGAGCGTCCAGCATCAGACTTTGTATGTGGATGCAACTGGCAGCATGTGCCTTTTCCTGATTTGGAAATTGCACGCAAAAATACAGAAGCTCAGCCTAACTCCGAACACTTACACATCCAGTTTTGACAATAATTGTTTAGCATAGATTAGTTCTTGGCTTTGAGCAGGAAACCAGACATAGTGGGGTTTTTTTAGTTTGTTTTTTTCATTCCCTGTAAGCCCTGCTGTGATACGTGCTGCAAACCAGAGATACAAAGAGCTTGGAGGTGATGTACCACCTTGTTTCAAATTGAGCTCTATTTTAATTTTTGTAAATAAGGTTTAGCTCTTCTGCAAAATTGGTTATAACATAGTTGAAGTTAGAAACTCAGTTTTAATATAATAAATCTGCCTGCTTTGTGTTATCCTTTTAATATCAAACCCAGGAAATTTAGGGTCACATATTTCAGTTGAAAGTTAATTGAATATCTCCACAGTGAGGAGTGATAGTTCTTTACCAGTGCAAAGGATTTCATAATTTACTTATAATGTCATTATTAACATTATAAATCTATCGCAGTCAAGCAAACTGTTCAGCCGTTTTATGAAGGGAGTTTCATGTTTTTATTGCGTTCTGTCATCCAGCAAAAGTAGTTATCATTGCATTGTTTGCTTTTTGTAAGACATAATATGAAACTTCTACTAATGAAATTCACCGCTGTACTTTGTTATTCAAGTCCAACACCCAGCACTGCAGTAGCTGTGATGCCAGTTCCTCCCTTTTACACTGTAAAATGATCGTGTTATTTAGTTACTCTATCCCAAATTCTTAGCTTTTTTTGTTAGTGAATTGGACCTAATCATAATTTTGGAGCTTTTTAGAAATGAGGTTTCTTAAAAGAATGCTGGTTTTGTTTGTGAGCTGCTGACACAGTCATAGCTTAGTCGTCTTTTTAAAGAATGATACTTAAATGTTCAAGGTAAGGCATTAATAAAAATATTAGTATCTCATCAGAAATATGCATGCCTTCTGTAAATGTCTAACATGGATAAGAAATTTTAAGATTGAAAATATATTCATTAAATAACAATAACATGCACAAATTCAGACCACATGGATGTTGTAGATCTTACATTGATGTTGTTTCTCTGACAACAAGCTTGTTTGGGTACCCTCTCTTGAGAACGTTTTTCTAGGTCAGTTTAGTATCACTCCCTCGTGTAACTGATGGGGATTTTGGTGGGGTTCCGAGGGAGATGCCAAAGTGCTGCTCACAGGACACATCAGTCTGACAGGTACAGACAGTATATATGAGCACATCATTGTACTGTTTGATCCACCCCTGGGTGAAAGGGTCCAGACACATGTGGATATCACAAAGGAAAAGCTTTAAAAAAGGAATCTGTGTTGGAGGTTCTGGTCTGCTTTATTTTGTTCTGGGGAACAAAAATGTGCAGCTGTTGCTTGCTTGACCTTAAATGGAGATGATCTGGGTTTTCTCCAGTGGGATTAGAAATCTGCCACCAGAGCATGTTTCTTCTCATAAATTTATTTAGAGATCCGGTTGATGTTTGGGATAATGTCCAAAAAGAGACGTGTTATACTTCAGCATACCAGCTCCTTTATTTAAATAATAATAATAAGGCTTCTATTCACATTGGCAATAATTTCCTGGACTATTTTTGCCTTTCGTGTGCTAGCTTTAAAATTCCAGCTGTAGACACTGGCCACCTGTATGACCTGCGTAAAGAGTTTGAGATGTCAGTACCTGGTCTGTTGATAATCCATGACTGCATAGAAATGAACCATAACCCAAGCCCAATTATTTATAATACACAAGTAAAGAAATTCAGCAGTAAGTCTGAGTAGTCAGGTTAGTGCATTATTTCATGGTGCTGCTCCAGTTTTCTCTCATACTGCAAGTGTACCTTTACGATATCACACTGCTAAGGTTCTTGTGTTGGCACGTGTTTGGTTTAAAAGTAACTAAAAATGAAGAGAAGAGAGAAGCGGATGCTGCCACAGATGTGCACTGGTTTGTGTGTGTAGGAGGAACAGAATAGCAGATTTTGGTATTGAAGCTGAACACAGGAATGAGATCTTTCCTTTTTGTAATCAGTATTTTTCTGGCCTGATTCTGAGATGCTTCCTGCAGCATGTGTGGTTGCTTGTAGCCATCCAAGTATCAGCAAATGTGGCTTATGAGACACTTTTTGCTGATTTCCGCTAAGGGAAAGGACCCAGCTAATGTATACTTCAGTTACATTTGTACTGCATGTCTAATGCAACCTAAAGGGAGATGGGAGTCTTTTCCTTCCTTGTAAAAATACAGGAAAAGCAGTGTTTTCAGCTGGTGTGAACAGCATTCCAGATTGACACCAGGTAAGGAGATAGCCTAATCAATTTGGAGATAGTAACGGGGTTTTTATGCCTTCTTGCTTGAATTTGATAATTTGACCCATATGTTTGTATGTTTTACCTGATGCCTCCTTTAAAGCTTATCTGACTTCAGTGATTCTCTCTCACATCTGGAATCTCAGTGGTTTTTGGATGTATGTGGACGAAGTTGCCTTTCTGAGGCTGCGGATTTTCCTGCTTCTACAGTGAGACTTACAGTCTCTGTTAGTGTTATAGGAAACAGCTCTGCTGAGAGATCTAGGCTTTGCATCGTGTTATTCTCCTCTAGGACAAGAAGTGTTTACTTTTCCTAAGCATTGGGGAGTCATTAGATTAGTTTGATGTGCACATTTTGTTCTTCATTAGAAACAAGGTGAACTTACTTTTTGAAGCTGCAACTTGTGAAGCGTACCATTGCAAAGTGATTAAAAAAACTGTACAAAATAAATTAATAGAAAAATATACAACTTGGGCTGAAATATTTCTCGTTTTGGGAATGTTGGAGGCTCTGGCAGGACGAGGCATCTGATTTGTTACTAACCGAAGACATTTTCAGAAAGGTCAGCTTGAATGTTTTCATTTCAGTTGCTGTTACTGGCATGAACTTTTAACCATTAAAGTAGATCACAGGGCTCAGAAGTGTATAACGCCTGTTTATGGTCTTTGGTGCTTTGACCCAATGTTAGGAGAGAAGTAGGGGAACAAGAAATTTTGCCTGGCTCTTGTTCTGAAAATCCACAGTGGCCTTCCTCTTCCCATACCCCCATAGGCAGCACTTATTTCACTTGGAAGCGACATAGTTAGCACAGACTTGACCCATGTAGCTTTTGTATTTTGCAACAAAATATTGACAGCACAAAAAGCCGTGCTCTTTGAAATACCTGGTTGCTTTCGTATCAGTGAAGTGTACTTTTTTTACTAGATTAATGAAGGTCAAGTAATTGAATAGTAGCAGTTAATTGCAGTGGTGCAAAGTGTCTTCAAAATAGCAACATGATATAGAATAGGAAGTTGGTGATCTTCATTACAGTGGAAGGTTTTTTTATTTCTATGAAATGCTTGGGAGAACTTTATTTTGGTGTTTACTGGTGTCCTCAATTGGTTAAGCTGAACAATGTGCTTTAGGTGGTGTGCTGAGATCCTTATACCTAAGAAACTGTGTTGAGTGTCTTTGAGATAAACTGTTCTAGGAAGCACAGAGATTAGTTGTGTTACTTGACATGTTATGAGTGATGGATGAATGGTGGGACAAAGGCATATGAAGGAGAGATAAAGTTGGAAGACCATGTTCCAGTCGCCAAGTGGTGGTGCTGGATTATCTCCACTTAAACAGTAACTACAGAATGGAGGAGAAACGATTGGGGTTTAGATTTAGCTGCTGCGTATCTTCAGCTGAAGGTTGTCCTAACAGAAATGCATAAACATTGCCCAAATGATGAACGCATTAGCAGCATTTAGAAGCTGAAAGATTTCTCTCGTGCAGAGTATTGCAGTGACCACCCTCATGTAGTGTGGAGGGGGAGCTTGTAGACCGGTGGCCTCAACATCTTGCCTCACTGGGATCTTCATTCAGATCAACATAGAGATGGCATAGATCAGACATTTAAAGGGTTTTCAGGCTAATTTTTAGTTGGTTCTACTTTGGGAAGTGTGAACCAGAAACACCTATCTTGGTTGTTGTTACAGAACGGCGTCTTTCTTTTCTTCACTTGTTTCTTCTGCCCATTGCCCTGCTTTTTTTTTTTTTTTTTGGAGTGGCTATAAATAAGACTTGCACAATTCCCATAGTGAATGTCAGCTATCTATCTCTTCCTTTCTTTGTTACATGCAATTCATAGCTAAAACACTAAGGTATTTTTTTACTTCATCAGAAATCACTGAAGTTTATTTAAATAGCAGAATGTCTTTTCCCTCTTCAGAAATGAAGTGCTGTTTCACAATTACATATGCAAGAAAGGAATCCTTTGTTTTAAAAATAAAATTTTGCTTCGATCCTAGCACCCCAGAAAATCAAGGTCCCAAACTCTATTACTTGAGAATTTGAGGTACAAAACTTCTTTATTCTACTGTAGAATGTGCCAAAATAAAAACGTTGCTTTACTCCTCTGGTTCAGACCATCTCTGAGTAGCAAGAACAGATTTCCTGGTCTTGCAAATATTTTCTGACTATGTATTTTGTTACAGACAGCTGCTTCCTCTTGGAAGTTCTGTTGTCACTGGAGCGTGGAAACTTTGTCATGTATAGTCTCACAGGTCCTTTTGGCTGTAGCTGCTTGGCCACTGAGATGATGTGAAAGAGAGCTTTTCTTCCTCCTTTTATGACTTTCTTCTTACAGAAGAAACTATTTGCTTTCCTCTTTTTGTGGCCTCTATTGAAAATGAATTGGTCCTGTGGCTTTGAAATACAGTCCTTTGTATCAGTTGGTTATATGAGTTTTTGGTATAAAAACAGTATTGGCATCTCTGTGAATTAGAAAATGAAAACAAAAGCAGTTCATTCTGAAATATGAACTTTGCCACCTTCTAGATGAGCCTCCTTCTTCCGTGTTAAGAGTTGCCTAATTCATGTTATATTGGATTACTCTAGTACTAGTTTTAAGAGGAGACTAAATGTATATTTATAGTTGTTTTTTTTTCTTGAAATAAACTGCAGCATTTACATTAAATTTGAAACTCTTCAGACTGCAATAACTCCTGTGTAGATTAAGTAGTATACAGATTACGGATATACCATTTTACTTGATTAGTTTCATATATTAGCTACTGCTGTGAACAGAGTATGAGCATACTTGATGAGGGGAAGGGAAAGGAAAAGAGGGAAAATGTCAGTGGAAAAATGGTCTTCGAATATGCTTATAGGGTTACATAGCTGAAAAACACATCTGCTTGAATATTCAGTATGACTTTTTCAGTGTGTAGGACTACAAAGGCAAAAGTATGGAGGATCTCCTAAGTTCCCTACAGACCACCTGAGCCTCCTGGTGCTTCTTTCCACCTATGGAGGATTGTGCAGATTTCCATTCCTCTAAAATATACCTTAATAATGACAGTGCAAAAAGGGGAATTGAGAATTAGCAAGCCTTTTGAATTTGACTAGTGGATAGAGTATAGCTTAATGGAAGTTGCAACGGACTGGAATTTGGAAAATGATGATTTTGAATCTCACCCGCGTTACCAGATTTGCGCATGTTTCTTCTGATTTTTTTCAAAGACTGTAAGAAAGCTATTTTGAGCTTCAATCACAGAGAAACTAGGTAAAGAGATGTACATACAGCTTTGAACTAGTTGTTATTGAACCAGCTTTTAGTTCTTTCCAAATGTTTGGTAGTATTCATGCACTATTAGACAGTATACTAGGAATTTGGGGTTTGCTGCAGATGCCCCACTTCTAGCAGAGTGACTCATCACTACACTGGGAATCATTTTTCCCTCTCATTCTCTCAGTATTGGAAACTAAAGGGAGTCCCCAGCTGGAGCATCAGGAGACCTGCCTGTGTGTATGACGTTTGCCAGCATGATGAAAAATAGATTCAGATCCTCTCGAACAGAAGATGCAGCTTCATTTCCACTTTGGCTCCAAGGATGTTCTGGATGGAGAAGACCTTGGTTTTCTTTTTAATTCGATCAAAAACTTCTTTAGGCAGGGATAGTCTCATTTGTATCTGTTAAAACCAGTGTTAGCTTACAAAATGGTTTCCACACTAGAGAATCTGCTATGTTTTGGTGCTCTTTGGAGAGCCTTGGACAAATTGTCTTTGCTCTTGTCTGTTTCCTTCCTGCAGAATGAGAATTATAAGGCTAGTTTCTTTTTAAGATACTTTGAGACCTACAAGTCACAAGTACTAGTTGCTGGTGATGGAAGTGATATATTTTTTTTTAGTGTGAAATTTTTCTACTCTTTCTGCTTATATTAAGAAGGTGCTAGGGCTCTCCCCCAGTTTATCTCCTAAGGGAGGAAAACACTTTCACACACTGACACGGATGTTCAAATGCACCCTTACATCATACTGCTACTTTTGTTAAGAGACAAGTGCGTTTCAAGTACCCCTCATAAACTCAAGTGGGAAAGGTTCGTAATCTGGACTGAAGCCAAACAGTTTAAATATGTCGCTTATTCCACACACAAATTATGTGACTACCTTACATACTTGTGTGGTTCCCAGTTTCATAGACAGTCCAGTGTTAAACTGGCTGCATTTCTTCTGTTTGTCAGTGATGCAGAAGTTTCAGGCCAGGATTTTCATATGTCTGACTTCTGAGATTCCAGGACCTGATTTGTCAGAGGCACAAAGCCTCTATAACTCCCTCTGAAATGTAGAAAGTCATGCAGGTACATGGTGTCTCCATTTGAGTTTAAAATAAATAAATAAATAACCCCCCCACCCCCAACATTCTGGGGCAAGTGACTGAATAATTGTTGTTTTACATGATGATATGTGGTGCTGTACAGGGATGGTGGTAGAATCCCTGCCCAAAGCAATGGAAATCTTTTCACAGTAAGTGCACGTGCTGTCCTGCTTGGTTTGCTGGGTGAAACACAGCTAGTTTCTCCAAGGGAGAATTCCTGCAGTCGGGGCAGAAAACATTAGTATGCCTCTAATTTTTCCATCTGCTGAAGTTTTTCAAGGTAGTCGCCAACAAATGTAAATGAGTACTGTACTCACATTGTGCAGAGCTCTGACATCCATAGACCTTATTAACTCTGCATGAGGCTGTTTTTGTAGAGAACTTATTTTTGTCTTCCAATCCCCAGTAAGGTGTCTTTACTAAATCCCCTACTGGCTGCTGTTTTTAAAATATCCTTGTCTTTTTTCCTTGTCTTTTTTTTTTTTTTTTAATCTGCATTCGTGGTAATGAGAGCTGGAGAAGAACAAAGGTGGGAGGGGTGTTGGGGGGGGGATTCTTTGTTTCTGCTTATGATTTTGGTTTATCAGCCTAAAAGGGAGTGGAAAACAGTATATTACCTAATCATTTCTTCCCCATGTGCTATCAGTTATAACATGTACAGAAGTTATATCTGCAAAATTGAAATGCACAGGTTCAAGTAATTTGGCTAGACTTCATTCTTTCTGCAGGTGCTCGTAAAGACCAGTTCTAGATTGTCATTTTTAAATAAAGTGTGCTTTTGTGAGTTTGTATGAATACTTGGGTTTGTTGTCATATAAATATTTTGAACATTTCTGCTTTATTTTTGTGGGAGGTTTTTTGTTTGTTTTTAACCAGTTAAATCTGGTGAATATTACAGTCATGGCTCATGTTTCTTTTAAAGTCATGAAAAGCTAAAACAAACAGAATGCGGAAGAAGAGAGGCTCAGTTTTCTGGTTCAGGGGCCAACACCCTTTGCAGAATCTAAAGATCTTCCATTTGAAAAATCGGGACCCTTGATAAAGAATTTGCAGAGCATTGGTTTTCCCCAAATGTATACTCCTGCTTCACGTTGAATTCAGAGTGACTTACCTCTCTTTTAATATGTTTGCATGTTTTGTTAAGAGAATCTGATGCTCTGTGCTTATTAGGTTCTTTTAACTTTTCTTTTCCAATTACTGCACAGCAAGAAGTATTCTTTTTCTTTTTCCCCTTCTAATATTCACCCAAGTTGCACTCTCTTTTCATTATCTTCTTGTTACAGAAGGGCTCCTGTCAGTTTCTGTGCAAGGCTGATGGCCAGCTCTGCTCATCCTTGCAGAGTTCATGCAGGCTGGCAAAACAGGTGCCTTTTTGCTTGCTTTCTAGGTCACCTTTTGCACCCACTGTCTTTTGGCTGTGAGCAGGAGTAATAAGTAATGAACGAGCAATCAACGCTGGCCCTTAGTAAACTGGTATTTGTAGATACTAGCAATGTACATTTAACATAAAGCTTTTTATAAACGATCAGAACTTGGTTGAGGATGCCTGATGCTTTCATTCATGATTGATTTGCACCTTACCTTGTCTCCCCAACTATTCCTTTTTTCCGAATGTATTTCTGTCTTGTACAGTTCATAAAATTTTGTAGTGAATAACACGTCCTGCGTTTGTGCAGCACTTAAAACAATGGTCTTTTTGTGGGCTTTGAATAACTGTAGTCACTTTTGGGTCATGCTGCTTTCCAGGCCAGAATAGGAAACAAAAAAAATCAACAATGAGGCTTTCACTAAAAGCTTAAAAAAAAAAAAAAAAAAAAAAGTTGTTCTCCTTGTGGAAGCTCCCTTTCATCTCCAGATTTTTTTTTTTTGGTAGTAAAGAACATTTGAATTTAAATGTAACGGGAAGATAAAATGAACACTTAATAAAACAAGTGCTTCTATACTTAGGAAAGACCCAATTGTTATCAGTGGAAAATTCCAGGCACTGTTGCTTTTAACGTCATATTAAGTGGCACCTAGAAGTGTTTTGATTCATAACATTTGCCAGAATATAAATGGAAAGGATTTCTGACAAAAATAATATTGGTGTTGCATGGAGTATAAAGGAATGTTTATAACGACACATAAAAGCAAGAGACTGTAATTGTTCATAGGAAGATAAGCAGAAGAGGGTATATAATCTAGCCTGCAGCTCTGGGAGTGATGGTTTCACCCTTTAAGAGTGTAATAACTTAAGGTGGCAGGGATGAGAAAGTCACAGAGGACTGCTGAGTGGCTGCAGCCTCTTGTAATGAGACTGTCCTTGCCTCATACAGTAACAACATGCATCTTGTTGTATCTGTATCCCCCATGTAGGGATCTTGCAAAGTCTTTTCAGACACTTCTTAGTTTGTTGGTTGAGACTTTTGCACAGTACCATCAAGGATGCTAGAGGGAACAAAACCTTGCCAGTTTAGTGGTGGCCAGCATTCTGGTTCACTTCCCTTACTAATCCCCTGTTATATTCCTGTTTTATTCAGTAACCCCTGCTGGATGCAGATTCTGAGCACATACAGATCTGTCACACATACAGTCTCTGACTGTAGGCTACGACTGTGCTGCTGGTCCTGTGGGTGCTCTCATAATTCAGATAACCAGCACAGGACTATTTTGAAAGATAAGAAAGTGCAGGAGGCATTTGTTTTTATTCTCTTATGCCACCTTCATGTGGAAGTTCATTTTCTCGAACTGATTGCATATCTAAACACCAGGTCTTGGCCAGTAACTTAACAGTGTCACAGCAACTGCATAATAGTATTTTTTCCAGAAGCTTAGCAAATATTCAGTCCACAAACTGATACTTCTGGAGGGTTTGGCACTGTCTGGAGTTGAGATAATTCAACTTGTGGTTGTGTGTTCATACTAATCCAGCACAAAGCTGTGCCACTGCAAAACGTGTTGTATCATACACTGCTTTTCCACTTAACAGTGTGTGCCAGCGTTAGATTTCACATGGCCTTGTACAATGAATCTGATAGGAGCCTGACCTGGATACAAATAACCTTCATGTGTATGGGATGGAGGGAGAGTGTAGGACTAGGGCTGTCAGAAGGGAGCTGAAAGGTATGAATGTTTGAAGTGGTGAGAAGGGGCAGGAGAACAGGCCCCCCTCCCTTTGATAGCAGTGTAAATTTATGCCACGTTTAAGCAACCGTTCAGTTGCTATCAAAACCCTGTAACTATGCCATCAGTAGCAAAACTCTGCTTTTTTTTATTATTTTTTTTTTTCTCCATAGTGAATAGCATACCTGACCTTAGCATTTGTTTTCTCCCATCTCTCTTAGTATCCCAGCAACCATGTACTTGCTATGCTTTGCTCTTAATTCATTTGTAAGCTATTGTGGTAAGGGATCATGTTTTCCTCTCTTGCTGTGGTTATCAAACCTGACCTTGATAAAGTTCAGAAGCCTCAGCTGCAGTATAAACAATGCTGGGGAAGAAGTAAATGTATAAATAACAGTAACTCATAGGACAGTCAAATTCCTCCCTGGCTTATGTGGGTCAAGTCTGTGAGGTCTCTAATAAAGTGTGTAATGCCTTGTGTGCAATGGGGATTTCATTTGTGAAGGAGGCTTCGACAAACATTCTTGAAAAAGGTTTAATGGCTAGAGGGAGTGCTGCCTTTAGGAGGCATTTTAATGCTGTTACTGTTTATTCTTTTCCTTTTTTAAAGCTTTCCACTTTCTAAAAGATATGATGTTAGTAGTGTTGTCTGTAAATAGTCAGCATTAGCATTTTAATTTTTTATTGGAAAAGCTTTAAAAAGCCATACAACAGATGCAATAATGTGGTTCCATCTGACTGAAGAGAGGCACATTGGTCCCCCCTTACAGAGCAGAACAACTCATTATCGCAATTTTAAACACTTGCTGCAAAGAGGAGAAGGAGTGGGTTAGTGCTCTAGCAAAGGACTTCATGTGCTTGCTTTGTAAAGCCCTGTATGACATTGCAACACCAAACTGAATGGTTCTGATTCTATAATGGCAAAAAACCCACATGAAAATGGGGGGGGGATTGTCCTTTTTTTGGTTGCATTGTTTAGCCAATTTTGAAACTTCAAATTACCAACGCTAATTTAGACTACTGCAAACTGGGATAAAAATTAGTGCGTCTGTCATGCTGGCTGCTTATTCTGTAGAAATCCTTTGTGTATCATCCATGTAGTTCAACTGTGGCTATGTATTTTTAAGGTGAGCCCTTTCTTAAATGAGTTTTGATCTTGTTTTTCGGTCTGTGAGGTTGGAGCCTAACTGTGATTCTCCTCTCGGCATAGTGTAGTCAGTTCTGTCCTTAGTCACACGTACTTGGTCCCAGCATAATTTAACTCAAACACTGAGAAGTAGTCCTGATGTGTCGTCAAGCAAGGACTGACTTGCCCTTTTAGTTCCTAAACGTTATTCAGTGTAGATCCTAAAATCTTGAAATCTGAATCTTCTTTCAATTGTTTGAGAGATGCTTTTGCTACTTTTCTCCTTCTTTTTAGTTTGTTTGGGTTGGGGGGGGGGGGGGGTTTTGTTTTTGTTTTTTTTTTTCCCCTCCTGATGTTCTTATCCCAAACTGTTGTATCTCAAATTTTCAGTCCATCAGCCTTGGTTTGTATGGACTCTCAGCCTAGGAAACAAAGTATTTGCTGGCTGATTTCATGTCTCTTCAGCCTTCGTGGTATTTAGCTTCTTTACTCATAAATCACTCTTTCTAAGCTTTTTAATCATTAGAGTTGCTCTTCTTTGAACATGTTCTACTATTTCAGTGACTTTCTGGTAACATGATGCCCAGAACCAAACATGTTCTTCCAGCTGGGTTTATGCCAGAGCTATTTAAAGTCGCTGTCTTATTCCTTCCCTCGCCCCCTCTCTGTGTGACCTGACATATCATATATATAGGCAATCCAGCCGTGCATTAAGCTGATTTTTAGGTAGGTTAAACTGTGAACTTCTGTCAAGTTTATTCTCCCTGTTAGTTGTGGACCCTCTTATATTAATTACGTTGCAGGTGGCATGTCTGTATAAAGTATGTGTTTGAGAATTTTCTCCAAGCCTTACTGATTGATTTATTTATTTTCCATGCTGGACTTCACCACTTGCTGTTGGCAGTGCTAACCTCTCTGATACATCTGTATTTCTCAGTACCTCACAATTCGATGATGTTTCAATTTTTATTTTAATTACATCATCTTCCTCATGAAAAATTCCCCAAAGAACGCCATGTGTTCCACAGCTGGAATAAGGGTGCCAAGGGCATGATTAGATGTTCTCTCCCCCATGACTGCTGGAGATTTGTGAATGTATAGCAAAATGTGATGCAGCCTAGGTGTTGCTGCCAAGAATTGTAGTAATTATATCCTGCTGAGCAGAAACACTGTCTTCCCTAAATGGCAAAGATGGAGCAGAGTGGAACAGTAAGTAGGTGGTGGTGAAATACAGGCACCACAAGTCAGGATTTCTTGAACCAGTCTATAGCCTTGTTTTTACACATCTGGGAATCTGTTATAATGCTTCTTCGTGGCTGTTCTTTCTAGTGCATTTCAGCGAGGCGCAGCCTTTTTCTATAGAAATGATTCCTTGCCTTGCTTTTAAAGTGATTTAAAATTAGGGCCTCGTTCCATGGTTGCAGCCTTCTCTTGCTTTTCCTGCATGAGAGCCACTAGCCCTGTCGTGTTTTGCTGGCAAGAAGATGGATGATCCTCCGGGGTTGTCTGAATTAAGGGAACTGTTGTGAGCTGAAACACTTGGCCTGACGTTAGGAAGAATTCTGGGTGGGGAGGAAGGGATGGGTAAATCCTTCTTTCCTTACCCAGGGCGGGGAGCAGTTGCAAAGCTCATCAGTGATCGCTGCTCTGCCTTTACGGATCTAATCCTTTTGCTATCACAGAGGGGCAAAGAGCAACAGATGTCTCTGTGATAATAGTGCGTTTGGGCTTGCTGCTGCCACATCCACCTCTTCTTTCTCTCTCGTCACCCAGTGAAGTGGTAGGGCAAGTGCCGTGTCCCTGAGGCACAGCCTGTGGGGACACTCATATTTGTTTCCTCCACTGTCAGTCGAACAAAAGGAACCG
>NW_008824982.1:5112408-5123484 GCF_000699105.1 Pygoscelis adeliae
CATTCTTTGCTTTGGATTAGCTGTAGATGCAAGGAATTCTTTCTGCTGAATAATGAATTCCTGTAAAATGCAGGGAGAGAAGAATGATACCTACAGGGGGGGTGTTCTGATAGCGTAGGGCAGTGCAAGCAGTTGGCCAAAAGGGGTCATTCACTTAGCATAACTTTTGGCGCTCTGTTAGCTGTTAGTAGTGGGCTGTGAAAACTTTACAGTTGTAGTATAGACAGCACTAAATTTTTTAAACCGCAACTTACAGGAAAAAAAACCCTTCAAAATCCATTGCTTTTTTTGGCATTTTGACATTTTTGGACTCCACCTTTACTTTGCGATACAGCGTGTTACGTGGAATGGTGGGCTACCCTGTGTGCTGAGACAGTGAACTGCTTCAGGCAGAAACTATGAGCATGTGTGGAGAAGATAATTTTAATTAGCACAATTAAAAACCTAGCTGCTATTGGCCTAAGTTATCCAAATGTTGTTACCCTCTAGTCCAGAGAAAAATTATTTTCCCACTGTTAAGAAACATGATGGAATTAGTCAGCAATGTGTGTTCCAGCAATAAATATTTGCATATAGGCTAGTACAGCAAAGATTCCGGCCCCCCCGCCCCAGCAGCTAGCTGTGCCTCAGCAGTGACTTGAAGGCTTGCCAGGTCGTGAAAGTCAAGGCCAAGCCCTTGTCAGAAAACAAGCTAGTGAGGACCTTTGGATGCCACTGTGCAAAGGATACTGTTTTAACTGAACAGATCTTCTCAGTCCACAGCTGATACTCTTGGAAGAGGTGCCAGGCGACAAAAATAGTTGTATTTTCCAGGGCAGATGGAAAAGAATGCTGTGTGTTTCAACCTGGTACTTTATTTTGTAGTTGTGGAGGATTCAAGTTGAGGACTTGGAGTTGTGGATGGCTTTCTGTATATGAGTCCTGAAAGTGTATCTTGCTCTCACTATTTAGTTTGATGTCCTTAAGAGACAAAATACTCCAATATAAGTGGACCACCTGTGTGTTACCTCACCATTCAAAGCAGCTAGAAAGCTGTTTGGAGGTCAACACCATGTGCTCAAACGAGTGAAATGTCTTGTCATTCTGTCCAGCAGCTAAGAAGGCCTTATATATTAGATTTTTTTAAAAAAACACACTATTGTTAGTATCTAATTGACAAAATATTACTATGTTCTTAACTTTGCAAAACTCATTGCCTTGCTTTTCAGTAGCCTTAATATTTAATTAACTTCTTGTATAGTCACTTATTGTACCAAAGTTGAAAGGTTTCTTTCTAATTTTAGTGCAAACTATTAAGTTTGCAAAGGTGCTAGATTGAAGTAATGGGCTTGCTTTGAAGAATTTTGCTAGAGAAACCACTGGTGGCTTCCAAAATGTTTTCAGCTAAGATGGGTTCATATTTAAATAGTTGTCTTTAATCTCTTCATTTTTATAGTTCAGTCTTAAAGACAAAATTCACCTTGCTCAATAAATGGGTTGATTTGGCTTTATAAAGCCATATATTTCCTGTTTATCATGTCAAACCCTTGTGGGTTGTTTCTTTCGGGTAGAGATGGAATTTCTGGCTCTGAAAAGTAAGGATCTAATCCCAACTGCATTAAGGACTGTCTCTTTCTCTTTTTTGACTGTAGCGTAATGGTATTGAGGTGGGTATAGAAAAGTATTATTCAGCGCTATAGTGGGAGAAGCAAAGGAAAAAATTTCATGACACAAAGTACAGTGATAGTTCCTGATGTCACTTTATACTGCATGACATGGCATGTGTGACTAAGAGAGACTTTCACTGAAACAGTTTTGTGCTGCTGCCTGTTAATTCAGTCAGTCATGGGGATAACGGTAATACAGAACAATATGTGACAATGCTAAGGTATTCTGTAAACACCAAAGACAACTTTGAAGTTATCTGGTTTGGATTGAGCAACCCGGGCAAAATTAATTTTAGATTAATTGATCCTTAAAGACTCTGCACATGTATTACTTACAGGAAGAATCATGACTTGGTATCTTTCCTTAGTTTTATTAGACTGCTGCCCAAACCAAAAAAAGCCAAGGTGATATCACCAATTTAGGATTTTTTTAATGCTAATATTGATCACTGTGGATGAAAAATGGAGCAAGACAACTGTCAAATCGATCACAAATGTTAACAAATCTTAATCCAAGGAGCACTTAGCTTTGCCATTCCTTGCCTCCCAGTAGGGTGCAGTGCCATCTTTAATACAATCTTCTTGAACAAGCATAGGTTTAATGGACTGATTTACTAGAAATTGCTGATGTGACAAATTTTATTCCCACAAAACTTTGAAACCTAGAATATCCTTCAGTAAGCAGTTGTATGAGGCGGTTTTCTTAAGCGCAACAATTGAGAGTATTTTCAAATGTTTTCTGTGCTTTTTATTGCTTGTGGGATGTAATCATGAATGAGCATGGGATAAGAAATATTAACCATGGTCATAAATCAGTGAACCATTTTAAGAGACTATTTGATTTTAATATTTCACACTTTACTTTTCCTCAAAAAACACTATTTATCTAGTCAATATGGCCTTTTCAGTAAAGATACAATACTCGATATTGTCTGGCAAGGAACACAGTCAACATTTTCAGTGTGTCTTGGGCCAGAAATTGGCATGAAGTGTTTAATGTGTAGAATTGTAGATATTTTCTTTTTTTTCTAAATCATTCATAACTAATTTTACTATTGAAGCTATCTAGTTTGTTAAGCAAAGGAAATATTCCCTGATGCAAATGAATTGGACTTGGTGTGTGTGTGGGGGGTGAGACAATCTTGAAGGATTTTAGAACTAGTAAGTCTTGTCATCTTATATCTGGTTTTAAGTTATAAATTAAAAGAGGGAAAATGTGTTTCCGTCCATTTTATCAATGGGCAAGCTGGGGATTGAACTGAACTAGACTGGAAGGAAAAAAATACTTTTTCAACTTACAGAAGAGACCACAGCTGTCAGGAGTTGGTTCCTGACTTCAGCACATCATGGTATGAGGGTTTAGGCAATGAATTCTCTCCATTCAGTGTTATAATTCACAGTAAAGCTTTGACCAGAAGCGTGGACTGCTTGACAGTTGTTTACCTAACTTTAATTGTTGATGATATGTCTTGGTCTTAATACAGTTTATTGTAATTTCAAATGAAATTTAAAACATTTTAGAGCAATACCAGTAAAAATATCCTAAAATTTATTTAAACTAAAAAAAAAAACCCTAGCCATATTTTCACTTTTTTCCTTCTGCTCTCTTCCAAAAACATAAAAAAGCAACATAGTTCAGGATGTCTCCCAGATAATAAAAAGAGAAGTCTTCTTTTCAGTGATTAAAAAAACTGGTAGAAGATTAGATATCTCATGGCAGCCAATGCTGGGATCCCTCAGTCTAATCACAGAAGTTCTAACTTAAACCTTTCCTTATGTGAATTCCTGATACAAATATTTGCCATGCTTTTTATATTCTGAGTATAAAAATTTTCTTGATTAAACATCCCAGTTAGTTGGTTACTTCTCTTCCAAACCATGATGATGTTGGTTCATATTCAGTTCAACTGTTGTCCTCAGTTTGTTGTGAGACACACAGCCTGGCTTTTGTGAAGATGAATGGAAAGCCTGAAACCTGTTACTTGTGAAACTTTTATTTTTGGAAACAGTTAGAATTTAACCAGAATTATATTCCCATATTCTGTATTTTAAATGCACACATCTAGGGGAATTTCTCTTTTTCTATATGCTAAAGTTACAGGTGGGAGTTGAACAAGTGAATGGTAACTGTTACCTGCAGTTACTAGCAGGCCTAAAGCCATCAATCTATCTCGTTTGTAGTGCTACAAGAATTGCAGCAGGATATGAACATTTTGTGGTGTTTGTCTTAGTTATGTACTTAAAGGCCTATCGTGTGCTGGGCTGCATCCAAAGAAGCGTGGCCAGCAGGTCGAGGGAGGTGATTCTGCCCCTCGACTCTGCTCTGGTGAGACCCCACCTGGAGTACTGCGTCCAGCTCTGGAGCCCTCAGCAGAAGAAAGACACGGACCTGTTGGAGCGGGTCCAGAGGAGGGCCATGAAAATGATCAGGGGGATGGAACACCTCTCCTCTGCAGAAAGGCTGTGAGAGAGTTGGGGTTGTTCAGCCTAGAGAAGAGAAGGCTTTGGGGAGACCTTCTTGCAGCCTCTCAGGACTTAAAGGGGGCTTCTAAAAAAGATGGCAGCAAACTTTTGAGCAGGGCCTGTTGCGACAGGACAAGGGGGAATGGCTTTAAACTACAGGTGGGGTAGATTGAGACTAGATATAAGGAAGAAATTTTTTACGCTGAGGGTGGTGAAACACTGGCACAGGTTGCCCAGAGAGGTGGTGGATGCCCCATCCCTGGAAATGGTCAAGGTCAGGTTGGCCGGGGCTCTGAGCAACCTGATCTAGCTGAAGATGTCCCTGCCCACGGCAGGGGGGTTGGACTAGATGACCTTTAAAGGTCCCTTCCAACCCAAACTATTCTATGATTCTATGAAATTCTAAATGAGCTTTTCATCTCAAACTGCTTTCACAGCTATGAATTCTTTAGTAGAGAAATGATTTAAATCACTGGCACTGGACTGAAGTTTGTTTTAAGAAACTTGTTTATAAATCCAATTGTTTTATGTAAAACAAATCTGAATTAAACTGAAAAACAACTGTTAGGTTTCTGAAACAACAAACCGCTTTGTAAATGCCCTAATATCTAGGATATTATTTACCTTTACTGTTTTGGAGGCTAATTCTACAATTATTTTATGCAGGTTCCTACTGGAACATCTCGTCAAAGTTACCCAGCTACCAGCTATCAGGACTTCAGCAACTGGGAATCTCTAATGAAAATTAAAGAGGGGCTGCTAAGACAGAAAGAGATTGTGATCGATCGGTGAGTAACTTGGTCCTGCTGCATTGACTAGATTAGATGATGTAAAAGCTATGATGTAGAAACTGACTTTCAGGAGAGCTGCTTACTCAGTAAAGTTGTTAGGTTCCAGTGCAGCAAACATTTATGCACAAATATGTGGGAGATAATCTTTGCTAGGAGAGAAGACTGGCTGCTGGCTGAAAGTCTTTTACGGACTTGGAAAGTGACTTATGGGTTTAATGCCTCTGCAATGGAAAAGGGAGAGTGAGACCAACAGCCAGTTCTGCTGTCAGCTTCCCCATTTTAGCTTCTTACCAGTCTGGGGATTTGTATCAGACATCTTTCTGCTTGTACAGGTCTTGGAAGTGACTTGCAAGATGAAAATTGGTAAACTGCATTGCACCAATTTTCTTTTCCATGACAAGTACAGAAATGCAATATATTTGAAGCCAGTTGATAAAGCTTTGATAAATTGGCCTTTGCAGTAACATTCAGTGGTAAAATTCTATTCAAATGCTCATACAAATTATTCAGATAATAAAATATTAAATCCAGGATCTATATGTCAGTAAATACATAGCTTCTTATTAAAATTGCTATCAATCTGAAATGGGCCTTGGCAGCAACTCACTGCTGTTAAGTTGCTAGTATATCTGAAGTAATTTCTGGAGTTCTTGTTTGGATAAAATAAAGCCTTAACAAGGAAAATGTGCTTTTAATAAAGGACTTGAGCTTAATGAAGCTTACACTAAATTAGCAGATGTCATCAGGAGCTGCAGAGTTTGGATGTAGGACATTTAAGACAGACATTTTTATATTTGACATAATTATCATTTGGCGTAGTCTGTGTTTTAATAATAAACTCTTGGCTCGTGGCTGAAAGAGGAGTGGTTGTTCTGATCTTGAAATAGTTGTGCCCTCTTATTGATAGTTTGCTCCACAGCATGAGGAGAACTGTGTAAAGCAGGTGTGTGTTGATCACAGGAATGTCAGGCATCCATTATGAATGTTTTTATATTTCATCTAGCAGTTCCTCTCTTTTAATGGGTGGAGATAGACAACTTGGGCATAATTTACTTTGGGACCAGGAGAATTATGCTTGTGCAAGATCTGTTCCTTCCTCTATTGCAACAGAGCAAGGAATTGCAGCGGTTTAAGGTGTTTTTGTCCCCTAGCAATCTGGCCAGTACCTCTGCTGGCATTGTAGTGATGAAGGTTGGCATCAGCTTCCCCAGTTTGATGTGGCATATTAGTGTGCGTTTATCTGCCTCTGCAGCTGAAGATGGTATGCAAAGTTACGAACTGCAGGGGCTGAGGCGTGGGCACACCATCCCACCCTGCCAGCTCTCCTGCAGAGGTGGTGATCTCCCAAGGGGATAAGCAGTTAAAATGGACACATCCTTAACTGTTGTATAGATCTCCTCTGTCAGAGCCTTTTGATCAGCTGCTCAAAGGCTGTCTAAATTACAGTGGTTTTTTTCAGGCTTGCTGTATCAGTAGTAATGCTGTATAACCTGCAGCCCACCTCTCAGGGCCCAAGCTGTCAGCAGCATTTGTAGGTACGTTGCCCATGATGGCTAGGGGTGGTCTTTGGTGCCTCTGCTGAGCATATCGTCCTCTGCACTCTACGTGGATGCTTGTTACACAATGGCAACTAAAAAGGCAGTTCATGTTACTCTTCTCACACAGGAAATGTGTTTACAGTGAAGGGTGAAGTTTCTGAAGTGACAGTTTGTAACCTAGTTGTCTGCTAACGTTACTGTCCGTGTTGAGGAAGAAAAACTATTTCTTGATATCCAATGGCAGTGTGCTAGTTCGTTTTTTTGTATAAGTCATACTTTCGTGTGACTTAACAGTAGTGAATGCAGTTCTTTCTGGATTTCTGACTAGAAGTCGGTTGAGATGATTCCTTTTCATTCAGCTGAAAAGGCAAAATACACTCTGGAAGCTATTGAAGTGAAACAAAGACCACTTAGTGATGTTACAGTCATTTCCTTTAAGTAGACACTTGGTGTTAGGCGTGTTGTAAATTATAATAATGCAGTATAATAATACATCACAGAAAAGGCTCTTTCTTGAAAATTGGGCAAAATATTTGCCTTAAAAGCTGTTATTTTTAAAATGAAATGATTATTTAAAATAGATGGTTTGTATTATTTAAAATTAGTACAAAGTGATGTTGCATACTTAGAAAGATTTTACAACAGATTGTTTTTTTCCTTTTTTTAGGAAGAGGTAGTGCTTTCTATGACAAATAAAAACACTTTTGTTTTCACTCATGGAGAAAATGGCGCATAGCCGCTGTCCAAAATCCTAGAAATAGAACTCCATTATAAAGCACAAGTGTTATATTTCTTATTAGATGGGGTATTAATAAGCCTTAAGTGTGAATAATACCTTTCTTCAAGACACTAAGCAGCACTAAGCGAAAATTTGATATTATCCATATTTAACACATGGGGACACAAGGCCTTGCACTGAGAGTCAAGATGATGTTTATGAGTAAACCTAAGTCTTCCAGCTCCTGGTCTTCCTGAGCTTACTTTAAACATCTTTTCAGAATCTGAATTCATTTGGGAATAGTGACCTAAAATAAATATATAAAGTTTGCTAAAGTATGGTTAATTAGGATTCAAGATGGTGGTAGTTACCTTACAGAATTTATGCTTTCAGGAGGTGGAGGAGGAATTCTTTTCAACAGGAATTCTTTTTCCTGTCGAAACCAGGACACTGAGGTTTGGTAGTAGGTGTCTGCTGAGAGGGCCCTTCCTGCCTGTGGTTCTCACGGAGGTTTAAAATGTGTGGTCTCCTTAAGTCATGTCTCATGCTGAATTTACCGACTGGTAACTGGAGGATGCCAGCAAGACTTGTTTGATTCTGGGGGGACAGAAGCTTGGGAGAGGCGAGTTAACCTCTTGCTGTCTGGAAGCCGGAGGAGCAGGATAGCAGCTGACTTGGTGCTCCAGACCCAGCTGTTTGTTGCTGACAGGTACAAGGAACAGCTGGATGAAAAGAAGCACACCGAGAACACCCTTCTCTTGCCCTTGATCACCAGCCTCCCTTTCAACCACAGGGTCATTACCCAGTTTAAGTTAAACTCTCTTCTGTTGGGAATTGCACTGGGGCTCTGCTAATCCAGGAGGTGGAGGAGACAAACGTCGCTTCGCACCACACGCCTTGTTCTGCATAGTGATGCTTAAATCTGTTGATAAGTAGGAAATGGAGGCTCTGTACAGGGCAGTATCCTTAAGCTGTTCTACCTTTATCTTGTTAAAAAAGGGAGGAGGGGCAGGAGGAGGAAAGAGAAACCTGCTTCCTGCTTCTCTTCTTTCCACACAATGATAAAAAGGCAAGAAAAACCCAGCCCTTCCGGCTTAGATTATTAAACTTCCTTGTTTTGCATCGGAAATCTAACACTTTGGAATAGCTGCAAGCAAGTTTCAAATAGTTGCTAAAAATGATTCAAGGAATAGTGCTTACAATGTAAATCATCATACTTGGATGCTTTGGTGTGTCACTGGAAATTCAAAGCTGTGAATAGAATTTTTAAAAACCCAAACATCCACTTGCGTCTGTGAATAGAGCAAGTGGCTTGATTTTTATTCTATCCACTGTGTTGAGCAGCAGATTTAGTAATAGATTAGTTAAAATTGATTTGTGTAGTCTGTTCGGCGTAAAAAATGCATATTTTTAAGTATAAATGAATAGAGTAGTATAAATGGGTGGGTTTAAAAGTGGTTTTGGTTTGCTTTTTAAAACTACTCTAGGAATCACTGCCAATGTAATGAATTAGAGCCTGAAACTGGCTTTTAAGTCTGCTCTTAAAAAATGGGATGGAGACCGTACTTTTAGGAAGCAAAAACGTGGCATGAGGAAGGGAGCCTGGCATGTGTGTGTGCACAGGATCACAATGGCACTTCTTAAAGGTGTGTGTCGTGTTTTCTCCACATAAAAGCTGTTGGTACAGGCTGTGAATAAGGACTTAAGGATTATGTCTGTAAGAGGAAATCTGCTGTTCTAACACTTATTACTAGAATGTCTGTCACCTACTGTACAAAATAATTGGATTATATAATTGCCTTACTTCTCTGATGGTTTAGTATGCAACACTACATTACATTTAGCACCAGAGGGAGCCAATGGCGTTTGTATTGGTTTAGAAAATTACAGCATCATGTTTTAATTCTTTGTGTTGCTCCTCTGTTCGGTACATTCACAACACTGAAATTACAGTGTTTGGTACAATTGCGAATGTCTTTTGAGACTGGCCAGCCACTGTAAATGTCTCTAGTGTGGTCCTGGCACTGTTTATTTGGCAGGGACTGCATGCAGGGGGGTGGTGGTGTGAATAAATGCCAAATATCTGAACATATGACATAAGCTGCTGAGAATAACACTGTGCATGCAGCATTCTCTTCCAGACAGCTTAAGGGCATTTGAACAGCTTTTTAAGGAAAGGTAGATACAGAAGTGTAATTTTAGTGAATAGCTGTCATTCCTCAGGGCATAATAACATTTACATTCTTAAAACAGTTGCTAAATCACTAGCTTTCCATAGCTGAATTATGCTTAGAAGTTTTCATTCAGACAATAGAATTAGATTTTGTTTGCCTTGTGTCAAATTGTCCTGACTTCAGTAGTTGACATCAAACTGTACATGCTCTGATAGTGCTTGTGTTACTGCTAGTGTAAAGCTGTGATTCTCTTAATTTGGGATGGTCTGTTAAGATCTGCAGCATTAGCATATCCACTTGAGTGATAATTTGATGTCATTTTTGAGGAAGCTTTGAAGCTTTACTCCACCCAGGGTCTGAGTGCATGCCTGTATAACTGGGAGTCCTGTGCAGGGAGTAGGGCTGTGAGGAACCTCCTCAGAGTGTCCCTGCTGTGTAAAATATTCTTTGCTTGCAATAATAGCTTGAAAAAGATGCATTTATCTTTTTATGATACCACCAATCATCCAGGTAACTTGTGGTTGAGGCTTTTGTATCTTGGGCTGGTAAACTTTCAGGAAGGTTTTGTTACAGAGTAATTATTTTAGCAGTTTTAAAAGTTCACCTTTTCAGAGATGAATACTAGTAATATCAATGAAATGTAATTTGTTAACTTTAGTTTTCACATAATAACCTAAATCTTGGCAATGATGAGAGGATGTAGGGCTAGAAAGGACCTGTCTAACCTATCTGCTGGGCCCTAGGGAGGACAAGCTGTAGTGGTGTCACTCCTGGTAGATGTCTATGCTATCTGCAATAGCAGATGTTCTGCAGCCTTTCTGGGTTGGACAGTTTGGTGATTAATTAGCTGAAACATTAGAAAACTTTTCCTAATATGACTTAGTCTTTCCTCCTAGGTCATGTTTTCTAGACCTCTGGTAGCTTTCGTTATTCCTTGAGATCTCTCCAGCTGATTAGTACATCTTCCCTGAAGTGTCCAAACTGGCCAGTCGAGGCCTCCCTCGGGCTGAGCGCTCGTCTCTCTCACAGGCCGTGCTTGTGTAGTGTTTGCTCTTTGCAGTGCAACGTTGTGTAGTTTTGGTCAGCTGCAATCCCAGATCCTTTTCTGCGGAACTGGTTCCGAGCCATTTTCTGTTCTGTAGATTTAAACATTTTTAGGAAGTTCTTGTATTTGTCAGAGCAGAGAACAGCAGGGGGAGGTGCAAGGCTTGCTCTGTATTCGTCCTGTCAAGAGACTGCAGAAGTTGAAAACCTCCCACCATGGGAGGGAGGGTGCAGTCCTCTGTCTAAGCAGACAGTCGTGTCTGTGTCCCACTCATGCCTCACACCCCCTTGACCAAGTAGCCCAGAGCATTTGAGAAAGTAGAGTACAGTTGTTGACTGTGCTCTTGCCTGCCTTGCTTCAGCACTAGCTTACCTCCCGTGGGTCAGGCTAGCATTTCAAACTTCTATGTAATTCAGAAAAGTAATTTAAAAAATAACAATCTATCCAGAACAGAGGATAGACTACCTCTTGACTCCTGGAGGTAGTGTTCCCATCTTCTTTTCCAAGTTCTCCTGTGACTGGTAGAAAGGTAGTATTCACTTTGAAACTGCAGGCTCTTAATTTCACCAAAAAAACAGACTTTATTGCATAGGAAATTTGAGATGATCTTTTCTCATGAGCTTTGCTGGTGTTGGAGTTCCTTGGCATCATCTTCCAAATTATGGAAAACATATTCAAAATGTTTTTAGGACTTTGTTTAC
>NW_008824982.1:5123507-5133779 GCF_000699105.1 Pygoscelis adeliae
TCAGTACTCTGCACATTTGGACTTGTGGTCCCAAGAGATCATGCCTTTAAAACAAAGGGATATAAAAATTAGTATCCAACTTCTTAAGCAACAAAACAAAGCAGCATACCTCCAACTGCGGTGTGGAATAAATATTGTATATATTTATAAATATTTGTAATATAGAAGGATCCGTATTATATTTTACTTTGCATCCCGATTCTGAGGAAATCTGCTCAGGCATTTTCACCTAAAGCAACTCTTTCTCATTAACTCATGACTTTTGAAGGTAAGCATTATTGTCATTTGATTTATTATGAAGTTACTAGTGTCCCTTCTGTGGTGGTGCAAGCTTTGTTCTGAAGTCCCTGAAGTGTTTGAAGATACTGGACCTGTATCTTGACTTGTAGTGTGGGACTTAGATTTACGCTAATTTAAGTCTCTGAAAAGTTGAGGGTAGGAAATGCTTCTCTGGCAGACATGGGTTTCTAAAGGCTCTTTCATGTTAGAGTAAGTGAGGGGTAAGATGGGTTTATGGAGAACAGATGAGTTGGTCCCAAGCTGAAGAAAATGTGGTTTATTTCCAGACGAATGCATATATGAGTGTCTGTGTAAGCACGTGTCCACAGTTCACTTGTCCTGTGTGAATAGGAGAAAATGATGTGAATGTCAGTTATGTTGTATTCATGATTTTGAGACATACAGAGAAGCAATTTGTATATTAAGCAGTTTATTATTAATGCTGGTCTCTGAAGACAGTCCAGGCTTGTGCATATTGAGCTGAGTGCTGTTCTCTGCTATCCCTCATCCTTTGTGCTGACTTGAGCTTTCAAAGGGGATTGTTTGAGCTAAAGGACAGAACTACAAATGAATCAAAATCGAGATCTGCCCCCCCCAATTGATACTTCACTCTTACGGCTGTAACTTTCTTTTTGCTCATTTAAATCGATCCAGTTAGCGTTGAGCGGCACCAGTAGTTTTCCTCTGGATTCTAGCCAGCTTTGTAACTAGAGTCACAGTCACCCAGGATGGGGGGAGCTTGGCTGCCATTTCATGGGGTGTAGCATGTTGTCTTCCCCATGTTTGGATGCAGAGAATAGTGGCACAAGGAATATGCACCACCAAAAGCAGCCCCTTACTGTCCGTGGGCAGAGAGACTGCAAATTTAGCAGACCCATAGTTGAAACGCACACGTGAAGCCTTTTTTGGTCATTCCCTAGCCTGCCTTTAAGTGGTTTCTGAGTCTGACCTTTAAATACAAATGTCCTAGTGAGGTGATGCTCTTATCACTGGGGCTGGTATTTGGCCTGCCTTTCTCCCTTCACTGATGTGCAGAAGGGCACTAACTCTCTTGATTGCACAGCAATGCCGGGGTGGGCCACAGCGGAGGTCCCTGTTCCAGCTGTGGCAGCTTGGCTGGGTGGTACCCACAGCGTGCCGTGGAGGGGAAGGAGAGCTGCAGCAGTGCTGCCTGGACTCTTGCCTGTCCTCCTCACCAGCTCTCCCTAGTCAGTCCCTCGCCTTCAGCGTCATCCCAGCTCCAGGGACCAGCCCCACAGTTTCACTCAGGGCCAGTATTGTTCATATTACCACAAGACTGTCCATGTTTCTCACCCCACAGCTCATTCAACCCCCAGTAACTTCTCACTCTGCTCTCTCCCTTCCAGCTCCATGAGGGCCAGGGGTTTCCAGGGAGCGTGAGGGGGTGGGCAGGGGGCCATGATCCTGTCAGGTGCTAAGAGCTGATGTGCAGGGCACAGGAGGGACACCGACAGCCTCTCTCCAAACAGACGGGGCAGCACAGCATTAGTGCATTTTCTTCCTGTCATCTGCATATACCAACTGAAAGTGAACTGCTTATTTACAGACCTGGCTTTAGACAAGCTAGAAACAGTTACTTGATGTTAGAGAAAAGAGAAAAGGATAGCTGGTGGGCTGTTTTGCTATTTGCAAGGGCTTAAAGAGTGTTTTTTCCTTAGGTGCATAATTGGTTGAAAGTATTCTGGGATTTACTTTTGTCCCCTATCCCCTTAGAATCAGAAAGATAAGTTTGAGCTGGATTTAGTGAACCACCCTTCTCGTACACTTAATGCTCGGAATTGACTCTCCCGAAACATAGTGGCATTCAGGATCAAGGGCTTTTGTTTTCTTCTACAGCAAAGGAGATTGGCAGAGACCTGTCAGAACCATGCTGGTGTATGTCACTTCATTGGTTTCAATCCTTTGAGTGTGGGCTTTTAGCTTCTTGATGATTGATGTGCTTCGGTTTGATTTAAATTATTGGGCTCAACACAGATGTTACTGTGTAGGAATGGAAGTATCTGTGGCTGGCAGGAAGTCAGATAAGGAGAACTACTCAAGCGCCATAAAAATAATTACAGAGAATCAGCATCTTAGTCAGGTAGCCTAGTCTCTAGTGCCAGCGGTTCGTGTAGAGGTAACAGTTGGTAATTCTGGGAAAGGTGAGAGTATGGTGTGGTCTGCCGTGACAGGTTTTTAACTTTTCCTTCCTTACAAAGTATCATTGATCTGCAGTAGTGAAACACAACTGAAGCCTTGAAATTTTGTTTACGAAAATAAAGAATGCTCGAAGAAATAGAAGAAAAGGGAACAAAAGATGTGTGTGTTTTACAAGACCTGGAAGTAAGCCAAAGTTATTACTTTGTGAAAATAGTAGGGTTTTCCGTAAATAATCTAGCTAGCATGTAAATAACTAATATGTGGGAATTGGGGCAAAAGAGCTGGTTATAGGGGGCTGTAGAGCACGTAGCCACCACCTGAGTCATGTATGTTGGATAACCTGGCACTTCAGCTGCGTTCCCTTGAAAAGAATGTAGCTGGGAGCAGCACAGGGAGGATTTGATCTCAGGATATTTATAAATTATGGCTGGAGGTTCAAAAAATGGGGTGAAAAGGCATAGTCCAGGATATCAGTGAAATTTTTAGAAGAAAAATAATAATGATAATAATGAAAATAAAACAAGCAGGTTGCTTCTGAGAAAAAAAAAAGCCTTAAAATCATTGTACCTGAAGAAAAATACAAGACATTGTCTTGAGTGCAGAACTCTTCTGCAGGTAACTGCAGTGGTCTTCTGTGTACCAGACAATCTTCTAGTTCAAAAGGAGTTTCAGTTCTCTTTCTGTCTGTTTGCTTCTGCACCGCCACCCCCCATTCTTGGAGACAGTATTATACCTTGAGGGATAGCTGGAAAGATTTGTGCCAGAAGTGTTTGTGAAAACAATGTTACTAGTGCCATGTTTGTATTAATCAATTGGATAGAAGAGTTAAAGTGTGTACGTCTTTTAATGACATTTTCTTCTGAAACATCAATTTAAATAAGGAACACTTTTTAAAATGTCCCTCAAAAAAGGATGTTTTTCATTCCTGCCTTTGACTTTTTTTTCTTAAAACAAATTTTTCTCACCTCTGAGTCCCGTTGGTTGATTGATGACTTTAGAGCATGGTATTGCCTCCTTTTCTCTTCTCCTTAAAAGGTCTGAGTGTAAGGGGTAGGGACGTGTCAAGACAGACACTTGAAGTGAAATATTTTCTCTTTGGACAAAGGAGCTGAATGAAACCATGTGAGAAGTCCCGTGACATTCATATAATATGCCAATAACTCTTACTTTGCCATCAACACAGAATTGTAACACTTAGTCATGGAAAAAAACCAGGGAATTTGTGGAGAGTAGTTTCCGTGGTACCTAGGTACAGCGTTTTCATTGAACCTGGTTGTGGGAGCTGTGGTCTGGTTTCTGTAAACGCGAGTCTCGAGGGTGGGCTCCTGTCAGGTTCCCCCCATGCCTTGAGCTCAGGCCACAGCCTGCGCCCACTCATACACAGATGGACTCTGGAATCACAAAAGGTTGAGGACCTCGATGTCTGGAGACTTCAGTCCTGTGTAAGACTGAGGGATTGGAAATTCCCGTGTTGAAAGTTACAGGAAAAGGAGAAGGTCTGAGTGATGCAGTGCAGCTGTGCAACTCTAGCATCTATGGCAAGAACATTAAAAAAGTGAATTTAATCCTTTTTTAACACATCTTAAACCCTTAGGGAGACTTGAGGGTGTTAGCAGCTGCTCAGAGAAAGGGAAGAGTGGAGGAGAGTTTGCCAACATTGGTCACAACAATTACAGAATTTCAGTCTGCTCTAGTCTGGCCCTCTGCAAACACGGAGGATACGCACGAGGTTATAAACATTATAGCTGATACAAGGCAAGAGTCATGTTGCTCCCTAGAAGGTAAAATCCTTCAGTTTCAGGATTATGTGTATCTGGTTTGGGCCTACCCACGGAATTTTGAAAGCACCTAAATGCTGAAGGTTGGGAGTTTG
This sequence comes from Pygoscelis adeliae, assembly GCF_000699105.1. Lineage (NCBI taxonomy): Eukaryota > Metazoa > Chordata > Aves > Sphenisciformes > Spheniscidae > Pygoscelis > Pygoscelis adeliae. Next base: position 5,127,820 of record NW_008824982.1, read on the forward strand.
TTTTGTTGTTGTTGTTGGTTTGGGGGGTTTTTTGGTTGGGTGGTTTGTTTTTGTTTTTTTTTCTTAAAGCGCTGGGATGATTGATTGGTAATAGGGAGGCTTTTGGGGACAGTGTTCCTGCTGCACTATGGGAGCTGTGTTTGTGAGAGTGTTTGAACTTTTCTACACTCCCTTTAAATAAAGCTCACAGCCTGTGGTTATGCAGCGGATTAATAGTAACAGCTGTGGGCTAACAGAGGATTAAAACTGTCTTAGCATATGAGAACATCAGTGATAAAATGCATCTGGTATGAAGTCTCCGAAGACTTATAGGATTGTATGTAAATAGTAAATATGTTTCTATGGTGCTTATCTTCTCTTCTGCTTGTGACTGCTGGGCTGTTTTCAGAATTTTTGTTTCTGGGTGCCGTGAGGTTAATGATATTTTCAGAGAGGCGGTTATGCGAAGAAGTTGTGTGGGATCTGCATAGCCTTAAAACATTTGTACGGTGTGTTTTGTTGGCAAGGCTTTATAATGGTGGAGAGTTTCATGCTTTGCAGAGTGAAAAGCAGCAAGCTAGTTACACTCTGTGCTAGCGCAGCTCTGTTTCATCATGGATTAATTTGTCTCACTTTTTTTCCTGCAGGGATTTGGTAGGGTAGGGAAATAAAGGAAATATGGTAATGTCGTTCAAACTGCATTGGAAGTTCAAAAATATTTTAAAACATTTACTCCAGGCTGTAGTGTTTAGTTCAGGCTATTGAAATCCTGCCTGTGAAGGAAGGCACTGCTAAGATACAATCGCCCACAAACAGAAAATCACACAGTGCCTACAAGGGATAAGTGACAAATGGATAAATAATTTTAAAACACATGGGACAAAGATATTTTAATAGATCTGTCTAGTAAGTAATAAGGTGATAAAAAATGAAAAAATTACTTCTGTTCATAGATTAAGACAACTTATACTAAATGATTTTGATATTTGTGACCAAGCACGGACAGAAGTCATCAAGGCTTTATAGTTTCTCATATTATTATACAAGCTCTTGTGTTCATATAAGGTCTGTTACAAGTTAAGAGCATATTTTTTTACCTAATCTTCAAATCTGCTTCTTCCAAAATAAGTGTGAAGCTTTTTGTTTGTAGTGTCGTCGTACAGATGCCAACCAGAACTATACAAAGTCTTTCAGTGTTACATACTCCTTTTATATTTGTACAAGCTTGCTCCATCTAGATAGTGGAATGGAAGAGGGAAGCCTCAAAATCACCTGTGGTGATACAGAGTATTTTAAGACTTGCTATGGAGTCACATAAATACATTCAGTTGCTCTGGTTTTATGAATTGCATTGAGTGAGTTGTTCTAAGGTACGATCAAATTGCAACTTGTTTACACTGTTTTTCCATTCATTGCTATTCTTTATAGATATAAAAATAGGGAAACATAAAAAAGATGTTCCGTAGGCATGCATCATGTCTTCTGCAACATGTATAGCTTAAAAGTTTAACTTCTAATATATTCACTATTCTTGAAATATTAAATTTCTCTTGTAAACCAAATAATTGGGATACAGTTGGCTGATGACTAGCTAGGAGAACATATAAAATATTCCTTTTAATTCGGTTTTCACATCTTATTTTTCCTCTTAAAATTTGCAGTTGGCATCTTTCCAACTAACATCTTTTGTGTTAGTTTATAGATTGTATAATACATACTCGTGATAACATTTCCGAGATGCTCTTCCTAAACACAACCCCCCCCAAATTTAAAAAAAGCAAAGCAACTTTGATCTTTTTCTGTACTCTTAGAGAATGTGCTTTTCCAGTGTGTCCACAGGCAGGTATTCTCCCTTGAAGTTAACCTGTATTTGCCATTTATCTCCTCCTAAGACCAGGTTTAGTCATCTCAGTTCAGCACCACCGTTTCCAGAAAAGTCAATCATACTGCATGCTTAGAGGTGAAGCTTTGAGAAACAATTTCATGCTTGCATGCAAATATGTCCTAGTATAAAAAAGAAGGAAAAGGGAAATTAAAGGAGTGCACAAAATTGGTTTTAAGTTTATTGAGAAGGTTACTATGTGTGTTTCTGATCGGTGCTGACAACTCCATTCTGGAGTCAGTTACTGAGGTACCCATCGCTCCATAGAGAGTACAGCACACCTCACAGGGCTGTGATGTGGGCTGCGGCTGAGACCTGGCTTGTATTTGCCCTGCATTCATGCTAGTTCAAATGCAGTCATGATTTAAACAGTGATATAATTTGAGATATAATTAAATAGTGATATAATAGTGATACTGTTTCTGCTGTACACTGGCCAAGCGATTGGTGTAAGAGGTTAATTCTGGTTTAGTATGCAGTGCGGTATTTTACCCTAGGGGTTGGGAACATCTTATGTAAAGCAGTTGACTGAGAAAGTCTTAAGCGAAGCAAAAAGAAAGACCTTGCAGGGAAGCCATATTGACTATCTCATGTAATGACTTTTTCTTCTTAAGTTCTTTCTGCTCCCCTTGATTTAGAAGTCTCTTTAACCTGTGTCAAAAGTCAGCTCTGGCAAAGAGAGAGGGGCTGAGCAGAAGTTAAAGTAAAATGAAGGTGCAAGTTTTGTTTATTTTCATTCTGCTTTCTGTATACTTTTTCTTGCTTATACTTCTGGCCCTAGGAGCAAATGACAACAGAAGCCTCCCTCAACCCCCACAAAATTGATAGAGTTTTCAAATTGTATTTCTACAAAATTTGCTTATTATTGCCAGTTGAGCAACAGACCTTTTGGTTATGCTTAAGTGAAAGTTATATGGCAACTGTAGTTTAATAGCTCATATCCTGATGAGATTCCAGTTCTAGTGGTAACCTAGAGTAGTTGCAGTCTGCTTGCGGTGGGAAAAAGCCCACAGCAGATCCAGGACAGTCGAATAGCATTGTTACAGTATTCTTCAGTATAAGTCTTAAGATCTATGTCTTTTTAGTCTCTGTTCCATTCCTTTTCTTTTCAAATAAAATCTGTGTATTACAGGCAAAAGCAGCAAATTAACAATTTACATCAGAAGATAAGGGAGAATGAATTACGAGCTCAACACGCAAGACTGAGCCATCTTGTGAACTGCGAAGAACCTTACATGACTAATTTGCAGGTAGGATGGATATTTTTCTTTCAGCAAAGCTTTCAGTTGCCCAGTAACTGACACCTGAAAGCATGTTCACAATTTACTGCAGGCCAAAATGTAGAGCTTTTGTGATTATTGATGGTTGTGTAATTGTATAGTTCCAAATTGTATAGAGGAGAATATCCTCTAAGTGATGTAGTTTACCTAACGATTGCAGAAATCTAAGTTACGTTAACATTTTGTACATACTTGTTTTGAAATCTGATAAGAATGGGGTAAGAATGAGGGATTGTGACACTAAGAATAAGGGTTTAACAACGTGCATGTAGCACAGTTACACAGGGAGATACTAGGAGATAAAGTAGTTTGATAAGAGAGTATCTGAAAACAACTGATGGAAGGTTTTCTGAAGAGGAGAAGGAGGTGTTAATTAATCAGAATAACCACTCCCAAAGGAGTGGTTAAATTTTATCGATAGAATAGATGGAAGAGATGTGAGAAGGCAGACAGACTGGTGGAATACCTTTGCACGAGACACCTGAAAAGAATACGGATTAGTACTCCTAGGGAACACTTAGTCTGAAAGGGAATGTGTGGTGGTATTTTGGGCATACCTGTCCTAATTTTTATCTAACTAGCACAAATACCAGAAAGTGTAAGGATGAGGTAGCATAGGCTAACCATGAAATGCAGATCAGTTTGAGGACTGTGGCTGCTACCCTGTTTTAGCACACAAATTCCGTCTCCAGACCTTGGCATATCTAAAAGGCAATGTAGAAAGAGAATGTTAAAGGCAGATGTACAGAGAAATAGCTTTTCTGTCCCCCTTTTATTACCTTATCTTTTTCTGTCACAAGCACTGCACCAGGATCTCAGCTAGCGTACTTCAGCATGACATTAATCATGTCCTTGGAATAACATAGCTGTGTGTCAGATGAGAATCTGTGAGAATCTGGTTTGTGTGAGACAGGAGAGAAATTCAGGTGGAGCCTCAGTATGAAGTTAGGTATTCAGAAACTTTTTCAAACATCTAGGAATATGGCTTTTGGTGCTTCCAGAAGTTTTTATAAAATACTTTAAAATTCTGTCTAGATTAAGATTTTTGGGGCGGGGGGGGAAATTACTGCAGAAACTGAAATTTTAGTGTACATATCTTAGTATACCATAATACACTTCAAATAAAGCAGCAGATGCATTCATATTTAATAATTTAAAGAGTTTAAAAAGTTTATAATGTATTAGGATTTCTGTTTGATTTGTGTGCCTTCTGTAAGATTAACTTACAAATGCAAGTCTCCTTCAATGGAGGTTTTAATATCTTTTAATGCTTTGCTGTAGGAATGTTACTAGTTAAAAATACTGCCTGTATAATTTCTTTAAAAATACCAATTTATGGTATTAAAAGAATCTTGAAACTGAAAGCCTAATGGGATGCATCTCCTTTTTCATCCCATATGCAGCTGATTTCCATTTTGTGCTTGTCTGTCTGTGGGCAGTGGAGGTAGAAGAGTAATATTGAACTGCATGAAATGGAAAGGGAGGAGGGTTTTGGTACACAGGACAGAAGGTAGGAGGCCTGCCTTCTGATTGTGGCTGTAGTCTCAGGCTTGTCCCTGCACCATTCTGCACCTCAGGTGTGATAGCTCTAAGGTTTGACTAGTACTAATGTTCTGCTTTAGAAGGATCCTGAGACTGGAGCATCTCTTACTTTAATATATTCATAGCCATTTTATAGTGTTTTTCTTCCTAGGGGATGGTATGATAATGCAGTGGCAGTGATCTGTTTTGAAAACACTTCTTGTTTGGATTTTCAGGGGGTTCTTTTGGAAGAAAAGTCACACCTCTTCCATAAATCTGAGGAGGAAAGTGGCCCCACAATGTTCATTTGCATGTGTTGTGAATGTAAAGGTGTCCAGCTTCTTTACTTTTTTTGCTCCAGATTCCTGAAATACATTCTGTTACCATGTATTTTAATGTTTGAAAAATCAAACTCCACCCTTCCTGACAGTGGAAAAAAAATGCAGGACTGTTTTCTGCTGTGCTGCTCAAGTATACGGTGGTATGTGTGCATTCATTTGTATTATTATTTTATTTCTTTTTGTAAGCAACCACAGTATGAGAGCACACCACTGCAACCTCACGTTTCAGAAAGATCAACATCCCACCTTGAGGAGCTTGAGCGAAAGATTGCAGCAGCTGAGAATAAGGAATTACAACTCAGTGAATTTGTAAAACAAATCTCAAACAAATCTAGCGAGGAGAAAAAGAAGATGGAGGAGAAAGTAAGTCTTTCATGTTCCAAATTTCCTTCTGATACTGTTACAACAGCATATGTTGTGTTTGCTAGAAAGCAACTTAGTATGTGGGTTGCTGAGCTATTTTTGAAAGGTAGGTAAACTATCTGCGATAGAAAAATTAATAGTGATTGTAGGTGTTGGCAATGGATAAATCTGAAATCCTAAAAAGCGATACTAGATGAAATGGCAATCATGACGATGGTTTAACCAGGTACCAGTTAAACTTGCTTTGAAGAAAAGCTGCTCAGCTCTAAGAATTCATGTATCTTGAAGTGTTTATTACAGTAAATAAAGTATCATTTAAAAACATAGAAAGACTGTGAAAATGAAATCCCTATTTTTAGCATGGCTTGTAAATGTGGGCCCTCATGGTTTGAGATGCACTTACCAGCCTGTATGTGCCTACTCAGCAGGAGTGATTCTCTTGTAGCTTTGCTAGGATGTGCAGAGTAGACTTTAGTCTGAGACAAGGAAGGGGCTTAGATGGCTGTGTTCTTGGAACTGTCTAGACGAGGGGTTTCTCTGGAGGCTGAAGCAATACCCAGGGGTAGTTTTGAATGTCCTGACTGCCTTCTTTTA
>NW_008824982.1:5133813-5134646 GCF_000699105.1 Pygoscelis adeliae
AGGTGGTTCCTAATTAATGTTTTAGGGATACATTGTCACTGTTACCTTCTCTTCTTTGATCACTGGGCCTTACTACTGGGCTTAGATTTATATTAATGCAGGTTCAAGGGGTAGGAGCAGTATGATACAGTGAAGTGGCAGGTGGGAAGACAAAGAAGAAAGCATAATTTATCTCAAATTCTGCCTTACCATTTCCTGTTAACCCTGCAGTAAGCTTTTCACTAAGGGTAACACTCAGGAAGGGCAGAAATTGGATGCTGCTGCTTCCTCCTGTTTCAGCTTTTACTGCTTGTGCTCCTCACTGTGTAGGAACTGCTGCTGTAGGTGGTGGCAGTGGTGAGGACCTGTGCAGCAGTGCTTGTGTTAGTGGGATGGTCTGTAGCTAGGGGCCTGATTCACTGCACAGTCCTGATTCACCCCTTAACACCCATCCATTCTGTGCACTGAACAAAAGGCTCTCAAGGAGAGAAAGGGCAGGGAGGGAGAGCCTGTGTTTCTGTAATAAAATTAGTGCCCTTCTGTTTGAGGGAAGACTGTGGAGGGAGGAAGGAGCTTTGCTGTGTTCCCGCAGGGATGTGGCAGGCTGGGAACCCAAGCAGTAGGCTGGGTGCTGAGCCTGGGGACAGCTGTCTCTGGAGTTCCTCTGCTGTGCTCACAGGGAGATGACCCCAGAGCCCGAAGACTTGGTGTCCCAGATCAGTGACTGATGTTATGGGATAAAAATACAATTTCTGTACTGGTCGAAGGGATTGTTGCCAATAGCTGTGCTAGGGTTATTTCTGAGCAAATGCCTGCCTCTTTGGAGAGGGTAAGTTTCTTCAGCTGGGGGCTGG
>NW_008824982.1:5134695-5175697 GCF_000699105.1 Pygoscelis adeliae
TACTGTTGGAGATGAGATATTGGGCTAGAAGGCCTCTTGGTCTGAAGCGCTGTGTCCCTTCTAACGTTAGGGTGGATGTACTTGATGCTTTCCTTTTGAGAAACTGCAGGGCCAGCAGACGTCAGAGGTGCTCTTTGTTCACTGCTGGCATCATACCTGTCTTTGCCCCATGCAGACATACCAAGCAAGGGAGTATTTGTACCACCTTGTGAATAATTCTGGTGCCTGAAGAGAACGTTTTTTTCCACTAGGCTCCATGTGTAGTCACTGTAGGACTGAGGTGACTGAGCTCTTTAATTGGCACTGAAATTTCAGAAGCCTGAAAAAGCTCCCCTGTCGTGGCTGGCCGGTAGTCGCGGTAGCTCCTCACAGCTTCCTAGCTGAGGGAGCCTGCTAAGTACTGCAGTACTCTCCGCCAGTGTCCATGTCACGAATGCCTAAGTTCTTTTCCTTACGCCAGGCATGAATGTGCCTCTTGGCATCTGCAGATTTTGCAGCCCTCACCTTAGTTCTGAGGTATTTCATCTGGAAATTGGACTGCTGGGCTGGAAATGCTTCAGTTCAGACCCCTGTACCCTGCTGGCTGCTCCTTCTCCTTCTGCTATGGGTAATTGTGAAGGACTCCTGTAAGGTACTGCTGATAGCTTGTAGTAGTGTTCTCCCCTATGATTTCTGTGGCCTTGCTTTTAATATTTAATTGCCAAGAGGTGAGAGTTTTCCTATTTTTTTCCTGCCCCAACAAAGTCATCAGCAGTGTATGTATGAAGGAGGAAATTTAAAAAAAAAAAAAAAAAAAAAAAAAAAAAAAAAAAAAAAAAAATCCAAAGCTTGTTTTCCCCTCAGCAGAGTCACAGAGTCAGTAAGAGTGACTGGGGAAAAAAAAAAAATATTTTTTTTCTCATCTCAGGTGACAGAAGGTGGAAAGACTTTTCGGGGTGATGCTGGGGATTTAGAGAGGACAGGAGGAATCCCAAGGCAAATACGGTAGCTATTAGAAGGAGAGAGGTTGCAGGAGAGGAAATTCCCTATGGTATATATGCAGGACAAGATTTGGAAACCACGTAATCTTTGTCGCACAAGTACTGGAGTATTCTGTCTGGTCATCTGTAGTGATATGTGAGAAACAGAGGGAAGGGATTGGTCAGACTTCCTGGAAATTCATACTGTGCAACATTGGCCTACATGTGCGTATTTATATCACTGCCTTAAGGCTTGGGGTGGGGGAGTATACAGTTCTGAAGCACATGTTGTAGCAAAAGATCATGGCTGAGTTGCAACTTTGCTTTGAATATGGGGTTTACTTAGGCTTTGTCTAATCAGAAAAATTTTAAAGTATACTGAAAGCTTTGTTCAGTCTTGAGGTCTTGATAAAGTAAAAGATATAAAGATTTCTGGCCTTTTGGCAATCCTCAGTTTTGTGGCCCGTGTAAGGAGGCTATCTCTGGAAAAACTTTCCAGATATTATTGACTTAAACTTTTCAGTAGGCTCTCTTACTGAGCTCTGTCATTGGCAGTGTCACACATTTATTTCTCAGTGCGATGGATGTCTGTAGTGCCAAAATAAAAGTATGTTTAGCATTTACTCTAGTGACAAGTATTTGTTATCTGTGAATTACTACACCTTAGTTCAAGCAATAGAGATACTGTTTTTCATTAAATCGGACTATGACTGGAAAGTACTTTTTTCCTCCCTGCCTTCCCACTTTTTTGACCTAGGTAATAAAGCAAAGTAAGTACCAGGAATGCAAGCAAAGATACCTCAGTGTAAAAAACCTTTGCTGGCTGATGGACAATTAAGATGCCTGTAGAAAAGGCGTTTAAGAAAGCCACTATTCTGTTCTGATGTCCTCTCATGTAATTGTCAGACTGCATCAAAGTCAGTTTTTTGGCTCCCATTCTTGTTGGGTTAAGTCCTTGGTCCCTGTGTTTTAAGTTGTTTTCCTAGGCCAGAGGAAGAGGACGGACTAAAATATTTCCTGATCATTTGTTGCATATGAACATCTCCGTTGGTGAAAAAATTAAGAATATTCTAACTGTTGAACTGTTTGTGTTCTCAGTTCGCAAGGCATATGGAGTGTTCTGGGCAGAGGTGAAGCAACTGTGGTTTGAGGTCACCTGTGGGTCTATGACTTAGAGCTGCTGGGATTAATCATTCTTTGGTTTTGTTTTCTGCCATAACCAACCCTTTTATGCAGCTGAGAGTACAATTCTTGGAGTGACCAGCCTCTGCTTTCAACACAGGTTTATTTTTCGCTGTAATCATAAAACATGTACTCTTACTTTCTTCTAGCTTAAAACTAGAGACCGATATATTAATAGCCTGAAAAAGAAATGCCAGAAAGAGTCTGAGCAAAACAAAGAAAAACAAAGACGAATTGAAACCTTAGAAAAATATCTGGCTGACCTACCAACGCTGGATGATATAGAAGGGCAGACTAAACAGGTAAGGTAAAGGGAGTTTGTTTTACATTTTAAAAATACAAGTAAGCTCCCTACTATCTGTTGTCAAATCTTTTACTGTTTCAACATACATTTCCCCCCCACCACCTGTTTAGGAAGAGAAGTATTTCAATGTTTTAGAAAGCACTATTGCTATTAGGGATTCTCATACTCGGATATGAGAAATGAGCCTAAGATGACATAGAAGGTAACTGCAAGGCTGTGGCCTGCTGCAAGGCCTTCTGCTAATGTGACATCATGTCTGACTAATGTAACCTGTGTTAGCTGCAAATTCTAGAAGAGAAGAACAAGCAACTTCAAGAAACTATGACTGAGTTAGAAAAGAAGCTCGGAGAAGCCCGATCGCAGTGCAGAGAGAGAGAATTGCAACTGGTGTGTCAGAAGAAAAAAGAAAAAGAGCTGGTCACAACAGTACAGAGGTATGAACAGCTGCTTGGGCTGTGCCCTGAAACGGGTATACTTTCCCATCTGATGTCAAGACCTAATATTATTTGCACTCTTAATCTATTACAGTGCTAATGATTTTTCATAGCATAAATATATTACTGTGCAGAATGACACTGTAATGCAATAGAAAATCCAAGACGATTTTTATGCGTCAAGTTTCAAGTAATAGCACAGAGAAGAGTCTGCCTAGGACACACTTCACTACTTTCTTTAAAGATGTGGGACACTGCTGCAATGGCGTCATAGCCTGCTGCCAGATAGAGGATAGAATAAACACGTGCAGCAAAGGGGCATTGTGTAGAAGCTGTCAGCACTCCTATTTGATAACTAATCCTGTCACGAGCCATGGAAGAGCTCCCTAGATATTGGTTGATGGGTATATCAGGGAAGGGTCAAAGATTTAAATAAATTGTAGCTGTTTCTTACCTTTGCACTGAGGGTGGGGTTGTTTACAGAGAGATTTAGCTGTAGCTAATCGGCTTTCGATGAAGTTGCGTAACTATGAAAAAACAAATGGGACAGATATCCATGAGAAGATTCCAGATGATACATGGAGACATTGTTACTATGGTACATTTTAGATGAGGGGAGCTACTTAAACATTTATTTTTAAAAAAAGGGGGAGGAGCAAAGCAGGGGGGAATAACTTTTAATAATTTATGTGGATGTTACTACAGTTCACTGTCCCTCCATTGGGTAAAGGTGCATGCCACAGGAGTCTGAAAGTGTTTCCATGATGAAAAGCAAGCTGGTTGGGACACCTTGCCAGCCAAATTGTTGACACATTTTTTCCATCTTACCAATGAAAGGCCTTTTTTCTTCATGCCCACATAATCTAGAGGGGGATCATTTTGTCTTTTCTGAAAGTCTACAAATAGTTGAGGTGGCCTCTGGTTTCTAAATTAGACAGCAAGATTAACACTAATAAAATGTATTTCCTTTCTGAGAGAAGGTGAGCAGGCAAAGGCTCTAGCTATACCTAGGAGCTTGTGTTGAGCTACAGAGGGTCTGAAGGTCATACCCTCATGTGGGAGCAGCTGGCAGGAGTGGCTTTATGCTCCCCCTTACAAGTCACAGAGGGCATGAAGGATAGGCCACCAGTACTTGGAGTAACCTCCGATTCTGGACTCTGCTTTGAATTGTACATGCCCCAGTGAGAAAGTCTGATTTTAAAGCTCCTGTAACTTTGAGGGGTTCGAAGACTCCTCCGATCTATGCTGGTGCTGACTTTGCCTCCTGCAGTAGCACAGAGCAGCTGTGAACACCACAAAGCTTTTCTTTGCTCCTCTCTGCCCTCTCTCCCTATGCTGTACTGCTGGAGCTGTGCCTTTTGGGAGATGCAGCACAGGATCTGGCCCATAAAACCATTCCTACATTAATCTGTTTCTGTCAGTACCACGGTAACTTCAGTAGTTTAGGATTTTTGCATCATTCATCCACTGTTGGTTTGCTCATCCATAAGGCTGGATTCTGTTAGGTATGGTTTTATCGTTCTGGTTGGAAGATGGTGCAACTTTCTAATTTTTCACTAGAACACACAGCCCTTCTGGTTTCTGTCAGTGCACTTAATTTTTCTTTCATGTTGAATGGCAGTTTACAACAGAAAGTAGAAAAATGCCTGGAAGATGGTATTCGGCTTCCCATGTTGGACACAAAACAGCTTCAGAGCGAGAATGAATGTCTCAAAGAAAAGAATGAGAAAGCCAGTAAGGTTAGTCTGCAAATGATCTGTTGGTGGCATCTTTAACCTTGAGTCCTGCAGGTCTTTATTTTATTACTTTAGAAAGAAATATCTCGGTAAAGAATTATACACTTGTTGCTAATTCAGATTTCTTTTCAATACCAGTCTCTTTCTGTTCAGTATATTTATTTTACATGAATTTCCTGTTCTATCAGAGTTAAACTTTGTCTTGTCATTTACATTTTCAAAGATTCCATTTAAAATCTATGGCTACACACGTGTAAGCTGATTTTTAAAAAAGGATCTGAAGAGATTCAAGCCTTTTTTAAATTACTCAATTTTATATTCTAGGTCATAGACAATCAACAAAATCAGATAGCTGGACTGATTTTAGACATGCAGGTAAGGAAGAGTGTATATGCTGTTGTTTACTATGTCCATTTTTAGTTCATAAAGGTAACATTATTAAAGTTTAATTTCGACGTTTTATTTTCCCAAATAGGAGGCAAAGGTAGAAATGCCAAGAACTTAATCTTATGGCCTGTAGTTGACCCCTGTTCTCTTGCAGGCTCATAGTGTATTCGTTATTGATGTTTGTACGGCTTAGCACTTTGCCGAAACTCATCATGAAGTGAGAAACTGTTGCTATGTAGCATCCTTATTCTGCTAGTCTAGTGGATGTCATATCAGAACTGCCTGTCTCAAGTGTGAGGACTGCCTCTGTAAGTAACAGTGAAGCCTCCCATCCAACTTCGGGGTTCAGATGATCATCCAAAGTACAAAAAGTGATACTGATCAGGAGCTTCACTGCTGAGATCCTTAGTAGAGATAGGTGCCTTTCTAAATCATACCACTTCACATTTCACATCGTTTAAGCAGGTCCCTGTTCAGCTGGTTTCTGACATGTCACTCACTTAGATTATCTTAACTCTCTTGGCGGATCTTGGGCACCTAGCTTGGAGCCAAGGACTTTTCAAGACAGCAGAGGTTGTCAGCTAGGAGTCAGTTGCAGCTCTGTGGATCAGATTAACACGTCAGACTCCTGATACTCGAAAGGTACTTAGTGACCAGTATTTGTTGTGGAGAAGGGGAAACGTTATACAGGTTACGGGGAAGAAGGTACGACTTGCTCTAGAAAAAGCTGAGCGTTTAAAAAAACCAAACATCTGTTTTCAGCAAATACTGAAGCCAAATTCAATGAATTCTAGTTTCTGCATTCTTCTTCTAGATTGGCATTTGTCTCCAAATTTTTTTGCTTCCTTGCCCTCCAGAGAGACTGAAACTATAGAGTTGTCCCTTGAGAATGAAGAAGGCGCTTCTGCTTTGACTCTGTGTACATTAGGTTTGAAAGAACAACAAAATGGTAGTAAACAATCAGCTCAATGCCTGCTCCTTCCAAAGTGGAAGGGAGCACTCTATGGAGCTAGAGTCCAAATAATGAAGAGACACAAAACTGCTTGCATAACACTTGCTAAGAGAATGTGTTTTCTTATTTCCACTCTGCACGCTGAAGCCAAGTTTGCTTATTTGTAGCTGTTCAAAGTAAGTTGTCTTCCACCATTAAAATGCTTCCTTTCTCTACGATGCAGGTAAATAGCAGGCCTGATTCCTGTCGACAACCATATTTTTGCTTGATTAAATTACAGTGTATTAAATACATCTGTAGAGAAGCAGTAGGGGAATTTAAGTTGCAATATAACATATGTCTGTTAACTGAAAGCAGAATCAATCATTTAAGATTCTCTAGGTTTGAAGAAGACAAAATATATCAAATTGAGATGTTTTCACAGAGCAGCCTGTTATATGCAAAATTGTGACACAGGCAAATGTGGTTTTGGATATTTCATAATAAAAAAAAAAAAGTTCAAATTGAACTCCGTAAACTTTCTGAGGTTCTCTGTCCCTCTTCATAGTTTAGTTAAGAATATTTACATATATACTACGTGTATATGTTGCGCTTACAAGAAATATGCACAACTTGCCTAAATGTATTATCACCAACGTCAGTCTTCTCATATTTCCTAAACTTTCTGATCTTTTTCTCTCCATCACCTTTATCTTGAGACTAGTGATCTTTGTGCACATTTATACAGATGACTGTTTTGTGAACTTAGTCTGAAATGACTTTAGGGAGCTGAGACTGGGAAATGCTGAGTAGTTGTGACAGTCTGTGAACAGAGTAGTGTTCTCTTCTCCAGGACTTTCTCTTCCTTTTCCTCTTTTGAGGTATTTTATATAAGGACAGGAAATAAGATTCGAAAATGGTGTTAGCCCTCAAATTACTTGTAGACTACACCAGCTTCTTTGTAACCTTGATCTCCCTGGCCTTCCACATTTGTTTCCTGGGAAGCATTGAAAATTAGTTAATGAGAAACCAAAATCCCTTATCAGCACAGAGATACAACTTATCTTCAGCTCAGAGATCTCATTTTATTCCTTGTCTTCTGCCACATTGTAAACTTATGCTTGAGAATGTATTTCAGTTCATTGTTTTTAACTTGCAAGCTGAAAACAAACAAATACTGTTTCAGACAGCAGTGTATGAAGCAGTACTAGTTTCTATTTGCTCATAATTGTGGTGGAATGATCTTCCTTGTATGGTTTTGCTTGGTTGATTTGTTTTCCTGAGAGTGAGGTGTTAAAATTCTGGTTGGTCTTGACAAGGTGTCATGCTGCATATATAGTACATCCTCAGAAAGAGTAAAATATAGATGAGAGTGGCGTTTAAAAAAATCCATATTTACATGGTTAATTTAGATATCACAAAATTAAAATTTTTTGGTACAAAAAAAGACAGTAGAAGTAAGTCAGATTGTACAATGCCTGTGTTACCCAAAGTACCTCTGTCAATCCTGTCAGTCACAATAAACCCAAACTGTGCCAGGCTGGGAGTAATGCCACCAAATTGTAACTTTGGAAAGCATATGGAAAAACTAAGGGTGAAGGACAGAGGACTCATAGCACTATGAGCAACTGGGAAATCATAGCACTGTGGGCTCAGCCAAGCTGGTAAGCACATGTGCTTTTTCTGAGCTTTAAGACTAGGATAGCAGAGAATGATAGATGTTAGGTGTATCTTTTAGAAATAAACACTGGTTTCCACTTCTAGTAGTTCCCATTAAACAGCACAACTCATGAGCTGAACATGTGCACATTATTTGGAATATTCTAGAAGTTGTTTTTGGAGTAGTTTGCACAGTCATGTAAACTTAGTGGCAGATGTAGTTCTGAAAATAGACTGGGGAAGATAATATTTCTGAACCTGTCTTCCCCACCACCTACCCACCCCCAGGAAGGCTGCACAGTCAAACCTTCAATGTCTGGCATTGACACAAACATGAAACGTGTAAGTGGTAGCACTGTTGCATGTATTGTAACTGGGGCTCTGGGTGTCCCTGAACTTGCCCATGGAAGAGAAGTGCATCAGACCATTAAAATTTGAAGATACTTGGAAGCTGGGAGGGTGTTTTGGGCACCTGCTATTACTGCATTGCCCTGTTCCCCTCCCTAGGCACCTTCTGTCTGGCTGCAGGCAGACAGACAGAGCTAGAGGGACCTTCAGTCTGACCCAATATGGCTCTTTTTCTCAGTAGACAATGTTTTTTAAAAAAAAAAAACTAAGGATGGTGGTTCAACACCAGCGCAGTATTGCCGTGTTCTGCTCATCTGCAAGCACGACAAAGGAAATGCCTGAAGCAGAGCTATTTCCTGCCCTCTCCCAGCCCAGGGTGTTTCCTTTGACGTGGGGCAGGGCCCTCTTTCTTCCTCCCCTTCCTCCCACTGGAGTGTGAAGCTGTGCTTTCTCGCACAGCTTATCTTTAGGATGCATGTTACTTCAGCACTTCCTTTTGGGGGGCACGGTGTCGGTGAACTGAGAAGCAGGTCAAGTGTGTGAAAACAGTTTTAAAAACAAGTAGTCATTTCTGGGTTCTGCCTGCTGATTCTTATTACTTACATGAAAATAAAGTGTGAGGGTTTTTTTAGTCCATATTAAGTGTGTAAATTTTAGCACTACTGTTTTCCAGTTTTGCAAAGGGTATGACAAAGTACTGGCTTTTCTCAGTGCTTGTGCAGCATTGAGCTGAATGCATTGGGAAATTTTGTCACTCCTGTGAGTGGCCAGGCCATTAAAAACTCCACTCAGTGTCGGCCCTGCCTTGCCTGTCGTTACTCCTTGCCTTCTCATCAGCACTAATAATTCTTACAGCTGGCAAGTCAATTAAATGGCTTCTCGTCCACTCAGTAGGCCACATACATGGTAAAGGGCATGCCTGTGCATAGACATAGTCTCCTATGTGCTACAATCCCCAGTACTGGTAACCTGAAAGTTCCATTCTTCATACATCTTAGGAGCAACTCGCACAAGAGTAAATTTGGCTTCTTTTCCAAAGCTAAATTGTTTTCCTAAGACCCCAAAACCAACATAGCTTGACACAATTTGCCATGGTTCTGTCAAGTGGGGAGCTTGGCGTTTTTTTCCTGTCTTTGAATAAAGTTGTAGAGTCATAGTGCAGCAGTTTAAACACATCTTTTACTAAAGAGTGACATCGATCTTCCTATAGTATTTTATTTAAGCTATCATATAGAATTCCCTGTGAGAGAGTTCTCTGCTTTGGAAGAAGAATCATTGGGATTGTTCCTACAGAGATGCAAGAAGAAACATTCTTCTGGGACAGTGTAATTCCATAAATTGAGAGCCATCAGCTTGTAAAATGCAACTTCTCCTCCCCCCATCATGGTCTCTGGTTCCACTCTGTGAAATGTTGCAGTCAAAACTGTGTCAAGGCATGCACCATTGTCACCAGTGCTCCAGCTGTATTTTGAGCTTGATGGGATCGGATTTGCATCTTATAATTGAAATTGGGCAACAGGTTTTACATATTAATGTGCTGAGCTAGGGATGGGGAGGACACTTTATATGCACTGAGCTAGCATAGCATTGGATTTGTGAGTAATACTGTTAACGACAAAAGAGGATTTTTTTTTCTTCGTGAAAGCTGAAAAGATCTCTCTGTTTTAAAGCATTAGGAGTTTATATAATCACTATTCATTGTTATTAGTATTCAGATAAGATGGTTTGCATATTCCTCTTTCTGAGTTTTGCCAGATGACCTTGAAAGACATTTACAGATCTAAAAGCCAACTAGTAGAATAAATGTGAGTGCTTTTAACAACAAAGACACCTGTGGTCATGCTGAATTCACCCCTAAAAATCCACTTTGGAAATATCTCATGATTTCTTAGTTTCAACTCTGTAGGTAAAAACTGGGGAATTGACAGCAGCTGATTCCATGTTGCAGTGGTTGGTGGTTTGTTGCTGCTTGTGACTGATCTGGAAGTCAGTCATGGAAAGCTCCAACACTTAAGTACAAGAGCATCCTAGAAACTTACTGCTTTATTCATTACTGAAAATAGTAATTATTGTATCTGTTAAAAATGACACTATAAACTACAAATAAGTTACTTTTTTGCCTGCAGTTGTTTTTCAGCGCAGTAGAGTTGTACAGACTCTACTGATTTGTCTTGTATGTGAATGGTTTTAAAGAGCTTGCTGCTCTGTATCAACTGTCAAAGGCTTTCTTCTCAGCTGTATAGAAGGTGAGGTGAATTCTCTGTTGTGAAAGGTTGTAGGAGGCCCTGCCATAGTCTTTTGTGGAAAACAGAGGCCAAAAAAAAATCCTCAGTTACAACTTGGGATTGCACAAATGAAGCTTAGCTGTCATTAATCTGCTGCTTATTTCGAGTGAAATTATTTGGTTAGAAAAAACAATATTGTATGGTTATTTTAGCCTTCACGCATTCCATATTGGAGTAATGTTTTGCATACGTACAGTCTTTTTCTTCTAAAGAGATACTGATTATTTAAAGGGTTTCACTGATATTTGGAGTAGCTGTGTTAGTATACAGAGAGCTGTTGGGGTCCAGTTGAATATTACCAAGTGAACATGGTAGAAAATAAAACATGAAGGATTAATACAAAAGCAACAAGTAACTGAAACATAGAAATTTACTGAGGGTGCATTTTTTGTCAGTGCTAATATAAGTACAAAAATTTTAAATCATTACCTGTGTTTTCATTCAATTTAGTCTATGCAAGAGAAGCTTTTGCAAGAAAAGCTGATAGTTCAGAAGATGACAAATGAGCTTGAAGAAAAAGAAAGGAATATAGAGCAGTTAAATAAAACTCTCTCTGAAGTAAGTAAAAACTCCAAAAACCCAACCCCTGACCACACCAGCTGGGAAGAACCTATAGAATGATTATAAGATCTCACGGTAGGGCTTTATGAGCTTAATTACATACTTGACTGTGCTGGCTGCCATGCAGACATATAATAGGTACCATCCCTACCTCAGGAAGTGAGAACTTCAAGGGTGAAAGCTGCTGAGCAGTGGTAATTTGAAATAGACAGACACGTAAAAGCTGTCTATCTGCCATTCTTTAGAGGGGTACAGAAATACTGATTACATATATGGAAATTATTTTTAATTATTTTGTTTGTGGTTTGAAACAGGAAACTTTCTGCTACGGTGCATGCTGCAGACTAACTTTCCCCTTTTTTCCTATTTGCTTTTCACAAAGAACCAAAGACTGATGGAAGAGAATGCCTCCCTGAAGGAGCAGATGCGGCAGGTGGAACAGTCCAGGCAGCCAGTATCTGAGAAGATGCCTATAGCAGACCAGTTGTTCAAGGAAATGTCCCATTGCTTGTTTGACTTGAAAGCACTGTGCAGTATTCTTACCCAGAGAGCTCAGGGCAAGGAGCCTAACCTTTCCTTACTGCTGGGAATCAGATGTAAGTGATGTTGTCATTCCAATGCTTAATAGAGTTTTGACACGGAGGAGTAACAGTTTAGCTAAGTGGTGCTCAAACTTGCCAGCTGGACAGGCCAGTGTCCCCCTTGCTATGCAGCTGGAGCGGTTGTGTGTGAAAGGTACTCCTGGAGCTCGCTGGAAAAGCTGGGCTTTTAATGCACCTGGGCTGCTAAATGCATATGACTACACAGGTCCTTGCCAGGTCAGGAGAGAGGGTAGCTGGCTCTTGATATGGACCCAATCATTGATACGTTCACCCCTCTAAAAAGAAAGGTGTGTAGCCAGGTGTCCGTCCCTCCTGAGGCACACTGCAGTCACCCTGAGGGTTAATGGATGCTTTTCTGTCAAACATGTTGTGCCCTATAAACTCATTATGAGGGAGGAGAGGCATAAGCAGGCCTGGTATGGCTACATCACGTGTTTTTGTTTTAAAGCCCTTGGGGTTAAGTGGTAGGAATATACATCTACTGTTTGAACATATGTATGTATGGTTTAGAGGTGGGGGTGTCTGCGTGTATTAGATAAGCTTAGTGCCAGGCAACTCAATCTCCAGTGCTGTTAATGGCACATCTAGTCTTCAGCGCTTACTAAGCTGTTAAATTTAACCAGGAAATGAGAAGCACGCCCTAAAGCCAGTCAGACAAAGCTTCAGCGTAGTGAGTTCGTATTAGGTCTTTCCTTTTAACAAGCTTAACAGACATTTACATTTTTTTTGACCTGAATGTATTACATTCTGTTGTTTTCTGAGTGTTAATTAGAATTAATCAGATAGATCGGTTGCTGAACTGGACCATCAGCAAGGTAGAAAGGTAACAATATAGTATCCTGTGCAGCAAGAGCTACTACAAACCACATAGACTCATCTGCACTGTAACCCCCTGAAGTACTGGGCAGTGCAGCATATGCCCATCTGAAAGCCCATGAGATCATCATCAGCCAGTGGGATGAATAGTGCAGTATATCTGTAGTACTATTTCATCATCTTTCATGGCCTTATTTCCCAAGCTCTCCTATCCCTCTTTTCTGAGTGGCTACAGAAACCTCCAAAATCTGTGGGAAATGGCTGTCCTACTGTCGTGGTTTAACCTCAGTCAGCAACTAAGCACCACGCAGCCGCTCGCTCACTCCCCCCACACCCCAGTGGGATGGGGGAGAGAATTGGAAAAGCACAAGTGAGAAAAACTTGTGGGTTGAGATAAAAACAGTTTAATAATTGAAATAAAATGATAATAATAATAATATTATAATAATAATAATACACAAAGCAAGTGATGCACAGTACAATTGCTCACCACCCGCCGACCGATGCCCAGCCAGTCCCCAAGCAGCGGCCCCCCCGGCCAGCTTTCCCCAGTTTATGTACTGAGCATGACGTCACATGGTATGGAATGTCCCTTTGGCCAGTTTGGGTCAGCTGTCCTGGCTGTGCCCCCTCCCAGCTTCTTGTGCACCTGCAGCCTTCTCAGTTGGTAGAGCATGGAAAACTAAAAAGTCCTTGGCTAGTGTAAGCACTGCTTAGCAACAACTAAAACATCGTTGCGTTATCAACTTTGTTCCCATCCTAAATCCAAAACCCAGCATTGTACCAGCTACTAGGAAGGAAATTAACTCTATCCCTGCCGAAACCAGGACACCTACCCAGTTTTTTCACTACTGTTGAGATCCATCAGACTTTAGCAAGTCTAGATCTTGGTGCAAACAGCACAGCATGTCTTTCAGAGAAGCACTGATGGGCTCTGAATTGACTTTAAGTTCACACGGTACCACATTTTATTGGCTTTGTGTGGCAAGGTTTTGGTAGCAGGGGGTGGCTTCTGTGAGAAGCTGCTAGAAGCTTCCCCTTTGTCCAATAGAGCCAATGCCAGCCGGCTCCAAGCGTGATTTGTCTTGATGTAATTAAAGTGACCTAGCCCTTATTTCAAGGGGGACTTAACTAGTTGAAGTATTCCCAGAGCACAGCTGCTAGAGCTTTAACCTTGGCTGTTGTTTTTCATAGCACTGAGCTGTTCAGCTGAAGAGAATGAAAACTACCACAGCACAGAAACCCTTTCGAAGAAGCTCTTGGACGTTTGTCAGTTACGAAAGGATATTGATGAATTAAGGACTATAATGTCGGACCGTTATGCTCAGGACATGGGGGACAATTGCATTACTCAATGACAACATTTCATCTAGTAGCGAATGACTTATTAAATGCTGCTGTGTCACAGGTCTTTGCATTTCTATTAAGGAGCCATATTGGAAGACCGCAAATAGCACCGCACGTGCATCTCTCCGAGGATTGTGAATATTTAATCTCGGGAGTCTGGTGGGGAGGGGAGAGTCATCGTTTGAACAGAGTGGTACAAACTACAGGAAGTCTTTTCTCCAAACTACTGAATGTAGGAACAAGCTGTGAAGAATGATTCAGTTGGATACTCTGTTTCCTTCATTAGGGCTCATTTTATTACTTCACCTAGTTTCTGGAATCAGAGCATGAAAACAGCCGTGCTGCTATTACTCTCAGTCCTTTCCTTCATCAAGGGTTTGTATGGCATTATCTGTGTTCTGAAATTAGAGCAGAGGGTCGAAGGACCTATAGCTGTATGTGGTGAAGCTAGAGGCTTCTGCAACTGCACTTCACTCTAGGAATTGCAATTGGAACAATCTTGGAGCACTGCAAAAAGTAGTTGCTTTTCAAGTTGCCTAAAAAATTTAGGATATAGGGAAGATGATGTTTCTAGTAATGGATGTCTAGCTTGTTTGCCCAATAGCAGAAGAAAACCAAGTTTTAATTCCTTTATGCAGATGAAGTCCGTAAAATATAGTGCTATCAAATTGTTTTAAGCACGCTCACATTGCTGTAAGAAGTTTCAATAATGTGAAGTCTATGACAAACCCAGAGAAGCCGGAAGGCGTGAAACTGCAGCATAGTATGTGGCTGTCAGGAGAAATTTAAAAAAAAAAAAAAAAAAAAAAGGCTGTATTTTAGTGTTTGTACCATACTTATTTTTCCCTTAGGTCATCTCCATTTTAAGATGTGGCTGGTCTATATTCCATCCCTGAAGGCCTCTGATGAGGTCGTGAACCACCTCAACCATTTTTTACCACAGCTACAAAACGGGTGTTTGGCACTTGGCAAAATCAGGGCTCAGAACAGAATGTTTCCACTTAAGCAGTATTAAGTACTCGGTTATCTGAGGACTGCAAAATTTTCCACATTGTTTGGGAATTCTTTATTTCTCCGTTTATGTAGGAAGCAATTACATTAAAAAAAATAAGATCATGTTCCATAGTTTATTCAGTGAGTGTCACTTGGCAGTACTGTTTCACTCCTGTGGGACAGTTGACATATTAACACTTCTAATTTCCTGGAACATTACTGCAAGTTAGCTGCACAGTTGTACATGGTGTAAAATAGTATTTAACTGAAGGAAACAAAAACTTGGGAAGAGCAAAACCACTCTCAAATCACACTGTTAAGAAAATATATGAGCATCAGTTACATATGTGGTATTAAAAGAAAGTTTCAAATTACTAAGGTGCAAGTGAGTCAACTGACTCGTAGTGTGGATAACAGCAGAAATATCTTAGAAAGCTCAGCAGTTAGAACCAAGTAAATTCTAGGGCAACGTTTTTATGGCAAAAGCGTTAGTATCTTCAGCTTTCTGATTATATTTATGTTAATAGAAAAAAAGGAAGGTATAGCAATGTAAACTGGTTACCAGTTTTAAGTTGGTTTTCCTTTCTGTTCATTGTTAAACAGTTACCGTTAATGTTGTTTTTATAATTTAGTGATTTAATTTTTTTTTTAGCTATATGGACTTATTTATTTGATGTTTTTCTCTAACCTGAACCTACACATGGACTGATTTGTAAAAAATAGTGTTGCTATTTATATTATTGCTACATGGTGTTTTCAGATAGATTAATCTGACTGGTTCGGCTCCTGTGAGCACTAAAACAGTGTCTAGATGAAATCTCCAGTGAAATTGCCTAGTGTCTCTACTTCAAGGTAAAAAACGAGGCCATTTTATTTTAAAGTTCTATGCTCTTTCTGTAGGTTTGAAGGTGTTTATACTAGTGCAAAACTGAACACAGGGATCTTTGCACAAATGGGCTTGCACGGTTTCCTGTGCCTCTAGCAGTATTGGCTTTTGTGACTAGGGCCTCAGCTCATTCCTTTGGTGTAGTTCGTTGGTTTTGGCCCTGCAGTGAAGTAATAGTCTCCAGTTTACGGCATCTGTCTCGTATCAGAATTCAATAGCACTTCAGATAATAAACCAGAAGTGTTAGGGAGAGAGGAAACACCTAAGTTGCACGTTATTATTTCCTTAGATGACAATGTTGTACCTATAAAAAATTACCAAGCAACACATTTTTCTAAATTTGGTGGAAATAACGAAGTGTTTAATAGAGCAATTAGAGAGGAGCAGGAGGTTTCTTTGAGTCACTTTGAACTATTAAGCTCGTCACTTGGCTGGTGTGCCTCCACTGTCCCTCCTCTTCAATGGTGATACTGTACTGCGGAGTTGAGATCAGTAATTTATATTTGCAGAGCACTTCAGGAGCTTTTATGCTCTTCCAAGTATTATTGAAAATCCCTCAGGAAGGAGATCCCATTTTATTTGTAGTACTTTGATTGCAGTGCTGTAATCTTGCATTGTAATAGTTTTGTTACAGAACCTGTAATATTTATGTTAATTTTAAAGCACTTGATTTTAAAAAACCCTGAGTTTATCTGCCTCAGTCAAATTAAAGTAGGGAGGTAAATGATGGATGTATGAGCCAAAGATGCAGACGACCAATTGACTATCTACAGCGATACAGTATTTTGCTTTGATTTCTTAAAATTTGGCCTGTTGTAGTAGTAGCAATTACTATATATGCATCAGTTTACAGATGCCTCTAAATGGAATAAGCTTTGTCTAAGATATGCATGATTGTTTAATTGGTTAAAATGTAGTGTGTGTGGTCTCATTCAGCATATTTAATACAGATTTGATTAACAAATGTTAACATTGGAATTGCTTAGATTTAGTCATGACAACTTTTTGCCGTAGCTATTAGACAATCTCAAGGGCTGAAAACAACCGCTAATGAATGGATTCTGTACCGTTCCGGCTGTCAGCAAACTTGTACAGTAATTTTTGTATAGTTTCAGGTTGAATTTATACAATCCTTTAGAAGATATTTACAGTAACTACTGTATTCAAGAATGTATTTTGAAAAAGACTTGGAAAGTAACTGTCTTCGGACAAGCTGTAGATGATGCTCTATGTATTTACTATATAGAAGTAACGCAGCTCAGTTGTGTAAAAGTGATTTAGGTTGTTAGCCTCCGCTGTGCAGCTTTGTAGTGTGATAGTTGTCTGAAATTGTGGAGATTGCTGTAACCACCCACTTGGGCTCCAGCACTCAAAACTGCCGGTGGCCGCGAAGTCATTACAAGAGCCGAAATTTTGTCCTTTTCACTTCAAAAGGTTTCCTTCCTTCCCTGGCCCTCGCTGTGCCCGCCTTTTGTTGCAGATGTTTTTTCGGACATTTTTCTTGCAGGGTAAGAGCATAAGGAAAGAAAGCAAGCAAACCCGTTCCTGCACGACCTGCTGCCCTAGCACGGGCGGCGGCAGCACGCTGCAGTCTCTCTGCATGGGCATAGTTTGCTCCAGTTTTCCTTGTCCTTATCAATGATGTTATGCAGGTGGAGTTGGAGGTATAATTGGGCTCTTCTCATTGATGTGACAAGTTCTGTCACGAGTGGGGAAAAGATCTTCTGAACTAATCTGCATTCTTAGACTGCAAACAAATCAATGGTTATTGTCTAAAGGGATGATATATTCTGGTAGCTCATTAGCAATATTAATTCCACAGCTGCATACCTTTGTGCCTTTTTTGCCTGAAGTAAGTGTATATTCCCCTTGAACTTTAGCTAAGTTGTTAGGATGCTGATGACTGCACCTCGCTTTCCTCTTACCTGCCGATATCCTGTTCATAAGCTTTTGTAGTAAGAACTCTCGCATAATGTCTAGAAACAGAAGTACTTAAACTAGGTACTAGGTGTACACTTTGAATGTTAGGCTGGTTGTAGTATGCAGCTTTTTTGAATATGAAGCGTGAGCAGGAAACTCAAATCATAATGTGTTTATTTTGTGTATATTAATTGCAGTATATCATTAGTTCAGTGGGGAGGAGTATCTGGAGCTATCTTTTAAAAGCACAGCTGACATATGTACTGGATCAGTCCCTGAAGACTGGTAGTTTTGTAAATTGGGTTCAATTTTTGAACCACTCAGAATACCTCATATGTAAATAGAGTTGTCATGACTTAATCACAATATGTTCATTGTAAAAAGTAAAGGAGCCACTGGCTGGCTCAGCTTTAGGCTTGTTGTTCTTGCCTCTTTTTGTAATATTTTTAAAGTAGGGTTTACAGCTAGAATTTTGAATGCCAAAGTTCTATTTATTAAATAATAATAAAAGTTTTCATTGTTAATGACTGGTATTTTTCCACTGGAATTTGTTTGTTGATGTTTGGGATTTGTATCCACAGAGCAAAAATAAATTTTGTTATAAAAGTGATTTCTTTGTGCTTCTCATTTGTCCAATATCTGGCATGTGGCGGAAGTGACCAAAGCTGGACCGAGGGCAGGAGACAAGAAAGGAATCGTGAAAGGTCTTCTCAACATCCACCCCAACTTTTCTTCAGTAGTCTGTAGTTCTGCTTGAGTAACAGCTGACTGAGCTCTCTTCCTGGCATTAATTTATTTTTTTTTTTAAATAAATTAAAAAAAACAAGGCCTTGGTAGCAAAAATATTATATCAGTGTAATGAAAGTATTTTAGAGCAGAGTTTCTTGTAAAGTCCCTGCTGCTTTTTTAGGCAGGTGCTGCTGTTGTCCATCTCGGATGCTGATGGGAGAGATCACAGGTAGGACTTTTAAAAAGACTGAGTTGGCACAAAACAGTAGGCAGAAGTGTTACAATAGTTTTGAAGATGCTGAAAGATTCATCAGCTTTGGAACATGTGGTGGCCCCAAAGCCAGTCACACAGGGCAAAAAATAAAGCTGGATGATGAGGCAAAACCAGCAGCGTGTCTGGTACCAAGGAAAAAACTGGGGCTCAGAAAGGATGTGGTTTTAATTACTATTTTTCAATTAGAAAGCAAAAATGGGTGGCTGGTCAGACTGAGCAGTAGTTAAGGCAGTCAGAAATCCCTGCTGCATGAAGTAACACAGGTCAGTATAGTCCAACACAACCGAGCAACGTTGACTTCCCTTCCATGTCAAGTTAGTGCAGTCTGAGGAAAAGTCAAAGGTTAAGGATTTTAGTCGGTGTAACAGGAGTCTTCACAAGTGCTGAGGGAAGCGGGGTCACCCAAAAATGGTTTCTTTTCTGACAGCTCCCCATGAGAAATCTTAGAGCCTGTTTGGAGCATCAAGTGCTGAATGAGCTTTGTGTGCAGAGTGCTGTTCCCCTCTTCCCCCAGTATACTGTGCTGTGCAGAGCACAAAATTTGACGCTACCTCTTCTTTTCAAAGACACTGGGAAATTCACTTTAATTAGCTAATGCGTTATATGTGCTAGAGATCACTTGCTCTTCTCCAGCCTTGTGACTGAACATCAAACGCTGGGCTTCTAACTCAATTAAAAACGTTCTGTGCCATGTATAAATGTATGCAAAGGGCTGCACAGGTGCCAACTTTCCATAAGATTTCTGAGGGTGACCTTTTGTGACCTGCTCGAAGTCAGGTTTAGGTTTCAAAGTATCATGATTAAAGCACTGCTAACAATAGTAGTGGTAGAAAATGTTCTGCTGCCTTTATGCCACAAACAAAATACAACTCCAAATGTGGCTAAAAATGAAACCTTAAACAATAACGCTGCACGTAACACCGCAGCATCTTGATTGAGGTCAACTTGCAACAGATAAGTCTGCAGTAGATCGCCTACATTATGTAAATTAAGCAATTCTGCAGGATGTGCTAACGACACTGGGTCATTTGTTTTGTAAATGGATGGGTTCAGTATACTTGGAACGTTTCCAAGTGGCAAGGGAAAGTGTATACTATGAACGACTATTTAATTACATTTTAGTATGTGCATATTTCTCTTCCTACTTCACGTGAGTTACTCCCCCTTTGGAGGTGGCAGCTGCTTTTCTCCTTTTCTTGGTGTTGCAGGTCTGAATTTCATGGAGGTAAAGCCGTGCTTCAGGTCATGAGTTGAAGCCTGCTCGGTTTGTGGGGAACCTGATAGGTTCAGCTAATGCTTCGGGGCTCTTTCATGAGCGGTTTGGCAGCTCCCCCGAACAATGAAACCCGTGGGTATTAATAGACCAGAAAACAGATTTACTGGTCTGTGTACCTGTGAAAGCATTTGCCTAGAGGAAGGAAAAAAAAAACCATTGTCGAGTTCTGGTTGAGAAAAATGCTATCTGTTGCTGAGAGAGTGAACTGTAACACTGAAGGTTGTAGTAAGAGAGTTTTCTGGCTGAAAACTCCCCCTTGAGGGGGAACCGAATAGAATTTAGTATCCAAAAAGCTCGTCTCCCTTGCATTAAAATCTGAGAATACAAGCAGTCTCGGGCTGCCAGGGAGATGCCAAAAACCCCTCCCAGACCAAACATGTTGTATTGAGCTTTGTGGTGGCCCCAAGTGCCAAACTGGAGGGTATTTCACAGCCCCGCTGCTGTCAGCCTGCGTCGGGGAGAGGGCCCAGCCATACCCTGGCCCAGCGCCGGGCCGGTTCCCCGCTGCCCCAGCTCCCAGGGCTGAGCTCTGCCTCGGGGGGGTCAGGAGCCGGCCCCTGGCCCCACGGCACAAAACTGGTCACGGTGCTCCAGTGCAGGCTGAGCCAGAGGCAGGATTTTCCTGGTTTCCCAAAAAGCCGACTTTCCCTTTCCGGCACCAGTGAGATCCAGCTTATTAAGGATTTCAGCTAGCTGTGGCACAGGCACTGCAGCCTGTTGCTTCAATCACAGAAACGTAAACCTTATCCCTCCTATGTTAGCACACGGAGGAGGAGGCAGAGCGTGAAGCCAAATTAGCCTTTTACCTGTTCCTGGGACTGTTGTACTGAGCCAGCAGAGAAAAGTAGTTCAAAATGTCTGCATCTGTGAGCGACCGCTTTCTCTGATGAGACAACGGTTCCT
This sequence comes from Pygoscelis adeliae, assembly GCF_000699105.1. Lineage (NCBI taxonomy): Eukaryota > Metazoa > Chordata > Aves > Sphenisciformes > Spheniscidae > Pygoscelis > Pygoscelis adeliae. The sequence goes on from NW_008824982.1 coordinate 5,155,228, forward strand.
TATACTTACCGATTGTAATGATTTACTACTGGGGAAAAAAGCCACACTTTAATCACTACATTTGAATGGGTTAAAACAATTATTTTTTTGCTATTGATTCTCTGATGACAAATTAATTGCCGTTCTTTTTTTCATGGCTGGTACTTACGATGCCCGTGTTGTGGAGCAGGCGTATTACAGAAATCGGTATGGCTGAGCTCTTGACGCTAATGCAGTAATTGGAGCAAGGACTCATTACACTCTCCGTAATCATATCCACTTTCATTAATTTACCAATTTCATTAATTTATCCAATTTCATTGATTATTTCAAAGGACTCTGCAATCACTTTCAGAGTTTTTTTTAAAGTTTGGTTTTGTATTATTAACCACAGGGATCAGGTGCATTACATCTGGGCTTGGGGCTGGGGGAGGACAGGGAGGAAACGCCTAGCTGTCTGCTTAGACGTGGCCGTTCACAGGAGCCAGGCAGCATGCCTTTGTAAAGGCAATTTGGGTGACAGGACTTAATGGACTGATGCATTTTCTAACCTTCTGCTATTTTTGATCTCGTAATAGTTAAATCAGACACTGCCTAATTTATTGTCAGCTAACTCTGGGGGAATCCAGCAGCAGGGAGGGAGGGAGCTCTGATCAAAGTGGGTGATGACACAAGATTTTTCAGATGATCCATCTTCCCCCAATGCACGGACACCTGAGCTGTTCAAGAAGCTGGTCTTGTGTTGGTTCATTTGAGCCTGCTGTTTTAAGGTGGCCTGAAAGCAATGCTGGCACCTGGGGCAAGTCCGGAGCTGTGGGGCAGCCATGAAGCGGGGCAGGACGGGCTGGTGAAGACCCTCTGTCCCACTGCAAATAAATCCTAGCTGCGAGACAGGCTCTCAACTCTGACACTTAGACCCCACTCCAGCCCTTGAAAACCCCACTCAGGCATCCTGGTGGCAATCATGGCTTGAGCACAACCCCCCGAGTCTTCGTTCAGTTCAGCCACTTGAAATCTCTCACAGGATTTTCAACGGAGCTTTCTCCTCTGCAAGCTCAGCTACTCCACGGCACGTTGCTGGTCCTTGCCCTCCCATTAATCCAGACAACTTCTCGTTGTCCTTTTTACGTCAGAGCCGGGGTGGCAGGACCCAGTTTCTGGACCTTTCTTTGGTCAGTAACTCTGTTATGATAAATATGATTTACTGGTAGGTTAAAGCCACGAAACAACCATGTCCCAGAAAAATCATCCCTGACGTATTGTAACAATGACCAGAAGGTCATCAAACTTCAGCCATTTACAGCCTCGTTTTTGCCCCCTTCGTGGGAGCTCATCGCTTTGGGGAGAGAAAATAAAGGTCACAGCTGAGCGGGAGCTGGTGCAGGCTCATTCCCCTGCAGAGAGCTCTGCTGAAGGAGGGAGCACTGTGAAGGGGTTTGATTGATGGCATAATCTGATCGGCCCCCAGACACGCTTCATTATACAAGCCGGTGACAATCAGATCATTAGTTACATTATCGCCTGCTGCCTTAGTGCCCATGAAATAGCAAAGATAAGTAATAGGATATTTTTAGTTTAAATTATGGTTTGAACATTTTCATTAAAAGCCGATTATAATCAATCTGTTTCTAACACCCTTTCCCTCACCCTCGTTCATAAAAATTAATTACCACCATGAAGAGCCAGTGAGTGAGTATATCCTGCTCCTGGCCAGGGGCAGCTTCAGAACCCAGGTCTGCCACTGCCCAGGTGGCTGCGTGCACGGAGCTAGCCCAAATTGTGTGTGCGGGCGAAATCAGTCAGGCAGGGCAGGTTAAGAACCTTCCTGGTGTCAGGTATGGCCCAGCGTGGGGTGTGTTGCAAGTCATTTAAGCAAAAGCGATGGTCTGCTCAGACCCTGGTATCTCAGAGATATCCATTTGTGTTTTGGAGGTGAAAGGAGCTGAAAGCACATAAATTTTCACCAATTTAAAAAGAAAATTGTTTTCTCAAAGTGCTGGCATTTTCAAAAAGTCCCAGATCTTCCCCGCTGCTGCGGCAGTGGCTATGAAGGTCAGCACACAAACTATCCCAAAAGGCTGAGAGCGCAGCTAACAGCGTGGGGATCCCAGGCAGCTTTAAACTAAGTACATACAGCCTGACTCCAAAATATCTTGAGAATGTAAGAATAAATACACAGCTGATCCTTTTTTTAAAGAAATTAACCCCAAGTCATTGGCTAAACTTTGTCTTGACCTTCTCAAGGCTCATCATTGATCCCAGCCTGCATAAACAAAAGGAGACTTTGGCCTTAAATACCTCATTTGGGAATTAAACTCTTTCCAGCAACTCTGGAGTCCGAAGCAGAAATGCTTTCTCTGCCAAAAAGAAATCAGCAGTTTTAAGGGAGGGCTTTTCTTAATTGTCAAAAAAAAAAAAAGGATGCTACTGTTATTTCCCCCTGGAAAGTGCACACAGCTTGGTGTGTCCATCAGCAGGGCAGGAAAGCAGCTCCTGCTACGGGTTCAAAAGAAGGAAGAAATCGCTGTCCTGCCAAAAGCAGCCTTGTACCCTTGCTGCCATTTACGGACCCACGGACTGGCGTTTGGGCTATAGCACAAATGCATGTGAGAAGGTTACCTACCCCCTCAGATTTCATTTTCTCATTCAGGATGTTTGAAGCTGGTAGGGACTTTGTCTTAAGCAGCTCTGATGCTGGATGCTACTGTTATTTCCCCCTGGAAAGTGCACACAGCTTGGTGTGTCCATCAGCAGGGCAGGAAAGCAGCTCCTGCTACGGGTTCAAAAGAAGGAAGTAATCGCTGTCCTGCCAAAAGCAGCCTTGTACCCTTGCTGCCATTTACGGACCCACGGACTGGCGTTTGGGCTATAGCACAAATGCATGTGAGAAGGTTACCTACCCCCTCAGATTTCATTTTCTCATTCAGGATGTTTGAAGCTGGTAGGGACTTTGTCTTAAGTAGCTCTGATGCTGAGGGGTAAATAGTCAACAGTAAGGTGGTTTCTCTCTACCTTTCAGGCTGCAGGAGGAAGGCACTAAAGCCCCCGCTCATCCCACGAGCGCGCTGCTCCTGGCCCTGCTGCGTGAGGGTCACTGTGCTGTGGTGGTTTGGGGCGAGCAAGGGGGACCCTGGGGAGCAGTGCTAATCTCCTGCCTGGGAAATAAGCCCTTCCCTTGTCACTGGGGAACCTGGGTTTATTTCTCCAGGGACTGAGAGGGTGCAAAGTTGTAACAGCTACTTCCCAGGAGGGCACCTTAATTATGAGATTATAGACTATGGTAAAATGGGGTCAAAGCATCTTGCTGGAAGTCAGAGGCCACCACGCAGCTACCGAAGAATAATGAATTTCAGAGGAGGCATCCTGCCCACGACCTTCAGAAGTTTTGGAGGAATTGGAGCGAGCCAGCTGGCTGTGTCTAAAGGGATGTTTGACCGTAGGAGCGCAGGACGGTACTTCTGCTGCAAATCCTGCTGCTACCCAGCAGCCTCTCTGGGAGCAGGTTGGTGCGGGACAGAGGCAGGAGGCACCCAGCCATCTTAGTGTTTCCTGTGGATCAGCTTAGGCGTCTTTTTGCTCCACATAGCAGGAGGCACAAACCCTGCTGATGGGCATCCAAGCTGGCTTTGCAAATTCCCATGCCCAAAGCAAGGCACTTAGGCGTCGCTACACTCAGTGTGGACATACCTTTATGACTGACACCACTGGCTGGGTAATGGAAGAGTCAAAGCTGCCTGGGGTTGGGAATTAACAGCTCATTTGAGTGTTGCAATTTTATGTACAGTTTTCTAAAGCTCCAGTAGATTTGTCTGTACAACTTAGAATTGATAACAAACCTCTCTACTATTTCCACAAATGAAACAAACTCAACTGTTTGTAACATATATTGCAAGTGGTGACTTTACAAAGGGAAAGGATAAGTCGAAGACCTTGATCATGTAAAGTAAGAACATCTAGGTCAGGAAAGAAATTCAGGTCTATTTTCTAAATAAGCAAAGAACTACACTGTTACAGGCTTACAGACGAGTTAACTGACAATGGCGATAGGACCCATGATTCATCAGTTTGTCCATGAGGATGTTATAGGAGACAGTGCTGACTTTAGGCCTTCCTAAAGTCAAGGTGTTACCCATTGCTCTCCTCTTGTCCACTGAGCAAATAATTTTGTTGTAGAGGTCTATCAGGGTGGTCATGCATGAATTCCCCTTTATAAATCTATGCTAACTACTCCTAATAATTTTCTTGTCTTTAATATGTTCGGAAACAGTTTCCAGCATAACTTGCTCCATCACCTTCCCAGGGATCAAGGTGAGAGCGACCAGCCTGTAGTTCCCCGCGTCCCTCCTCCTCACCCTTCTTGAAGATGCCAATGTCATATGCTTTCTTCCAGTGCTCAGGACTCTCTGCCACGACTGTCCAAAGATTATCGAGAGTGGCCTCGCAATGACATCAGGCAGCTCCCTCAGCACTTGTGGGTGCATCCCATAGGGCCCAAGGATTTGTGCACGTCCAGCTTGTTTAAATGCGTAGCCTGAGCCTCCTCCATGGGGGTAAGTCTTCATTGCTCCATATTACAGTGAACAGCTCCCAAACCTGGAAGATGAAGTTATCTCTGCTAGCTACGACTGCATTTAGTGCTGCTGTTAACTTGTTTGTGTACACCTTCCATTTGCTCACAAGTAAGAGCCTTTCCCCAAACTCTGATGGTGGCAGACATTGCTCCAATAATTTAGCTCACTCATTTAAATAAGTTAAAACTGCAATGCATTTTGCAGGTGATAAAGCTAACATGATTTTTTCCATCTTTCAAACAACTTGATCCCAAAAAGTGAAGTAAAACACTCTGAAAGTTCACGGTTATTCAGAACTTAAGCATGTGTCAAGTAAAAAATCCACTGAATTCAAAGGGCTGTGGAGGCTGGAAGTGTGACCTCTCTACTTAACAACATACGCCTTTCCCTCCCCATTTTGCCAGCTGTGTGTTTGCCCTTCTGTGCCAAAAAGTGGGCTGCTCAACACTGGAGCAAAGCCTTTCTGTAACTTTGCAGGAGATGCACTGTGTTGTGGGGCCCTCCTGAAACGATTCACAGCAACTACATTTCTCCAAGGAACTTTTTTCCTTCTTTTAAGAGGCAGGAGTTGTGCTTAGCATATACAAGGCAACTTAACGAGAAAAACGAACCCCAGCATCATCTCCCATTGCTAAGCACCGATTCAACCCTGCTCACACTGAGAGTTGGCACTGCGGGGTGCTCACAGCACGCAGCCCAGCCTGCTAGGCTGAATATACAGGAATAAGGGAAATTGTTGCTTCTCTCCCCCAGCCTGTGGCAGAGTGATTAAGGAAGCAGTAAATCAAGCATTCGCTGCCACGCCATCTCACCACTGAGCACTTGTGGGCTCTTTATCAAAAAGAGCTGCGTTACAGAGCTCATCATCCGGGCTTTCTGCCACTCAAAGGGGAAGAGTCCTTTACATCTGTAATTCTCACCGTTATGACTCAATTGCAGTTTATTAACATGTAAGCGAGGAGGCCAAATTCGTAATGGATCAGACACAGCAGATAACAAAGCCTGTGTTTTCCTGAAATTTATCCTCCAAGATTTCAGACTCGAGACCACGTTTGACTGCTTGTCATGACCTTGTTACACAGGTCCTTTTGAAACATGACGTGATGGTTAGAAATCACACACACACACAGAGGCACACAAGCACACAGAGCCCACTTTGCAGCTTGGTTCCCTACAGGACTTGCATTATTTGCATTTTGTTAGTGCTTGGCCTAACCTTTCTCCATGGTCATCTACGGTAGTCTGAGAGGAGTCCCTCACACTGTGTGACAAGGAACGGGAGGTCTGGATGGACGCCGAAACACAGAGCCAGGGGAGCACAGAGGAGCTGGCGAGGCCCATATGGTCTCCACGGCAGGAGAAAAGGGATGGGGAGAGGTCTTCACCCAGTGATAGATGGGTTGCACCAGAGGAGGTGGCAAGCAGTCAAAGCTTAGCTCTGCCTTGGACATCTGGAGACAAACTGTTTGTGCAGCAATTCAATCTCAACTGATTGAAATGGGGATAGAAAGAGGTTTCACAGAGAGGTAGTCTGACGCAGCAGTAGTGACATTTTCTGTATCTTAGGTTTAGAGCTTCACACAGATGTCCAGAAAGAATTGCTACAAATATCACAGCGCCATAGTACTATTATTTATATGCACATTAGTACAAAGACACAACATGGTTTCTGTTTAGTTGAAACAAAAAGATCTATTATGTAAACTGACCTTCTAATAAAAAATTAATTAGCCCTGCACTTACACATTCTAAATCTGACTTTTGAATGCTTTGAATTGTTTCAGTGTACAGGGTGAAAAATTTGTTTCTTCTTGACGCAAACGAACCAAGAAGAGGTCAACCTTGCATCTGTGGCGTGCCTGAAGCATATTTCAGAGGCACCATGTCCTGGAAAATAGGCACAAAATGCCCAAATGCGATGCTGCCTGTTCTGTTTGGGGTGTGCTGGACAGCTTTGGGCAAGTCTCTCCGTCTCAGTGCCTCAGTGTATGTGTATGTCAGGTGGAGATTACACAGGCTGCTTTGGAAAGCATCTTGACACCTCTGGATGAAAATTTCCACAAGACCTAAACAGCATCTCCGCTAATCAGCATTCACACCTAAGACTGTGTATGTGAAATTAGATGCCAAAATAGTAGTTTTCAATCTACCTGCAAAACTGGGATACTACGTCTCCTGGCCTGAATCCCCTATCACCCCATCACCATCAGTAACACAGGAAAAGTGTCCTACTCCCAGAATTGGGATTAGTTGAGCTGTACAAAGCTAAATCCATTCCTCATACAATGGGGGTGGAGGGGAGGGTGGGGAACCTTCAAAAAGTTTCCTAACTAGTACCCAAAGGGCCAAATGCAGCCAAAAAGTTATAATTTCATTTACATACAGTGTGATTTTCCTGGATCCACAGGTACTACTGCAGGAAAACCTGAACTATTTTTCTCTCCTTCTTCTGTAGACCTAGCACAGAACATAAGATTTCTTTCATCAAGTACCAGATCAACTTGTTAAACACTGAATTCCCGGGGTTGGCTGGATTCCCCGTGTTAGGGTCCGCTCAGCCGTGGTTTGGAGATTGTCACCTCGTGCATTGCGGCAGAGCATTGTTGCCTCATGTGCTTGCAGAGGAATGACCGAGAGAGCGGAAAAAGCTAGCGCATCGCTCAGGCATCTGGCTTTTTTGGGAAGCAGTCCCTTGGGAAGCAAGTGCCACAAGAGAGCATCATTCAACATCGCTGAGCTGCATGGAGCAGAGGTTTACCTCCTGCCTGCCGCAAGGCAGCTGACGCCGCCTTCGCTGCTCTCCCTTTCCATCCATCTGCCCCTGAATTTACAGAGCAGCAGCTCCCAGTGCTGCTTCCCAGCTGGACCCCGGTGCTTTTCCTCCCCATCCTGCAGCGTGGGTAGGCCTCCTGGCACCTCCTCGTGCCACTCATCGTTAAGGCATGGACACGGGTGCTGAGCACCACCACGACAGTGGCTGCTGTTGCACGCCAGTGTTACTGTGTGATTTAATTCTTGCAATTGAAAGTCCCCCCGCTCATATGTTCAGCGGTCTGTCAGTGCTTCAGGCTGTGTATGTGCAATGTTAAATGGAAAATGAGCTAGAAAATATAATGAAAAACTTCAACAGCTCAGGCACAGCTGTTTGATCCTTTGACAAACAGTGGACAGATTATACTCTCTCATTTCCAACCAGAAGAAGGAACATCAGGATTACAGAAATAAAGTAGTTTCACAAGCAAGAGTCCTGGCCAAGCAAACAGAGATTTGCAGCACCGATGAGGACAAAATGTGCAGGACAAAATGTACAGGATTAGTTTAAGTGGATAGATCTCAGGATCGTGACGATCACAAGTGGTGTATTTACAGTGCTCTTAGTTTCCTTCAGATTTAAAAAAAAAAAGAACAGTTGACTTTGTCCCCTTGCTTCACACCTGAGTGCCAGCAGCGTGGGATCTTAGCCCCACTATGTGGGATCTTAACCCCACTCCCTTGGGAGCAGAAGACCTATCAGGAGGTCCTTCTACCTGTGTATCTTACTCCATTTTAGGGACCAGTCTTTAGCTGCGGCAGATGAAGAATTCGCCCCCTGCTATAAGCTACATTTCCTACACTCCCCATGCGAATGGCTGCTGACACACCTGAAGCAGCAAATGCTCCCCCGCGCCGGCGAGCCCTCGCTGTGCAGAAGCATCATGCTCAACAGGGGTTTGTCCCAGGGTACGGGCAGGCAGCACTGTTCGTCTTAGGCGGACAGCCACGGTAAAAATATTCTTCAGCCATGACTCGAAGACTTTGTTACCACTTAGTAATGCTTTTCCTAAGTATTAAAAACCCCCCTCCCACTTATCACCCTTGCAATATATCCTGGTTTTGGCTGGGATAGAGTTAATTCTCTTCCTAGTAGCTGGTATAGTGCTGTGTTTTGGATTTAGTATGAGAATAATGTTGATAACAAGCGTCTGTGTGGTACTCACTTGCCGGCTGAGGTTAAACCACGACACAATACAAGGGGGCAGAGCAAAGCCTGAGTGCATGTCCAGTGTCTCACCTCCCGCAGATCCTCCTTGGTTATACACCATGCCTGCACACCAGGCACTCGTGCACATCAGCATATTCACTGTATTGCCTCTACTGCACTGCGGGAGATAAGGGGACAGCCGAAGGGATACTTGACTCGGTTTGGCTTGGGCCGAAGAGTGGAAGGGAGCTGGGCAAGCTCTTGTTGCCCATACCTGGCACAGACAAACTGAAAGCAAGGGTCAAAGCTAATCCTGACTTAAACCCCTGTGCATCCTGCTCTCATGCACCTTCTTCTTGCCCCATCAGTCGCTCTTCCACCCATTTGACATTTTGCTACCTAATAAGTAATGTATCTGGCCTTCTCCCAAGGCAGATTCAACAGCACAACCCTTTCCAACTACAGTATGCAGAGGCAAAAGGTGACACTGTCACAGTCCATTTTAGAAACATCCAAGTGTCTCTGGCTGAAAGCAACACAGGCTCCATTCAAGTAATGGATTCTCCTTTACAGAGGGGCAGCCTTGAGGAGCACAACTACAGAAAGGTTTATTGGCTAATCTAGTGATGGACTGCATCTTCAGAATGGAGATTTTTATTTTTGAACACCTTTGGTTCAGCATTCAGCGACGGCACTCATCACTGGGCTGCCCAGCGAGGAGTCTGTCATCACCACAGACTATGCTTGTACCATTGCTTGTTAAAATGGTAAGGGCATGTGAATACTGACCAGGAAGAAGAAAACTTACTCTGCAAGTGAAATAGCAAGTTATTGCAAAAGAAAAACTGAAAAAGAAATTACTATGAAGTCTTTAAGACTCATGTTAATTTGTTAGTATGTAAGCATCTGTAACTACCAAGATCATTACAAAGGGGAGAATGAAACGGAAAACCATTGGTACCACCCTTTGGATCAGTACTGCAAACAGTTTCTTTAAAGCAAAACAAACAGAAATTAGATTGGAGAAAACCGTCCAACAGCACAGCTAATAAAATACTGAATTGAATTCAAGAGGAAATAAAGTGAATTTACCTGAGGATAAAGACTATCCACTCGTGCCAAGAAAATGCTGGCAATACAGCTCCCTTATTTGAAGTGCAGGCAGTATATGCCATCGAAGTCTTTCTAACAAGCAGATCCTATTCTTTCTCCAAAGGGAGAAGAGGAAAAGGCTAGAGAGGTTTCATCAAAAGCATCACTAGCACAGAGATAACCCATTCAGTACATGCCAGGATTGCTCATGCCTATGCCTCGCTAGGACTCAACTAAAAGGACTCTAAAACCCCAGACTAAGGCTGAATGTGTGAATGTGGGGATTCCCAGAAGCAGCGTCTTTCTTTGTAAACGCACAGCCTTCCTCTGACTGAGCACAAAAAAACTTGGAACTTTGGGCTGGCTGGAGGCGGCCATGAGCCTTTGGAGTAGGACCCTATTCCACTGCTCAGTAAAGTGTAATGAAGAATGAACTTCAGAGCAGGAGCACAGTGAATATGGGGCACCATCACTGCAGGGACAGACCACAGCTCTCGCAGCTGGGACACAGCAACTCTCACTGCGACCATCAGCCGTCATGCTGGCTCTTTCAAACTTGCCCCAGCGTGAAGGTCCCTTCCTAAGATGGCCTTTCTCTACTCGTTGTGGTGCTTCCTATAAAAGATAGCTGCAAAGAGCACCAAAGTGAATGGCAAGAAGTCTTCTTAAAAGGGACTTTCACGCTGGGGCATGTTTGAAAGCAGCAGCAATGCAACAAATATCTTCCTTTGCCCACAGTTTTCCATCTCCCTCTTGCTCTCGTTGCAGATCTGTGCTGTCTGTCCAAGCTCCCACCCTCTCACTGCATTTCCCATCCTCATCTGAGCAAGGGCCCACACAGGAAAGTGGAAACGCTCAGGATGCTTGCCAAACTGGCCCGGATACGGCATGATAAACTTGGACCAGTGTATTCCCCAGGGTGCTCCTTCCTGTGGTGGAAAGCTGTATGGAGGCCTGAGGGGGTTATGAGGAGCCTCCAGACCCTCCCCGTCAGCTCCAAGCCCATTGCAGCCTGGGACTGCTCTCCTTAACCCACAGCGACGTTCTTTAGGTGCCCTCGCTTTCCTTAAAGAAAATTCACTATTCATGCACTATGCTGCTTGTCTCCAATTACGTGCCATGGCTCTCAGCAATTATTCTAATGACCGGTAGCAGTAAGTGTCCTGCTATGTAAAAGAAGGACAAGGCTCAGCCTTTTGGCTCAGCTGCCGGCTTTATTCCCACGTTCTACTTCATACCATTAGCAGGGGCGACTCCTGAGCAGTGCGGGCGCGCTTGCAGCACGGCCCTCGGGGACAGAGATGGATTTCTGGTCTCTTTTCAGTTGGCAGTGCAGACATGGCTGTAGAGATAGCTTTGGGAATAATAATAGTAATAAAAAAGATTCTTTCTGCAGCCTTCAAGCTTCATTTCTGCTCTGCAATTTTCCCTGAGTACTCAGCAAAACTATTCAGATGCCTGGACTCTACAGTAAGAAAAAGAGGACTTGGATCCCCATTTGTCTTGGATGAACATTTATCTTTATTAGTGATTTATCACCAGTCACTATTTAATCACCAACAACATTTACTCTAGCAATGGGCACGTTGGCTACATTATTAATGCGGTAAGGAATTCACTTCCTCCATTAGCTGTTCTGTTTCTCTTGCAAAGACAGGACAAAAGCGTTTAAAACAAGCCTTTGGTCCTAATTTATCTCCATAACAACAGCTGCAAACTTGTTTATCCTGACAGCAAACACGGGTGCAGCTGGCCCGGCTGATCTGCCCTGTGCCGCTCCCAGGCTTCTGCTGGTGTCTGGCACCGGCCGGCGGAGAGGGGAGATATACACAAATAAAGCTTCTTCACAACGGCACCAAATCAGCACTTAAGAAAAACTGCCCTGTTCCTGCTGGGAATTTCTGTTGGCTGGAGACAGGAGACACGAGAGGTTTACACGTTTTGCCAAACCTTGGGTCATCGTATAGCGGGGAACGATCACATCTCAGTTCTCCATAAGGAAGTGCAGTAGCTTCTAGAGATGTTTGGCACCAACCACTGTCCATCCCATGCCCCAGCCCACAACCTTTTTTGCAGGGATGTTCAGGGACCCCTATTATTTAGCAGTACTGAAAAACTCAACATTAAACTGCAGTTGGCTATTTATAATCCCACTCTTCCAAAGTGGGATGTGCAGGGAAGCAAATGAAAGGGGTCACTGCTTGTGCCTGGGAGGGCAGGAACTGGGCATCCAACCTAGAGCTTCTGCAGCTCCTCCTCATGATGCCCCGGTCCCCGCTGCCCTGCCCCGGCTGTCCTGTCCATCCCTGGGCTGAAGGGCAGAGCCCATGTCCCTGTCACTCCTGACCACACCACCGCTGCTCTCCAGGAGGCACTGTACCCGGCTCCGGGAACACGCTGCCTTTTTTTTTTCAGGAGGGAGTGGGGACAAGGTAAGAGAAGCAGCTTGTCAGGAGTATGCATAGCACATATACGTATAGCGAACACCGCTTCTCCCTCACTGAATTTTTGACCCCTCTGATGAGGTGCAGGATAAAGAAGAATGGTGAAGGGCTGAAAGGCGTTCCTCCCGCAGGGGTGAGCACAGTGCTCTGCTCTCTCAGAAAAAAAAAGAAAGAAATTAAACATTTGTGCAGGATGACCCAAATTTCTTTTTTAAAATATGCATGAAGCTTTAATATTTTTCTTTCCGCTGACATATCATTTAAATTCAGATCAATGGAGGTGTCTATATCCTGACAGACACTCAACCCATTTCATGCAAGGTATTTATAAAATATTTCACACACTAAGGACGGCTGTCACTACAAAGAGCAATTCCTACATAATAGTAGAAGTTATTATGATAGCATTGAAATTTATATATTATTTCACAATAATACCTTTTTTCTTGCCAGGCCAGAAGATGCTAAAAGGAAAAAAAGTAATATCAAATGGGAGTAAAAACAACTTCACACTAAGCACTTAAGCCTTCATCCCATAAGTTACTGACAAAATATAATCTAATTGTTCTTCACATCCATGATTGACATTTCTGTTTTCAGCCACTGCTTGAATAGTCCTGGGAGCAGGAAGGGGGTTTGTGGCTGCCCACGTCCAGCAGCTGAGTGCAGAGAGGCAGCTGCCCTGATGCCAGCTCCCCTTACGGACCTGGCAAACCTATCCCCTGGACCACACTCACAGCTCCCCCTGAACTCGTCTAATCACTGGTTTGCAAACTCACCCAGGGAACCAGAATAATGCTGGAGTCAAACCCATTTTGACTCCAAAGAAGCCAGAACCCAAGTTTTCCAAGTCCCAGGCAAGTGCCCTGGCATGTGCTAGTAGGTTGTTATGAGGGAGGAGGAAACAGAGCAAAATGCATAAAGCCAAGTCCTTGCCTCCTTGCTACAGAGCTACTCTGAAGACAGTTTAAGATTAATAGAGGTGCCCATTGTGAGTTGGGCATCAGGCAACTGACCATCAGTTGCCATCAGGCAACTGGTTGGATCTACTTCTGTGCCTAGGACAAGGTTAGCAGAAGGCATCTGAGAAATCACTGCTTCAGATTAAGTCAGTTCATGGCACTCACTTCATCTATGGCCAGTGGAGAGAATTATGCCCCTAACATGAGGCTCTCCATCACTCCTCACAGCTTCCAGGAACTCTTAAATTTCTCCATAGATTTTACACATTACCTGGGCAGCATCCATATTTCTAAATCAGTAGAGAGACGAGCTTTGAAGTGGTAAGTGTATCTTGACAGGTTTAAGTCCAGTCCCTCTAGGCCCCACACCTGTGGTCAAAAAAGCCATCTAAAATCCATTAATTTTAAATCTACTTGCCTCAGTGTAATTGAAATGCAAACCTCAGCAAAACATCTTGGCTAAACTAATGAGTTTCTCTTTCAATCATGCAACGATGCCATTCTTGCAGAACTATTTGTTTGACACAAATTACACAGGCTCTGGAGACCTCAAAATCTACCAGCACTTAAGCTTATGAATGATAAAATTGCCACATCAAAACATGAGAAATTAATTGCTACTAACAGCAATGTACTCAACATAAATTGCACATCTTTCAGAATAACATGAATTGCTCATTTAATGGACTTTTACGTGGGGTACAATTGTAGCAACACCTTCAAGACCTCAAACATTTGCAAGAGCCTCAGAAAAAACACACCAGAGCTGAAACAGTGTTTGGGACACCAGAGACTTGGTGGGATGGAGTAATTTTAAACGAACTTTCCAGTCTAAATAGAACCAGAAACAGCAAATTAGTTTGTTTTTTTAACTCATGACACCAAAAAATCGAAGTGTCTGAATCACTAAACATCACCATTTCAAGGAGTTCACTGCAAATAAGAATAAAAAAGTCTGGCATATGTAATATATTATGTATAAATATGTAATGTAAATACATGTATATGTACAGTCAAATAGTGGTAATTATACATGCACAATAATTAAATTTAATTAAAAAAACTCCACACTAACTTGTGACAAAAAATATAAAGATGCTTGAGTTCCTGTACAAATGCCATAGCCCATTTGGATGTTGGATCATTCTGTATTATGTATATGGTTATACCTAATAGCCTTTTTCTTGTTTTAAGGTCAGCATCTAAAATGCTCTTGGGATATAATTTGCTGTCACACAGCATTAGAGACGTAGGTGAAGAGGCACAACCCTTGCTAAAGTTTAGAACATTGCCTGGTGCCCATGAAAAGGACTTTGAAACTGAGGATGGAATCAGAAGAAGAAGAAGAAGGAAAGACAACTGTTAAGTTATGCAGAAGTCCTCAACTGAAAAATGCTAGGAGCTCTATTATCAATAATATAGGCTATCGATTTTCAGTAAGACATTAAAGCGCTAGAAAGCACTAGAAATTTATGTCCTACAAGGGGGTCATCTACTTGACCTAATGCTCTACAGTCACATTTTATGAAGACAGAGAGGGAGCAAAGAGGCAACAGCAATCCTGACCTCCAGGAAACAACCTGCCGCAGCCACAGAGAGCTTGTAGGAGGAACTGTTACAGTGCTAAAGAAATACGGAACAAGACCAATGGAAATGCTGCTGTAGACTCCCCAGCTGACACAACCCATGTTTGAAGAGAAACAGGACAGCTGCCAGTCTCTGACTAATGAGATGCTCGCATCTCACAGCAGAAGGATGGTGCATTCTTCAAGTTCCACTTCAAAACTTCTGGGAGTTCATTGACATCTGAAAGGCCCGAAATAGATCAGGGCAAATTCACCTGTAGTGTAAGCCTATTTATTTTGCTCGATTTAGATTAGATTTGAAATTGGTTCCTACTGGGATTTTAAATGATGATTAAACTTGAAATGTCACTATCAGGCTTCAGAAAAGCGAGAGCTCTGGCAGGCGCGTATGGCCCATGGAAGAAAGTGGTGCTGAGCCACCTGGAGAACAGCCATCCATCTTCCTGAAAGAAAATCATTAAATTCTTTGACCAGAAGCTTATCAAGTTACAGGACTTTCAACAGAGCAACCTTCTAGGTATCGTACTTTGTCTCCCTGAGAGTGGCAGAAGTTGCCAAATTTCATTACAGCAGGGGTAAGACGGTTGGACCTTGTGTCCAACGAGCTGTAGCAGCTGTATGATACCTGTAAAAACCGCTGTTCGAAGGAGCGCAGTAATTTCTCTCGTCAGTGCTGCGCCAGCTGACAAATTCATGACACGGCTCCAGATGTTGGCAGACAGCTGTTCAGCAATGCTCCAGATGGTATAAAATGTGCAGAGGTTCTTGTGGTTCGAACGTCTTCTGCCCTCATGTCAACCTTTGTCCGGTCTCAGGCAGGTGGCTCTCGCCAACTCAGTGATGTTCATTGGTGGCACAGGTGGGAAGGAAATACAGTGTTGACTTTATTTAGACAGTTGTTCAGCATGATCTGGACTGGAACAACCTTCTTTGCATTGTAAATGAGTCATTATTGGGGTAAGGAAATTACTAAGGCATCATGGCTGTCACTCCGTACCCTCAACCTTGCCTGCAAACATGTTCTACTTCAATAGCAAATGGAAACAATGACAAAAAATTAAAAATTTGATAAAACTCCTACCTTTACAGCCCTGTTAAACCATTTCCCACCCTAACCTTTTCTGACAGGCAGTATTGTAAGCTTGGTTTCAGCAACTCTTTTTCCAAAATCAAAATTAATTGCCTTTCTCGCATCAGCAGATGGGTTTTTTTCCCTCCCACCGAAGATTAGAGGCACTTTTGTGTGATCACATTTGTCCCAGGTGATGGCATTGTGGATTTGCAGTATGCTCTGTATTTCATTACAAGCACCCAGTCTCACCCGCAGTGCAAAATAGGCACGTGCTTAACAGTGACCCACCTTGCCTTGTCCATGAAGCTGAAGTGTGCATTGCAGAGCAGCTTAATATACTGTGGATTCAGATCTAAGCTTACTCACAACTTGCTTGTGAGCGACAACAGAGATGTTTTTTCTTTCCTGAATGCTATTTTAACCTTGCTGAAAGCTGATCAACAGCAGCTTGGGTGCTTCCTCTCCAAGTGCTGGGTTGCTGGTAATGAAATGTTTTGGAGGCACAGCTGCCCCAGAAGGTCCCCATTGCAAAATGGAGCGTCTGGGAAAGAACACACAACGGGCAGGTGGGAATGCTAGAGGGATGGCAGTAGAAGGGGAGACACTGCTTCAACGATGCTTGGGCGAATAAGTTTTCAAAACCTATTTAGGGAGTGACAAATGATGGGATCAATATTTGGACTAGAGGTTTTCAAAAAGTGCTTCAAAGTTGGTCCAGTGTTGCCCCTCATAAAAATGAGAGCTTTCCCATGAACCATGATAGGAGAGAAGTTTGAGGTCAGTGCTTAGTTCCTCTTGAAAGAGTCCAGCACCGATGTCTGATACACTGAGGTGGTATTACGGCACTCTCCCAGAGAGAGTTACAAAAGTACATGAAAGCAGAGATTAATTTATATCTGGAGACATATGCAACTTTCCAAGGCGGCAAGGAGATCAGTGGAAGAGTTAAAATCAAAGCCACAGACAAAAGGCAATACAATTCTATCTTATTTTGCTTAATTTAAAAGATTAGAATACAAACACTTACCCAAACAGGAAATCTTGTTAAGAAAATAAGGCAGAAGGGGTAACTGCAAGAATTAAATCATTAGAGGGGCATTGAGACAATTTAGATTTGCCTCTTTTGGAGCACAGAGCAAATAAAAAATCACAAAATAATAGAAAAAAATCAGGAATATCAAAAGGAAATCAGCATGGCTATGTGCCAAGGTAAAAGATATTACTAAAAGCAAGAAAATATCCTTACAAACAAACAAAAAAAGCATGGTGTCCTTCTAATGAGGATTGCAAACTCTGCCAGTACACAGGCCAAAAATGTGCAAAGAAACAACTGGTAAAGCATATTAAAAAACACCCCCAAAACTTTTTGGAACTCATTAAGGTTAGCATTAGCATCTAAAGGACATACAGATGATCCAGATATGATAGAACTTCTTAGAGAAAATCAACCTGGTCAAACACCTAAGTGAATCTCTTCATGTCTGCAATTACCATTAAGTAGCTTGAAGAAGTTCCAGTGCTAGACCTGCTCCCTCTTGTCCACCTTCCTTTTTTTTTAGTAGAAGACACAGAGGATCTCTCTCCAGGTGCAAACTTTGGCAGAAGGGCTATGGACTAATGAACAAAGCGAAGGGGAGGTGAGCAAGCGGTAAATGGACAGAACGAGCGGTAGCAAATGGCCAGGACCTAACTGCATTTGCTCTGGAGTTCTCAAGAAACTCTGAGATAAAATAGCTGAACGGCTGCCAGTGGTGTGCACCCTCTCACCTGGCATCAGAGGGAAGGGGAAGGTGGAAACGTGATGACAATATTCCTAAGAGGTGCCAGGGAGGTCGGGCCACCGCAGACCAGGGATTTCCAGCTGACAGGAAAAATATTCCATGCTGTGAAGAAGAACACCGCTGAGCATGTCGGTCACTGCAACATTTTGGAGAAGACTCAGCCTGGATTTTGTCAAGGGAAGCTATGCTCATCTGTTGTCACTCTTTCAAGGCAGCAACAGCCCAGACCTCCTTGTCCACGTTCTTGTGCCAGCTTCCTGGTTTTCAAAGAGGCTTTCTCAAAGTCTCCAGAGCTTCTTAAGAGACTCTGGTGTCCTGGGGTGAATGGAAATGGCCTCACAGCTTGTTAGAGGATCAGAAACAGAGGGCAGAACTGAACAGATCATTTACAGAGTAGAGCAAGATCTCACACGAATCTGTGCTCAAGCTGATGCTATGCAACTTATCCACACATGATCTGGGGGAAAAAAAAAGTTAAAAAGGTTTTCTTCCAGTACTAATTTAATCAAGATATTAAAAGGGGGTGGGGGCAGGGGGGCAGGCAAGAGAAGAACTATAGAGGACTTTGTGATACTGAACAATTGTATTATAAAACAGAAGATGAATTGCAGTTTCCCACTAAAATGTCAGCTCAGTAGTAGTGACAAAAAAAAAAAAGAAGAAAAGAAAAGAAAAGAAGAAGAAAGGAGAAGGAGGAGAAGGAGAAGGAGAAGGAGAAGGAGAAGGAGAAGGAGAAGGAGAAGGAGAAGGAGAAGGAGAAGTAGAAGGAGAAGGAGAAGGAGAAGGAGAAGGAGAAGGAGAAGGAGAAGGAGAAGGAGAAGGAGAAGGAGAAGGAGAAGGAGAAGGAGAAGGAGAAGGAGAAGGAGAAGGAGAAGGAGAAGGAGAAGGAGAAGGAGAAGGAGAAGGAGAAGGAGAAGGAGAAGGAGAAGGAGAAGGAGAAGGAGAAGGAGAAGGAGAAGGAGAAGGAGAAGGAGGAGTCATTTGAAACAGGATACAAACCCAAACAGCTGGGACCCTGGGTACATCTGTACCCTGAGTGCTGTAGGAAGTTCCCCTGTCTCAAAGATGGTAAAGGAAAAACGGATAAGTTTCTTAGAAGGACAGTCAGATGTATGGAACAGCTTTCAGGTGAGGAATAACTAAAGTCACTAAGACTCTTCAGTCTAACAAAAAACCCCAAACAAACCAGAAAACTGCATTGTCTATGAAATTGCAAGTGTTGTAGAAGAAACAAGTAGGGATATTTCCCATCCTTTCCAATACAAATAAATGGAGCACCAAGTGACACTAGCAAGTGTCAAGTTCAAAAACAAAACAAAGAGGTTGATCCCTTTGTTTTGGGAGAGGAGAGGAGAGGAGAGGAGAAGATAAAGTCCTTGTTGAATGACATTATGGATGCTAAAAAGCTTCTTTGGGCTCAAAAGAGCACCTGGAAAATTCTATCAAAGAAAAATCCATCACAACCTGTTATATACGAGTCACAACCTCTGGCTCAAAGTTCCCCCATGGCATTTCTGCCTGTGGCTAAAAATGTGTTCTGGGAATTATTGTTCCTGGCTTACCTAGACCTTATCGTCTCCTCTACGCATCTGCTGCTGAAGGCAGGAAACTTGGTTATGGGTGTCTTTGCTCTGGCCAAGAAAAGCCTTTCTTTTCCTCTGATTACCCTAGCCAACAGGAAACACAGTACAGACCTGTCCTAAGAGGAAAAATAGAGAAATGTGTTAAGTACAATTAAAGAAGTCTTTTATCCAAGTGCAAGACAAAAGGTCTCATTGCATCTGTGTATGAAACACCACATAAGCAGTTTCTGTTTGCATTTTTAATTAGATCCATTTTCATCTTTCACTTTGGAGTCTCAAACCCATTACTAAATTTCAGGTAGGATGCTAATCACTGGAACCAGGTACATGTGCACTTTTTTTCCAAAATGGATCAGAAATAAGCACAAAGGCGGCTAGAAGATGAGGTAGTAATTATTCCTTCCAGTGGCAACCTTATCCAGAAGATGTCACCAAAACACAAGTAGTGCTCAGAGTTCCTAGAACAAGGAACGTAAACGGAAAGACTTCAGACTTGTGTAAGAACCACAGAAAAATCAAGAAGGATGTTGAAAGAACACTTCGAAATAAAAATTACTCTTTTTCAGGAAGAAGATTAAACCCTCATATCATCGCAGCAAGAAGGTCGGTATATAGATGAAATGGTGTACAAACAGCAAGTTACGCAGACAAAATATCATGATGTTGTTTTGAGTGGAGACTGCATTCTTGTCAGAATTCTTCCCTTAAATTAACAAAGCACAGGCACAGCAACCAGAAACCTGATTGCTCTGTTTTTCCATCCTCACTGAGTCCCTTTGTTATTTGTCTTCTCTGCTTCCTCCCTATCGATACTTTACTTCCGTCGGGGACTTGCATGTTAACAATCTGCTTCTATCTCAGCTTGTGTCTCTGTACTGTTAGGGAGTATATCCACACACGTACTGAATCGATACCTAATTGCTGCATTATAGAGATCAGCTTCATGCTTTAGAAGATCATGTTCACCAAATCTTTTCCTTTTGCACTTGCCGTGTGAATTTTAAAGCACTGAAGATCATCTTTGTCTGACTGCAAACAAAAATAGAGCAAAGAAAGAACAAAAGGATTCATAACCTGAAGGAAAGAAAAATGCATCAAGTGCAGCAACTAGAAACATTAGTGCACACAAGTTCAGAGCTACTCTAGTGGTACCTGTTGTGTGACAGCTGAAGCCAAGCCACAACAAAAACTAGGTGGTTAGGTAAGGTCAAATTAGTGCCTGGAGTAAAGTCTCTCAGTGCTTCTGCCTGCGAGTTTGGTCTAGCATGGCAGAAACATTGCCACTCTTGCCACCTCAAGCAGATCAGCAATTAGCAGCTGATATCTGACAGGTAAATATCATTTCACTTTGTGACAGCTGAGCGTAGGTATGAGCCAACATGGCCCATGTTGACTAACACACTGTGGCTCGGAAGAGATGCTACTGCGGGAACAAGTTC
>NW_008824982.1:5175754-5244390 GCF_000699105.1 Pygoscelis adeliae
AAGGGTTCTCTTGACCCTCTCTGGCACCAGGAGGTAAGCCCCATTCCACCACATTTATCCTTCTCTAAGAAGAAACCAAAACAAATCTACCTGGCAATGGTAAAGTACACAGATGCTTTAGGAGTGACAACCTGTTAGGGTGTATCACCATCTGAGTATCGCTTTTCACAGACCTCCCTGGTGAAGGTGTTCTAGGAGCAATAACAGTACCAGTCACAGAGCTTTTAAACTCAATAGCCCTTTATTCAGATCTTGTTTGTACACATGACTGCCCAAATGATTTACACCATTTTGAGCATGAAGTTAAAAATATTTGCTCCAGTGGTTTTTGCACTGTTATTGGAAAAAGTTTTGTAAGAAGCGCTCCTAGGAGATTGTGCGTAGTAGTTGCATAATATGAGTAATCATGTTCTTATAACGTCAATTAGACAGGTTTAGCCTAATCTCTAGGAACCTTAGGCTGATGGAAAGTCTGTCCTTTCTGATTCTGCACCACTCAAAATAATGGAATGGGGCCAGGTCTACACTAAAAGAAAAAAATATTCTGTTACCTTGAAATTTGAAAGAATTTCAGCATGAAGTTCCAGTGTCCTGAAGCTAGCTGTAGTCTAGGCAGATTTTGTTATATGCTTCTATATTATAAATATATATACACACACACACATACACACACTATTAGGAACAGTCCATTTCCATAATTAGATTTTTAATCTACCCAATGCAAGAAGCAAGTCTTCTGTAAAAATTAATATTATTTTAAAGTCTGGACATCTAGCACCTACTAAACAAAAAAGTTTTTCTTTTGCAATTTCTAAAAATTCATAAAAAACAATTTAGCCAGTGATGAGGTGAAATGAGAACTCTTTTAAAAGCGGAGTTTATTTGGGTTTCAAAAAAGTGAATAGCATGCTTCTTGGCTGAAGAAGTTCGAATTGCAGACAGAGTCCTTAAAAAAATCTGTGCATAGAACCTAGCCTTGTTGCTTGTGTCTGAACAATCAAAGCACCGTTTTGTTTCAGATAAAAAGAAGCAGTTTCCTTAGCAATGTCTGGATGTTAAAAAACAGCAACAGAAAAAAAGGTTTAGCTGCACACAAATGCTTAAAGTACTAATAAAAATGCTACTCTACTTTACTAGCACATTGGATCCCAAGTCGTGACTAACACATGAAATCAACATCTCAGACACCAAATACTCCCAAGCTCCCCCACAGGGAAGAAACTCAACAGAGGGTCAGGAAGCTAAAAGCAATCTCTGCAGAAGTCAACAGTGTTATAAACGTAATTTTCTGGTGCTTATGGTGAGGACTTGCCTGGTTCAGAGAGCCCTTTTCGGAAAGCTCTTCTGGTTTGCCTCTACCCATAACAGGGGTTTGCTTTCTATTTTTCTGAGTGAGAATAAACAGAGGTGGAAGGAGTGGGGCAGGTTGCTGTTTTAGTGTAAGCTGGGACTGGAGATCAGGTCAAGTTACTGGCAAAGATTTTTCTCTTTGTCACACATTAAGAAGACCATATAGCTTTATATAAGGGTAGAGTTTTCATCAAAATCTAATGCCTGATTAGACATAATTTGGGAGATCAGGCAATGTAAACAGGCATCCAGCCTTAATGGGTAGAACAAAATCAGAATTTCGGGCTTTGGGAAGCTCTGTTTGCAGATCCACCAGGCAATAAATCACTGGAAATGCACAGGCATTTAGACAGAATGACAGAAACCCTCCTCCATTCCACAAAACCATTTCTTGCTCTCTTTGTCATAGCCTAAAAGAGGATGCTTGATAATAAACACTCACAACTCTCATTAATTTGCTGCTGTTTGTGCAAAACCTTCCTCGTTTCACACAGACCTGGACAACCAGTGCAGTTAGGAAGTAAGATGTTGGGACCAACCAGAACCAGCATGGTTATCAACTGGGTAACTGATGAGATCTTTGCAATTTTCAAAATCAATAAGCTTTCAGTGTCCAGGAGCAGAGTTTTCAAGTCCATGAGCAGAGATACTTACAGAGAAATGAAAACAAGTCAGGAAATGCTGAAATCCACTTTTTTCTCTTTTGTTGTTTTGCGAGCAGATCCAGATCCCATTCTGTGTAGACATCACTGTTGGGTTTGCCGGTAGATCCCAAGACGAGCATTTACCATCCTAACACACATTTTTTGGGGAAAAAATGCTTCAAAGTACAACAGTGAGTAACTTGAACTACTGTCAACTACATGCAATTGAAAAGTCACGTTTTACTTCACATGCTGATCATTTAGTCTTCTGTATTTTCAACCAGTGCTTAGCAGAATTCACAGGTTGTCATATACATTGTAATTAAAAAGAAGACATAGTTATGAGAAAATTACTAGTTCTTTACATCTACTTTTATCTTCTATTCTGTGCCGTTGTCTATATTGATAGAGAATATGAGATCACATGTTGCTCTTTTATCAAATTCCATCATGCAGTACTTGCTGGTACGGTTTTCTTATATTCTAAGGAGCTACAGTCACGGAGTTTCCATAGCTGGTGTACCCGCAGTACTGATTACTTAAAAATAGGATGGAAAATGTAATTATACAAGTGTACCTTCAATTTCATTCAGAGAAGGACTGGGGTTACATTAAGGCTGACCTCTCAGTCTCTCCTCTGAATGTTTCACTGCAGGCAATGAAACAGAAGTGTTACTTCAGAAGCTAGACTATTGCGGTGATGGTGATCCACTGCCAAATTTGGCACTGATGCTAGGGACAGAGATTCAAGCTGACACTAAGTCGCAAGGTCTTTTAAATTAATTTGGCATCAAGTAAAACAGCCTGGCAGACACAGTAAAGGCTGTGGTATTTTTCTCTCTCAGTCTGGTTTCTCAATGTTCATTTTTCAAACGTACGTCCTTTATCTAAGTTGCTCTGCTGGAGCTCTTGGAGGATGCAGAGATGGTTTCTACACAAAATACAATGGGTATGAGGCTGGGTGAGCTTCCCCTCCTCGTCCTGGCTGTGCAATTTGCTTCCTTAGCTGCGACACTATATTAGTGATTAGAAATAACAGACTTAAGGGCAATATGAGAAGAATCTGTATGTCTCTGATGAAGAAGAACATTGGCCACGTCTGTGATGAGATGTGGCTCTGGCAATTGCCACCCCGGCAGCAGTACTTCCAACTGCAACCTTTTGTCCTTAAATCAGGAGCTCCTCAGGGCAGGTAGGTATCTTCTCCTGAAGTTCAGAGAGGAAAAAGAATTCTGAACAGCACCATAAGTAATTAGAGGCTACTATTAGGGAAAATAGAAAAGAAGGTTAACCTGATTTCTGTGACCATTCAGATGCTTAATGACTTGCTAATTAAGAGGCTGGATAACTCATAGGTTTAACCTGAAATATATAGTTAAGCACATGACTGCATGAAAGCCTGTATCTTCAGCCGCTCTAGGGCACTTGGGGCATCCTGGTATTTACAACGTTTTGTGGTACAGACTCCTGTCTACTAAAAAGTAGTCTGAACCCTTAGTTTATTTTACAAGCATGTCAATGAAGAAACTTAGATTTTAATAATTTTCTGTTAGCATGAATGTAGGATGGTTTTAAAGAAATCACAGTAAGTAGGAACGTACTAGACAGCCTATACGCTTAGCCATCTCAACTTACATGTCTGTCTTTTTAAAAAAAAAACAACCAACAAAGTAGAAATATGCAGGATCATTCCTTTTGATTTGGTAAGTGACAGCATCGTTTCACATAAAACAAAAAAAATTCATGCTGATCAGCCACCCACACACTTTCTTTAAAGCTCTTATAAATTGGATCAACATTTAGAAAGCACAGGAAGTACTGGCAATTAAGTAATGTTATAAAAACTGTCAAGCTGCGACAGCGAATATGTATCCTTCCTTTGTACGTTAGCTTCCCTGTGCACACACGATGTTATGAGATGCTGCTCCGCAATATAAGAACATGATTTTCATGGGAATTTCATGATTAGAAATCACTTCTTCCTTTACATACATGAGCAATGCAGTTAAGCTCCCTTCTCCCCAGCAGCAGCTATTCGCAGAGCTGCTCCCTCATCCTGCCTCTGGTTGTGTAGTTATCCTCTGAGCCCGGCATCTGCGTCTCCCAACGCAAGAGGTTAGCCACAAGCTTCTGTGAACAGTCAACTTCTTGGTCCTCCCACACCTCAAACTAAACTGAATTGGATCCTTACATGCCCTGGGAACAGCTACAGCTATTGCTGCGCCATATCTCCACCTCACCCGAAGTTCATTGCTTTATCAGTGGTATATATCCTCTGCTTCCAAGGAAAGACAAATTAAATAAGATAAAACTGTTGTAAGATTTGCTCAACTCCAAAACACACAGTTGCCATTTCATCCTTTTTCATACACAATGCAGTTGCATGAAAACAAGCTTGGGTTGGTTTTTCTTTTTCCCCTCGGTATTTCAGGGGGAAGTCACTGTGAACAGACAGTAGTGGTCTCTCATTCTGCTGCTCTGGCTCTGGCTATTATTTAAGGTTTGTGTAATGTTTACGTTCTTCTATACTTATTTTTAATGTAGCTGTATTTTGAAACACATACACACACACAAACTCAAATTTTAGGATGATCTCTTTATTATAAAGAGGCTGGTCAGATGCACTATTATCCTTTAAAAGAACACCAAGTCTTCAATGTTTACCTACTTTATTGTTAGTCCCTCCTTAGCACCAGTCTGATCTCCATTTGTTGGGACATTTGGGGGGTTTTTTGCCTTGAATTTTCAATAGAGCTGAAAGTTAGCAAGTTATTGCGATCTTGTTACTATTCCAGCTGAACCCCTCAGAACCCTCGTGTGGTCAACCCTCGTGAGATGCACCGCCCAGGCATGTGAGCTGGCTACCTGCTTCTGAAACACCGCAGGGAGAGTGCAGTCACCCCAGGAGGCCACCCCACGGCTGGCCCAAAACCAGCATTTTTGCAAATGGAAATTGTAACACATAAACCAGCATTAGCATATGCAAGAAATATGACAATCAACTTGAGTCTTCAGCTACCTCACATTTCAAAGCTGGAATACACATGTTAAAACAATGGACCTACTGCAATCGTTTGGATTGTTGGCTTTCTACTGATATCCTTGCAGTCCCCTCTGGAGCACACTGGCTCCTAAAGGAGGGCAGCCAGCAGGCTTTTGAGTATAGTGAACGTTACTTTCTAGGGAGGCAGAAGCTGAACAGTTTTATAGTATTCTCTTTTAGCTTGCATACCACTACCATTGATGTCAGAGTTGTTGGTGAGCCATCATCACAAGTCGTAATTCTGATTTCTTTGATCTGTATCGTCTGCCTGCGCAATCTTCACAGGCTACGAGAGACAGGCAAACACGTGCTCTGCGAATGAGCAACCGTGGCACAGAACTTTTTTTTTTATTCTTTCAGGGAATGCTGGGGTGAAGGGACAAGGTCTTTGTAGCCCCTCACGCCACCAGGATGGGGGGGGGGGATAGCGCACCCTTGGTTGGCTGAGTCAGGAAGAAGACGAACCTGCCCAGCGCTGAGGCTTGGAGGAGGAGTGCCCAGGACTGAGAGGCTTCCTGGGGTGCAGAACGGGCCCCTCGCTCCGCACTCCCCAAAGGTGGCCAGCAGCTCTGGGCGAGGCTGTTCTTCCTCCCTGCCACCTGAAAAGCCACCCGAAGGCTTACATGCCTTATAAACCACGCCTTGTGAAGGAACGGCTGTGGCCACGGCCACGGCGCGTTCTCTCTTTAAATAGAAGTGATGATGCCTGCAGCAGGATGCTGGATCCTACCATGTGCCCTCAAGGCAACATCTACCCGCTCATTAAGTGGTCCAACAGGTTTGGTCTGCTTGGGCTGAGCAGGGACCATGCAATTCATTTCACTTAGAAGTGGAATTTAAAGCAGAATTTAAAGCTGCAGACCCAGAAAATTGATCTTAAAAAACCGGTCAACTCTGTGAAGAGCTCATAAACTCCAAATTAAAGCTTTAAAATAAATGCAAAAACCATCATCTACTGCATTATGTTTCTCGGTTATACCAATTTAAAATTTTCACACTGAGATAATCAGAGTAGCCCAACTCTGTGTCAGTAATATCACCTACACTAACGCTCTGCAAGCACAGCAACAAACCCTCTCAGGCAGGAGGCCAGGTGCCAGCACCAGCTACTGAACTTGAAATCAATTTTTTCTCTCGTGTAATTTTATTCTTGTACTCTGTGAATATATCACTGTGTACGGGGACAGCTGTACACACATTTTACAGAGATAAGTAAGATGAAACCACTGACTTCATAAATTCATTCTTTATAGATGTACAGTACTTCTGTGCAGCTGTGTAACACAGAGCAGGACTGAAGCCAAGTAATGCAAAGCAGGAAGAAAGTAAAGACAAGGAGATCTTTAAGATCTGTTACAGTTTCTTGCTCTGGAAAGGGAGCCCCATTTCTTTCCTGAGAGCTTTGTTGTCTCAGTGAGGGATTGCTTTGAGGGTTTTCACCATTGTTGTCTCAAGGGGGTTGGCTACAGGCTTTATTTCTCATTCTCCTGTCACGCATGCAAGCAAACTGGTATTTGCATCCCCAGTTCTCCTTCTCCCATGTCACAAAGGTTTAGGTTTACCTGGCCTTTAAAGTGTCCCAAAATAAAC
The DNA here is from genome assembly GCF_000699105.1 of Pygoscelis adeliae. NCBI lineage: Eukaryota > Metazoa > Chordata > Aves > Sphenisciformes > Spheniscidae > Pygoscelis > Pygoscelis adeliae. The sequence goes on from NW_008824982.1 coordinate 5,182,382, forward strand.
TGGACTTGGAATACTCGTTGTAGAGTCCCAAAAAAAAGAAAAAATACAGATGAACAATATTATCCTCTGAGTTAATAGATGCAATTAATTCTTTTCAATACCGAATTATGGCATATAAATTCACTCACCAAATATTTACTTGAAATTGGAGGGGAAGAGAATAAGGAAGAAAAACACATTTTCAGAATAAAGAGAGCTGACTACAGAAGGCAGCAGTTAAGGCTCTGCTGGCAGCAGGCTGAGGTATCTGCATTTATTCTAAAAACTAGCAAAATGTGAATAAGCAAGTTCTAACCTACCACTGAAGAAGTAGAGAACACCCTCGTATAACCTTCTGTTTGTAGTCAATGTCATTAATAATGTGAATACCCATTTCTTTTCTTATATTAGACCACTTGAGCCTGACCTGAAATTCTTTAGTGTCCTTCTTTCACCGCAAGAGTTAGTTAATGGCTCCCTCTAACTCCAGGGTCACACATCCCAGCACAGTTCAAGATCACGCTTTTGGCAGAGGTATCCCTCACAGGAGGCAGATCTGCTCACCGCTGTGAACATTTGATGATTTTGGAACAAGCAGAGGCGTTTAGGCAGAAGTGCTGTGGTCGTCTTGCTCTAATGGCTTTGTTATCTGGCACGATGCCTGGCATCTTTTGATGCCTCGTTATCTTGTAAAAGCAGAACAGCCGCACACGTGGTACAGTTTTTCCAATGAACAAGTCACAAGACTCTCAGAGATATAACTGGCGAAAGGCTGCTGAAATGCTTTTAGAATTATAATGACAACTTATCAATGCTTGGAACAAAATCATCCTTTTACTGATTAATTCACAGGCTCTGGGAAGAGTGTTTGCCTGTGAAATCTCTTCTGTTTTTTTTTTCTTTCTTTCTTTCTTCCTTATTTTCTAATGGTGATCTGTAAAAAGGGAATGTTAAGAACAGCACAGCTAAATTTTCTGAATTTAGCTCTGTTATCAGACAGCTTTCTTGGGAGACTATATAGATAAAAGCAAAACATTACTTTTCTCACCAAATAACAACTGCTTTGACATGCACAGTTTGAGAGATAAGCTGCCTGTGCATGTCATCATCTCCAGACCTGTGATCTTTATACTGCAGCTCTGTTGCCCACTGTGTAGCTAACCCTAAGATGTGGGCATTAGCCCACCTGTGACCATAGAGAAAAGGAAGCTCTTTAGGACTCTTCAGCTGAGTAGAGATTCCCTCGCATGAGAGCTGGTAATACAGAACAGCTCCAGATGAAACTGCATCTGGCTTTTATCAGCAAGCAATAGTGAGAGCCTTTATTTCAAACAGTAGCCAGTAATTAAAGATCCCTTACTCAACTTACTCAACCCCAGGCAAAAAAAATAAAGATCTGAACCCATGTTGCTTGTCAGCAGATATTCAGCTGATGGACTACAGCCTCTAAAAATTATACCATAAGAAAATAGAGATGATAAACAGAGGAGACTCAATGTTAGATAAGTTGACACATGGAGAAGAGCTTTTCTATCTGACAGGCCTGAATCACACTTTCCGAGGACAAACAACTCCACATCTTTCCAAAATAAGCCGCAACACAGCTTCTTTCAAACAGAGGAATGACTCAGAGGGTGCCACTGTCACCATGTCTGGCTATGAGTCCTTCAGAAGTCACAGTGACACCCTCTCTCGCTTTGAACACTGGACGACAAAAGCCAGAGCGATCTTCACACTTCAGGCTGCAGAGCAGCAGGTGGTTTGCATTTGTATTTAGTCCAACTGGTACAACGGCACAGTTTAATAATACACAGCTGATAATTACAAAGTCCCCTATGGTAAACCAAAAAAGCCCCAGAAGCCACCCCTTCCCATCAAAAATCCGTGATAGGGACTATAGTTCGTGCAGAATAGCTCCTCCGCTAGAAAAGTCCCGTACCCTGCGACCTGACCACTGCCAAGGCTTGTTCTGTTTGCAAACAAATCACTGAGAGAAGAAAAGGACACAATGACTTGTTTCAGAGAAGGCAGATTAGAGTCTAAGAGCACTAAACCAATGTTTGCCTTGGCTGGAAGAGGAAGCGTGCCGTAAAGACAAGTCTCCGAGTTTTGTCTGTGGCACTCCTACCTGTGTCCTGCAAGGGGAAGTCCCTCAGACCAATACTATATGACACCGCTACGGTTACCATTGGGTTATCGGAATTTTCTAGTTTTAAGTAGTGCTTTTCTCTTCAGGTCTAGCTACAGGGCAGGGTGAGTGCTGGCAAGAGATCGCAGCATCTAGAGGGACTCTTAACCTCCTCGAGGAAAGGAGCCCAGTACGTGCTTGTCAGCCTTTTGAAGTTGTATTTCTAAATGGAGACAGAAAACACTTTGCACCAGCTCCCCAGGACAGGGATGAACATTTCTCAGTGTTGAAGCCTCTGCTTTACTCACTACTCCGGTTACAACTTTTCGTCTTTTACCCTATCTGAACCTGAAATCGTCTACCCTTCCCGCTCACAGCAGACAGTCTATGCAACCATTGCTGACCATTATCTATCAAGGGCAAATTGTCTACAGATGCCCAGTATGTGGTTATTGAAGATTAAATAAACAGTATGGGAACAGCTTTAGGAATCCCAAATGCCAGTGCTGACGATGCATACAATCACAGCTTTATTATCGAAGAGACCACAACACCAGTTTGAATTCTGAGTGCTGCGCAGCCTCAATAGATTTTACATGTTACAGTAGCTTTCTGCTGGTGCCTCACAATGGTTCAGGAAATAAGGGGAATACTTTTCTCCCCAGCAGTATTTGCAAAAAATAATGTAGTTGATACTACTTCTCTTCCTTACTTAAAAATTCTCTGGTAATTACTAAATACTGGAAATATATTAGAATTTTTTGAAAATAGAAAACCCCACTAAAAAAGTTGCTTGATGATCCCATTCCCTAAATTTAAAGGGCTTCTTTGATTTCTAAATTCCCAGTAACACCTTTCTCAACATCCAAGCCAGGTCCCCTAAAGGTGAATAGCGCTGTCACACAAAAACCCTATCCATTCATACATTAAGAAGCAAACAAGCAAACGACTCTCCCACCTCTAGGATGAGCAACAGTAATTTCCCCCTAGCCGATTTGCTATTATCTTTTCTGACATCCACACAATGCGGAAAGCTGAGTGCAATCAATGCTGCGTTTTGCTGCGTTATGTAGCAGGTGAGTTGCTTTGGAAGGTGTTGACTCACTGCTCACCTTCCATTGGTTCCTATGACATTTTGGTGAGGTGGATTTTATGGAAGTCCTCCAAAATAATACATATTAGGTGAAAGACTGAGTCTACAACTGTTGAAAGGGAGGTAGAGAAGTTGCACTTTCTCAACAGTGACAGAGCTCATAGGAAGATAAGCTATGCCGACTCAAATGGGGTCATCTACAGCTTTTTGCTTTGCCTTTTTTTTTTGGCCTTCCCCCTCCCAAATCTTCCTTATGCAGCCTTTGAAAAGCCTATTTTAGAATGACACCATATTGGTAACAATTACAGAGTGTAAACAGACAGTGAGCTCTTTCATCTCAAAGCTGTTTCCAAGAAACTGAGGTACATATTAAGATCATAAATTGCACACTCTCATTTGAACACTGGCTGTACAGTCGAGAAGGCAAAGGAAGTACTTTAACTTGCACTGAAAAATACTTTACCCCAAAAGATGTCTTGCCAGTATGAGTAGGATAGTTAGGCTTTTAGTCCCATTGGGTCAGCCGTTGGCTTATTTCTAACGAGACATGGTCCAAAGAGTCCAGAATGAAGGGACTCTGGTGCATAGCTCCAGAAGCAGTCCTACATGTTGAAAAGATGCTCACTAGGGTCTAAGTGGTATTACTTTTTTCTTTTTGGCAATAATTAATTCCAATAAACTGCAAGAATTTTCCAACTTGGTAAAACTCAGACAAGAGTGATGTGGCATTACTAATATGCGAAGGCAGATATTGTATTAGGATATGAAATATGGTGAACATCATGCACATAATATGAAAATCACAGCTCACTGCTGACTTCTAATGAGGTTTTGTAATTGTGCCAGAAGAGGCTTCCCCAACAAGGCAGTGAAAAACTGAGCTGTTTATCATTTACTAATATATACCACAACTGTTAGAGACAGCTTCTTCAAAATCTAATATTGTAATATGTATTTTGACAGCCGTAATCTTGGGATAAACAACACTGAACATAATGTGATTAACAGCTATAATTTCCATTTGATGTGAATGCAATAACCCTAACTCAAATCTAAAACAGAAAATGAGTAACTATGAAATTTTCAGCCAGTCGGCCCTGGAGATGTAGTTAAACAGAGAGCACCCATCTCCATCGCGGAAACCGTCTGAGGCTCTTGAGACTGGTTCAGTTGGGCCCCAAGAAATACCACTTCCAATGAAGCCAACCTAAACACCTCATATCAATTTAACTGTAAATTGTAAAGGGTGCTTTTATTAGCAGAATAGGGAAGTTTTCCAAAGCCTCTGATTATTTTATACTTCATTAGTTAGTATAGGAAGAACTGATTCCTGACTAACAAATATGTTATTACTGCCCAACACCGCTCTTGGAAATCAGCGACAACAAGCACCCAGTAGCTTATTGACAGTGTAGTCTAATCAAAGAGATTTTCTTATCCCTTCTTTTATTTCAATTTTTATCCCTGATGGTTTTTCTTACATTGCTTTAAAAACCCTGACTAATGTTGCTTTTTCGTCATGTTTTAGGAAACCATTTTAATTTGATAGGTAGTAATTACGAATTTACCTGCAGGCTAAATTTTTTGTTAAATAGTTTAATGCCATTGATTTCAGAATATCTCCCCTCCCTTTGAGAGTCAAGCCTTTCAGATACTCAGGAAAGCTCACAGCTATGGACAAATAGTGTTATTTTACCTACTTGTATACTTTTTTCCCCCCAAACCAATCTTTCCACATTTCAGACATTCCTGACAGTCCCTCAAGACTTCTTACCCTTCCTGCAATTACTCAAATTTGCCAGAGCCAATTCTTTGGAAGTCAGAGATCAGAGCCTGGTCTTGGTGCAGCTGTACATAAACTAGCCCTGGCTGAACTCCTCTTAATCACACAACGCGGCACACATCTGAGGAAGCTAAAAATCTTTCAGGGATTTTTTTTTATTATGATTTTTTTATTAAGGTGAATTCTTCTCAGAGAGAACTTTTTTCTCCTCTCCCCAGTTTTTCTCACAATCTGAAATTTTTACTCTCTGAAAGATGTAGTTGCTATTGTGGAGTGAAATTAAATAAAGCTCAAAACTGAAGGGTCTGTACTGGAAAAGAAGATAGAAGACAAACATGAGGAATGTACAAAAGGTTTCCGGTGGTCTTATATGCTTCGTTACGCATGTAATATAAGATTGCAGGTATCAGTTCGACCCTCAACTTAAGAGGTCCTGTGAGAGCATCAGCAAAAGACAGTTGATCAATTGTCCTGAATCTGCACTGTAGAAAAGTGACACTAATGGCTATGACAAATTGTTATCTAAGGAGACTGTCAAAAACTCTAACTCAGGACCAAAGCCTTACATAACCCTGCAATGTACTCTATACACATAGGATAAATTAATCTTTATTTAATAAATTCAAGCAGACAGCTCCAGTAACACCTCGTTCACCTCATGCATCAGTCATTGAGCTTTTCAGCAAGCCACAAGCATCATTAATTAAAAGGAGAAGAGCACGACCATTTAGCAAGAATTACTTTGAACAGTTCAGGTAACAGATGCGATGTCCTAGCTACTGCCACCATTCCCAGAGCACACATCAGAGCCCTCTTGCTAACAGTGGTATGCATGTAGCTCCAACTTCTGCCGTGTATGTTATGTTCAGCTCTTTCTCTTGCTTGCAAGGGCTCATTGTGCTGTGTTTTGGGGACCCCATTCCTCGTGACTGGGGACCTGTTAGAGTACAGTATGTGGAAACCACACCAGAGAGGACTGGTGCACCCCAGACCTTACATCAGTGTGGAGTTGATGTGTTGGTAGGGCATACCTGCAACCAAAACACTTCTGAATCCTAGGTCAGATGTAGCCTCCTTCCACCTTCAGCCGCTTCTTCCCTTCTGTCTCTTTTTTCATAGCATGCATTTTTAGTCTCACTTCTCTCCTCCTGTTGTTGTCTCTGCCCCTTCATAAACAGTTATGTGGTGTTTAAAGTGTACATGTTGAGCATGCGTCCATGTAGTGGGCTACTGCAGATCCTTGCATGACTGAAGAGAAAGAGGGGAGATACATATACACACCTTCTTGTATAAGGGATATACTTCTTGCCTTACCCCATGAGTACCAAGATAAAAGTCAGATACTAGACCTTGCATCACATATAAATGCAAGAGCCCATATTTTCAAGAGCTGCTGTGTATGTGTGAGGTTTTCTTACATATTTAACATTTAAAATCAGTTAGAAAAATCATTTTTGTTGACTCACTTATATCTAAATGTCAGTTGTCAGAAAGGCTCTAGCTACTTATTTCACTAAAAGATTCTGCACCTAAGTATTTCAGTTTTCTATTGCATGTCTGTTAAAACCAGTCATATCTATAGGGCACTAAGGCAATCATTTATGAACTTCTAAAGGAATAAATCCTCTGTTTGAATAATTGCAAATGAAAAGTTAAATCCTGAAATTCAATTGCAGTCTGAGTTTTCACTGCAGGCCACAATGTTCTAATAACCTAAACATAAGAAAAACTGAAAACCTACATAGCAATGTAATCTCCACAGAGAAAGGAAACCAGATTCAGCACAAGCGTTTCTCTCTTACGATTAAGCACATCTTGTTGGAATTTGTAATCCCCCATTGTAACGCTGTGTTAACTGTTTTGACAGAATGAATAGTGTTTTCAAGCCATATAATTTTGACATCAAAACAAAAATATCCAAAAACAACAAAAAGAAAACAGATGAAGACCCACAACTTGATCCCATAGTGAAGAATGGTCCCATCACAGCCACTGTGTGGTAATCAATTAGAAGTAAACACAGACAAACTCAGATTTAACCCTCACTCACCTGCCTTTCATCCACAGGTAATTTGAAAATATTTCAGGCTGAACAGCTGATGGACAGAAGTTTACAGAATGCTTTCATTAACCCACAACAGTGACCTCAAGCCACACGTTTTCCCAATGTGAGGTAAGAAAATGAATAGATATTAAAGTAAGGGAACTGAAAGCTACTGCCAATTCCTTTTTGTAGCAGGAGCAGCAAAAGTGTTTTGGATGGAGTAGCTGCAAGAAATTTATAATCTCAAATGCTGTTGTAGAAAATAGACAAACAATAACTGAACTACAGCAGCAGAACACATCATGGCAAAGTCTCTTTTTTTTTTTTTTTTGCCCCAAGCAGATAGACCAAGCAGAAATAGTGAGTTCTGGGGAGAGAGGTAAACACGGAGAGATTACCTGGATTAATGACTTTTGTTTTAAAGTATGGGAGTCTAAAATAAAGATGTTTTATTGCTCTTGGGATTAGAGTCCAATTCTTACATACAAGGACTCCAAAAATGGTGAAGATAATTGTAAGATATTTTTTCATTTGTAAGCCAAAAACCAGCCTAGTAGATGGGAGCAGAAAATGCTCTAAACTGATGGGGTGAAGCAAAGGTGGAAAGGACTTGTGATGAAAAAGATCTTAACTGCTTATATTTTTAATGTTTCACTGAATTTTCGGGCTTGTGTTAATAGCTGGTACGTCAGTTTTGCATTTTAGTACAAGATAAGGAGAAAAAAATCAGGCCTTAAAACTCATATAAACAAAATTCCTATAGCTCTTGGAAGGTTTAGAACTAAGACATACAGGAATTAGGGCTTTAAATGGTCTTTTAATCACTGTTCTTCATATCTGCAGAACAATAATAAAAGTGTTGGGGTTGAGGGAAAGACTGTATTGTCAACTTGTGAAAGGACAGCTTAAGAAAGTTGGGTTGGAGAAAGACCCAGTATACATCTTTTCTACCAAAAGCAGTGTTCAAATTATTTGATTATTATGGAAAATAAGGTCAGAACCAGACTTCTTTCATTGGAGGGAATGGGGAAGTAATGCTACACAGGACAGGACACCAGATAATGAACATCTCCCTCTTTCTCCACACATGAATGCCTATGGTATACTTATCTCTTTTTGATGGCAATTACTTCACCTATTTGAAACAATATCAGCTTTGAAAGAGCCAAAAAGGCTGCTCCCAGGGAATCCACCCTCTCCTCAGCACTAAGACTACGGTCCTCTTCCCCAGGCAGACGCCTGGGGACTCGGTCACTACTTCATACACGCAATCGCAGCTGACCTGCTGCCAAGGGATACTAATCACTTCATTTTCCAAATCAGCTATTTGCATAAAAACACAAGTGTCTCTCTGCTTTTATACTTCAGGAAAAAAAGCTAGTTGCATTGGAAAATTATGAAAGAGATGCTAAAATTATTTATGCTCAAGAAATAACTTCCAGCATTTAAAGTTTCTTGGCTGTGGTGACATGTTTCATGTTCGTGTTGCCATCTTTAAATTTTTTTATAGGGCCTCGCAACAGGGGAAGTATAAACCAGTCAGGCAAAAACCAAAACAGAACTGAAAGCCTGTACGTCTGGTTTATGTCCTGTGGTATTAAATATTCATATACCAGCAAAAGGCCAAATGACCAAAATAAACCATCATAATTGCAAATTTTAGCTCTACTTTGCCATTCAGACTGTAGGTACAGAAATATTTGTAGCAGAAATACCAAGATTTGTCTGAATGTGTCTGCCTGTGTGTGAGGGCACCAGTAGAAAATAAAGGGTTAAAACAATAGCATATAGCACTAGATAACTGAGTACATGGGGGGACAGCAATCAGACTCATAAACACAGAGGAATGTGTTGCCGTCAGGATGCAGGTCTTCTCATTTCGATGTGAACAAGATGATGGCAACAAGGCTACATCACATGTGCCATTCCCACCCCGTCACCCAACCAGCAGTCAACTTGCAGCCGGAAAGATAACCAAAACAAGGAAATAAAGGCAATGGGCAGCAACTGTACCTAAGATTAAGGGAAGACAAGATAAGCAAGGCTCAGAGGCGAAAGCTCATCCCATGGTAACTGTTGAGTCCTCAGAGGCACATCAAGTCTGTCCAGACATGAGTTTTCTCTCCTGAGAGATGTGTTGAGCACTTGGAAGCTGAAAACCTAGTTCTTGGTGTTGTTCACTACTGATCTTGGATGGCTTGTGAGTACCTGGGTGTGAATAAGTGCAATCCATGAGACAGTGAGTGTCACTGGTGGCAGTTGTTTAAGGTATATCTCCTTCCCTTTCCATAAGGTCTTACACAAACTTCTCTTACATTAATTTACTACAAGATTTCAGGTACTAGAGGATTGTTCTATTTGAAATGGAAGAAGTGACTGGCTTTCTTATACTGAGAAAACCTTTAAAAAGAACCCCAAAACAACATCCACTTGCCTGATGCCAGCTGAATATACAACACTTTAGTGATAAACAGTGAGGAGCCTCTGCTGCTGCAGACACTTGTGCTAATTACATTTCCCTGTCCTTATCTGCAGCAGAAGCAAAAAAGAAGTGGAATTGATCTCTTAAGTGCTGTGCCCAAAGAACAAGCTTTAAGGAGAAACTACTTTAATTAACCAAGGTGAGCAGCAGCATTTCTTCAGGACAAAACTGCACACCCATTGAAAGGAGCAACGGCTTCAGGACTGCAGAGTCCTGTAATTAAGAAGAGGGATGAGCAGCTCCAGTGGGAAGAGACTAAGCAAGGCTTAAGCCACGCTGTCACCCACAAAATGATGTAAGAGAGACCAGCAGACAGTTTAGTCTGGACAGAGAAGGCTGATCTGAACTTGAGAGGAAGATTTGGGAGTCATTAGCATTCACCTGGCAGATGGTATATGAACAAGTTTACCCATGGATAAGATGCAGAAGGAAGAGAGAAAGCAACCAAGGAATTAAATTCTCCAAGACTTAGAGGAGAGCTGGAGGGATCACAGTTAAGAGCATTCAGAGTATAAGTTGTAAAGCTGAAAAGAGACAAACCAGAAGGACAAATTTCTAATCTCAGGGGAGTGTGCAATTGCCAAAGAGACTTGCTGGATGATGTCAAGGTGATTGCCAGTTAAATGGGGAGAGAAAGTGCAGGATCAGAGATGTGTTCACAAACATCTTCTCAAGGGCTGGGCAGGAGCCATCCTGAAGCTTCAGCAACATCTGGCACTGGGCAGAAGGCAAGGGGATTAGCTACTGCCCAGCCAGCGTTTGCACAACGCACCTCCAGAAAAGGTCAAAATTTGCAGCTGTCTGTTATCAAACAGCTTTCTGTAGAAGTTGTTCCATGTGTACGGATGCCTGAAGGCGTCGCCAGGGGACGGAGATGGGAGGCTGGCATCCAAAATGAGAAAGCCCATTTAAAGAGAAACATCAGTTGACAGCTCAAGAGAGGAATACATTTCAACAATAATCTGTCTGTGCTTATTTGCAGCAGTTCTCTTTTCTGCTTAAATGCAAAATCTATTAGGTTGCTCCTATTTTTAAATACAATACACAGAACACCACACATTCATTGGACAAACAGGTATAAATGTGGAAACCTCAGTAAGAGCAATTCAGAGCTTATGGCATTAGTTTTAAATACAACAGCATGTTTAAATTTTAAGAGCTATGCCATATAAAATTGGGAAAAGGACAAATGTATTTCAGATATTTACTCCCTTTATCATTTTCAATTGTGTCCTTTAAGGGCTTTTAAAAGTGTAGGACTTTTATATCCCAAGTATATTCCAAGCAGGGATGTAAATATACAGAGAAAATTGGATATTAAATCATGCCAGGTTAAATTATTAAATCATCACAGTGGCAAGACCCAGAAATGAGACTTGGCTCTGCCATCACTCAGAATTAGCACTGATCACTTGCCTCAATAAGAAGAAAGTATGAAGGCCAAATGGCATGGCACAAATGTCACCCACAAGATACATGGAGCAACGCTGTATATACAGCTCTGCTGTATACAAGCTCTTATATATAGCTCTGCAAGCGTAATAGAAGCATTCAGATCTAGTTATAAGTGCCATGTTTCTCCATGTGACAAGTCACAGTCTTAGACTTTGTAAGAAACAAAGAAAACATTCTTTCTTTTGAAGCATTACTGGATAGCACAAATATCTACAGTAGGCAAATGAGCATCACCTGCTACATCCTCAGCAGGCTGAAAAATATTTTTGCTTTTATCTAGGTAATATAAATACAAATAGTCATATGTCAAATTGCTAAAGTGAAAACCCCCTTTGCATATGCCAGGTAACTGATTGCATTTAGGTCACCAACTGTAAGTGAAAGGCCTCTACAGAAAAATTTGTTCTGTGGGGCTGTGGATAAATACCATTGCCTCAGAAGTCTAGCAGCTCCCCTGGAAGACGTACTTTCATCCCCAGCAGGTGCTATTGCAATCTGGGGACAGTTCTGCATAGACATCTTCCATTTGGGGATTACTCCTTCTGCACTCTTCAATGGATGGTGTGACCGTCTGGTTCATTTTCTGGGCACCACACCTTTCATTTCACGGAAATCAGAATGCCCAAGCATTTTAGATGTGTTATTTTTTCAAAATGCATTAGTGACAATGACAGATTGGAACAGTTCTTGGTTAGTGGTTACAAGCTTCTGTTCAGTGTCTTCTCATATGTGCTGCTTCGTTCTTTTCTTTATACTCTTTACCAAACCTGTGTATAAAAATGGACCTCTTAGGCTCTGCTATTAAAGACTGCAGCACATCACTAGGCCTAGGGAGAGGAAGAGCCCAGAGCAATTGTGGCTTTAGTGCTTTATGAACCCACAGTTACAGAGGCGAAACCATCACACGAGAGGCCCACAGAGCCCCAACAGTTTTTCTCCCTTTATTTCTCTCCCCTCATCTTTTCTCCTTCCTGCAGAACAAGCAGTGAAAGAAGTGAGAGCTTTATTTCCTAGCTCTGTTGCAAGCCAAGTATGAGGCAAGCAGGAGAGGAAACGTTGAACATAAGATCTGGGAGTTGCTTTTGTCCAGAAATGTTGATATAACAAGGCTGAGTTATTTTATAAGTTTTAAAATTCTTCCAAACAAAATATTTTGAAATAACCAACAGAAAGCACCTGGCACTTCTCATTAGATTTAAGTGTCAGTGGCAAACTCCAGGTGCTCCTCTTGCAGCGTCTCAAATAATACACTTACCAATTGCCATTCAGCTTGTGCAAAGAACAGTCAGAAGACAGCCAGTATCAACACTGCGAAATACAGAAAAACAAACTAGGGTGGGTTATTTTCCTTCTGCTCAGACCATCTTTCACAGAGATGACATCACCCCAGAATACAAACACCCAACACAGCAACAATGTTCCCTCGTACATTAATACACGTTTTTAAAAGTCAGTTTGGGGTGGGGCCATTGGCAGGAAAAAAAACCCAACCCAAAAGCGAGGCGACAAGAATACCTTGCCTGACAACAAGAATAAAGTCCCTTTTCAGACTGTTGTTCTTGTTTGAGGAATTTTTCTTCTATCTTGAATATCTGGGGAGGGTTGTTTGTTGGCTTTGGCAGTGTTTTGTTTTAGGTACGCACACATCCAATACAAGCACCGCAAGATACAGCTTCTAAGGAGGAGCCACCTACAAACGCAGCTCCTTTCTATTTCCACCCCGATTTCAGAGGGAAGTATGAGAGGTATGGAAATGGGACCCCCCCAGGCAAAGCGCTGCCACATGGGCGGGCAGGCAATGCCAGAGCGCCACTAAAAGTCAGTAGGAAGAGCTAAGAGCAGAAGTCCCTACTTTCTAGTGTTAGTAGAAGTCAACAGAAACGACATTGCAATGTGGAGGAGACCTGTTGCTTTATAAAATCAAGAGAAGTCACAGATGGCTGCCTGCAGCAAAGGGCAGATGCTCCTCTGGCAGGGGTGAGGGCAGAGCACATTTCCCCCGCACCCACTGCTGATCAAGGGGAGAGCTAGAGCCTCGGGTTTTGCTTTTGGGTAGCAGGTGGAGCGATGAACCCCGCTCCCACCCCTCTCCAGCCTCCTAAATATCCCCCCAGGCCACGGCCCCTCTGCCCCCAGCCTTTCTTTCCTTCACAATTCATGTTCCTTCTCCAACCCTCTTCCATCCCAAGAGACCCTCTCTCTCTCTGCCTATAATGACCACTTTCTTCTCTTCCCCACTGCCACGTCTTTACCTTTCACAACTGTGAGCCTTCTCCCTCACCATCACAGGGGGCTGCCTGGACCTGGCCTTGCAGACATCTTGCCTGGACTGCTCACTATGTGAGCGAGGTGCGGGACTGAATTTCATGTGACTGAAAGTCTCTTGGGCTGCCAAAGCCTTTTTTTGGGGGCCTTTTTGTATCTGCATTTTGCTCTACGTCTCAAATGCTGATGTGGAAAAGGTCCCTTGGTGCCATGTGTGGGCAAAAAGCATGGCAAACTCACAAGGAAAAAGCACAAGTTAAAATGGGAGTGCTATGGTATTCTTTTAATGAACATGTAGCCTCTCCCTGATATTTCGTGATGCACACAAGAGCAAAGTCCATCAGTATTCCCTTGTCATAATAAAATACCTGTACTGTAGCTGGCAGTGATGTTTCCCCTTCCACAGTAGTGAGGACAAGCCATTGCTAGTGCAGCTGCTGCAATTACTTTCTTTAGCTCAGCAGCTTACAACAATAATTCCAATTAAAGTAAACCTGTGGAAGGTGCCAGACTGCTGGCTCTGCTGAGCACGGCCCTATATCTAGCCACAAAATTTGAACTCGAGTAGCTGTAGCAGCACAAGCTTTCTCATGCTGTCTTGAGCACACATCCTTCCCTCCCACGCCCAGAGGAAATAAAAAGAGCTCAGCTGGGTCTGCCTCTCCATCCTCTCTCATGAATTGAGGTCTGCGGTAGAAGTGAAGATGTAGGTTTGGGGGCTGAGTATTCACAGTCCTGCTCCCAGCCTGTGATGACAAATGCCAGCTCAGCTACAGTTCATGTTTGCACCAAACGTAGCTCAAAGGAGTCATTTGTACAAGGAGAAAGAGAAGCTGTGAGCTATCACAGTTATACCTTGGATAAACCCTGCCCTTTTTTTTTTTTATTCTTTTCTTATTTTTTTTAATGGAATTAAGCCTTTCCTTGGTGCGACCAGCTGCAGAGAGTCTGGAGAGGAAAACATGAGCTGCAGGAGAGAAAACCTGAGAAGAAGCAGCCAGTCTCTGTGTATGTGAATGGATTGTCAATGCCATCTCTGTAAATAATTCAAGCAATTTCAAGCTGGAGAGGCATTCTGCTTTTTATGTTTGTCTTTTCCATCAGGAAGGGATGACGTGGGTTACCGTCACTCGCTCAGTCCAAATGTCACTTCACAGCCTGAAATAACACGACTTCTTTTGTTACTGACTTGTTAGAGCCAATGACTTCAAGGATACCTGTAGCTCATCCTCCACCAGCCACCCCTCTTAATTTCAAAGTCAGAGACAGCTTTAGCAAGCAAGTTTTCACCTTCACTGTAAGTCAAATGGCAAGCAAAAGCACATTGTTTTCTCGAATCTCTTATGACCGGTTGCATACCATATTGGTATACCATTGGCTGAATATCATATAGTAGAATTGTGTGTGTGTGTGTGTGGGCATTTTAGATTTTTTTATCACCTCCAGTTGCAATGGAGCAGGGCTGGAATCTGACTTTCATACAGATACTGAAAGAAGCTCCTGTTCAACTATTCTGCGACCAGTTGCCCCCATGTCGAGGCCGGAAGCCCATTTGGCTGGACTACACAAGCAACAAAGCAGCAAGATGTTTGTCTTAGAGGTCAGCGAGCAGGCAGAGGACCCACACTACGGGGTCAGGGTGGGGGGGAGGGGCAGGACAGTTAAGGGTCTTGAGGATGTGAATGAATTCACTTAGGTAAGGGATTCAGAAGGTAGTGTGACTAACTTGGAGCAAAAGGGCAGGGAAGATGAACTCAGCAGTTGTCTTGGCCATGTGGAAATTGGTGGATGGTGATGTGGGAAAAAAGATGGTCAGACAAACTGGGTAACAGACCACAGGTACTAGGGAGCTAGGTGCTATCCTCTTCTTTTCTTTCAATACATACCTGTTTCACTTTAAAACCCTGTTTCCTTTTGTTGTAAGTTGTATTAAAGCTCAAGACTAAAATAAAGACTAAAATTTTGGGGTTTTCAAGCGCTTTGCTGGCCAGGATGGCCCACTTGCACTGTAGCAGTACGCCCTGCCACAGGAGGTGGTGTGCTCCGAGGATGCAATGTCAAAGCAGGTCCTGCAATGCTGATGTTTTTCCTCAACTTGGTTATTAAATGAATCCAAAAAAAAAAAGATCTGAACTGCAACAGTTTTAAATTAATAAAGTTGTCATCCTGTTTTGTGGGTACTCTCTTTTCTCTTTAATTAAAGTGTAGGCTCACAGAGGAAGTATGGGGACAAAAAGACTTTCGAAATCCACTCCAATGGTTGCATACATGTGTGACCTATTTAGCATCTGCAAATCTGTTTAATGCCAAGAACTACATTAGATAATTCAAGCCACGGCTCACAGGGAGTCACGTAATGAGACTGTTCAGATTATTGTCGTGATTAGTTCATTCCCTTCCCCTTCTCACTTAGGAAGTTCATTTAGGCAAGTAGTCATTTTAAGAATATGAAACCACTGATTGCTAGTTCGCTATGGATCTGGCAAAAAGCCAAGCTTCTGTGACACTGGCTACTATAGGCAGTGTGAAGTTAAATATGCATGATCTCACATAACGTTGATCCATGAGCTCGCAGGCGTTCTGCACCTGTAAAAATCCAAGCCTACCAACTACCATAGTCACTATTCTGTAGGCAAAGCATCTCTAACGTTGTAGTTGAATCGCTTAGCGTTTCAGTGCTCAGTGATCATGTCACGTAAACTCAGCACATGTTCATTATCTATCTCCGTTTTGGCAACGTCTTGAATAAAAACAATCCTTTATTTATCCATGGTAAATCCAATACTTTGCTCTTAACAAGTACGTACACATTTCACATGGGAAGGAAGGGAAGATTTCACACTGACAGCTTTGCAGTTATGTTAAAATTGGATGAGTCTACTGCTATTAAGATGTGGGGAATAAAATACAATAGTTAGTATAAATAATGTATTTGGCAGTAAAGAATTAATGATGCATTATTAAGATCAGGTTAGCACTAGCCAATTGCCTGAGGGCATTGTACATAATAAGGAGTCACAAAAACTCAACTATAGCTCAACTCAAGGTTATAAATCAATCAGAATCTAAGTAGAATAAAATTTATGAACCCAATAAAATCAGCTTCACCTAGTCTCAATTTACAAATATTTGTTCAGTACATAGGATTGACAATATCCGTATTCTTAAAGAGATTCTCCAACATTAGACTATCCATAAAGGGGCAAATTCTGACCTCATGAATACCAGAGGAATTCAGTGCCTTGTTTTCAATTAAAAATGGAACTTCTACGATAAGAAAAAAAATGCCCCCAAATAATAGCAAATGTATGCTTTTACAACAGAAAGGACTGCAGAGAGGGCTGACTTTTCATATTGAGCCTCAGGATTTACTTTCAGCCAAGTTGTTTTCCCCCACCTGGTTGCTTTACAGTAGCAGTGGTAGCAGGGGCTCCTCCCTGCCGAGGGAGATGCTGGTGAGAGGCACCGCCGTGGTTCCTCCCTGCACCCATCAGAGTGACCTCATGGGACCACAGGCCACACGTGGTGTTTTTCCAAGGCTGTGGAGGCTGCTCCGTGCCACCCAGC
The DNA here is from genome assembly GCF_000699105.1 of Pygoscelis adeliae. Classification (NCBI taxonomy): domain Eukaryota; kingdom Metazoa; phylum Chordata; class Aves; order Sphenisciformes; family Spheniscidae; genus Pygoscelis; species Pygoscelis adeliae. The sequence continues at coordinate 5,199,178 of NW_008824982.1, forward strand.
CAGCAATGGGGCCTGAAGAAACATTGTGGGCCTTTTACTGAGCCCGAAATACCAATTACAACGCAAGTTACAATGTTTGAGGCTTACAACTGGCTTTTCGTGGTCAATTTGTGGGTTTTTTGTCTCATGTTGGTGGCTCACAGCCAGTCTGTGACTAATCACTGATTAGTGATCCCAGCCCTATGGAATGAGCATCCTCCATGTAGCAGGAATTTTTATCAATAAGTACTGCAGCGCATGACCCTGCACTTCAAATTGGAGGAGGATGACATGGCCAACACTCTTACTCCAATGACATCATCACTGCTGCTTGTTGGCGTTTGCTACCCACTTCGCAACTGCTGTGGGAACAGGTCTACGGCTGCACAAGCAGAGGTGTTCCCTTTCGCAAAGGTTTGGCATTTTTTTTGTCTTAAATTGTGGAGCAGACTTAACAAAACAACTTTTATAACTGTAAAAAGTATTGCTTCCTTATTTGTATGCCATAGCACATTGCTGTTAAGCATTCAGCTTTGGATTTGTAATATTTTAGAGAACTAGTTCTTAATAAACAAAAAAAAAAAAAAAGGGAGACTGGTAGGTTTAAGCTGATTGAGTGTCCTTCAGTGTTGAAACATGTTTTTAAGCACAGAAAGATCCATTAATGCCTGTTTATGATCTATTTTTAGAGTCATTCCAAGCAATTACTATTCATATGACTCAAGCACCCAGGCTGAATTCTAGCCAGGCAATAAAAGGTGATGTTTGTAATGCCAGAGAGACTCTTGAGCTGCTTTGGAGGAAAATACAAATCAACTGTTAGCATGATAAAGCCATGTACACACTAAGTCAGCTTAGCTGGAGCTCTTGATAACTCAGGAAACATTCACACTGGAAAATCAGACATAAACCAGCACATTGGTGCAGCACTGCTGGCTTTGTAATGCCTGGGGTTCCATGCAGTTACGGTGCAGGGAGAGGCTGGAAATGAGCTCGCCAGTCTCCACTCCTTTCTTTATTCTCAGCAGTGAAGTATGTGAGAAATATTGGCAAACACTCTTAGAAGTGAATACATGTTCGCAAAATCCCTTGCTCTCACACACCTAGGATCTTCCTTTCCTATCTTCCCATGTCGACTTTAAACAAGCCAAAGTCTCGTTTTCTTTCTTTCTTTCTCTTTCTTTCTTTTTCTTTCTTTCTTTCTTTCTTTCTTTCTTTCTTTCTTTCTTTCTTTCTTTCTTTCTTTCTTTCTTTCTTTCTTTCTTTCTTTCTTTCTTTCTTTCTTTCTTTCTTTCTTTCTTTCTTTCTTTCTTTCTTTCTTTCTTTCTTTCTTTCTTTCTTTCTTTCTTTCTTTCTTTCTTTCTTTCTTTCTTTCTTTCTTTCTTTCTTTCTTTCTTTCTTTCTTTCTTTCTTTCTTTCTTTCTTTCTTTCTTTCTTTCTTTCTTTCTTTCTTTCTTTCTTTCTTTCTTTCTTTCTTTCTTTCTTTCTTTCTTTCTTTCTTTCTTTCTTTCTTTCTTTCTTTCTTTCTTTCTTTCTTTCTTTCTTTCTTTCTTTCTTTCTTTCTTTCTTTCTTTCTTTCTTTCTTTCTTTCTTTCTTTCTTTCTTTCTTTCTTTCTTTCTTTCTTTCTTTCTTTCTTTCTTTCTTTCTTTCTTTCTTTCTTTCTTTCTTTCTTTCTTTCTTTCTTTCTTTCTTTCTTTCTTTCTTTCTTTCTTTCTTTCTTTCTTTCTTTCTTTCTTTCTTTCTTTCTTTCTTTCTTTCTTTCTTTCTTTCTTTCTTTCTTTCTTTCTTTCTTTCTTTCTTTCTTTCTTTCTTTCTTTCTTTCTTTCTTTCTTTCTTTCTTTCTTTCTTTCTTTCTTTCTTTCTTTCTTTCTTTCTTTCTTTCTTTCTTTCTTTCTTTCTTTCTTTCTTTCTTTCTTTCTTTCTTTCTTTCTTTCTTTCTTTCTTTCTTTCTTTCTTTCTTTCTTTCTTTCTTCAATTCTGCTCCTCGTGACACTCCTTTTCCCTCTGATGGCTAATTTTTGTCTCCATCCTTTCTTTTCCTGCTTCAGGACTCTCCAGGGAATAGTGCTGCAGCGGGGCCACTGCAGGTGCCCCTGCAGGGCCGAGCAGCCGGGAGGGAGGGCTGTGCAAGGCAGCTGCAGACACTCAGTAACCTCTGCCAGACAAGCCCTTCGACATCATACATACTCCAGATTAACTCTAGAGTGATTAGCCAGTTCAGGAAGGCAGCGGGGGGAGTGCTTTTGTGCTTCTGTGTCCAAATGAGGGGCAAAGAATATCAGGATACCCAAGCGAGCCATAGGGGAATGGCAGGTTAAGACAGAGCGTGCACAGCAGACCCCTTATTCTTCTGGAGCAGCACCTCGGGGCCAGGCAAGACACCCAGGGGTGCCTAATGGCACCTATGCTTAGACACCTTGGAAGGAGTTGTAGGTTAACCAGCTCACAAGGGAAAGAAGTCCTCAGCACAGTGACAAATCATGCCCCGCAGTCAAGATTTACACTTCAGAAAAATTGTTTTAGGCTAAGAAAGCAGAAAGGAAACAGGCAAGGAAACTAATAACCCCGCTTTCATAAAGCATTTATTTTTTTTATTTGAAAACATTATACAGGCATTACATTGCCACAGCCAGTCCATATAGGAGCATGCAAATATCAAAATGGAGAAAGGTTTGTTCAGCTTTTTGATGCAGGACTTGGGGTTGGGATTTTGTTTGCTTGGTTTTGGTTTTGGTTCGTATTTCCATCTGTGGTGTCAAGATTAGTGTGCTTTATTATGGCATTTAACAATAAAATCCTACCCATGGGGTAAAATTCATATTTGTAGCTAGCGCAGGAATACTAAATGGTTTAAAAAAAAAGGAAAGAAAACGATACCACACGCTTGTCAAAATGTTAATAGCACAAGTTAGCAATCTCTACACTATACATTGAAACTTCTTCTTATGACACAGTGGTGCAAAATTTTCAATTGCTTGGTCTATCGTTGTGTGTTTTGAAAGTTTATAGCTGGAGCAAAGACAAGGTCTGTCTCCCAGTGAAGGTTTTCATCCAGTAGCAGAAAATTACATCAGTCTTGCTAAGGGCTGCTCAGGGCCAGCAGTATAACAGAGTTTCAGTTTGTTCAGGCAAGGAGCTATACAGAGCTAGAGATGTCCTACGCAACACGGAGAGTAGCTGCCGGTTAGATAGCTGAACCTTTGCTGGTGCGTACTGAGGTCTCGAACTGCAGAAAACAAGCAGGTAGAAGTGATGTTTTCCTTTACTAGACCTCAGTTTTTCAGTCAACACAGTTACTTGTACAGCTATACTACTGTTTTCCTTTGAGGTCCACCCAGCGCTAGCGCACCGGTGCTCATCCAAGTATCCACCTTGTTTAACGGGAGACACAGACAGTGAAGCAGCCCCACTTTGCACATCAAACTCCTCCTGTGCAAGTAACACAGGGGAGGGTGGCTGGGCGCAGAGGGCACACTGAAACATTCATAACATTTCCGCACAACAGAGCCTTTTAAGATAGCCTACAAAAATTGCTTCAGATGGCACCTCTCAGCCACCCGTGGATCGCAAATCCTTGTATGTAAAAACTCCCAGCCCAGTGACCTGGCCAGGAGATGCCTCCTGCCCAGCTGTTTCTGAGAAGAGTCTAACAAACGTCTACAAGTTAGTGTCAGAAAAATGAAGAGGGGGAGGCGGAAAGACTACAAACATTTGGCTTAAAAATAAATACTAATAATGAAATTAACCAAAACAATTATGCAAAAGGAAGGAATTGTAAACATGAAACAAACACGCACGCACGCAATCCTCAAAGGTCTCAAGACCAACACGGGGACTAATGTTCCGAGAAAGGTATTTAATTGGTACAAAAGGTAGCAAAAAAGACTGAGATAACAGGTGCCCGACAGTGTGCCTCTGGGTACCTGAGGGAGCCACGGTGGTTGTAATCAGAGCCCCTGCTCCTGGGGCAACCTGCCTCAAGTCAAAGCCCTCCCAGGGCTCGACCCGAGGATGCTGGCTGGCCCCTGTGCATGAGGGCTTCACCCGACCATGCGCTTCCCACCTGGACTTCCACCCCACAGACCTTACCCTGAAGTATCAGGTAATCTTTCTTGTGTGGTTTTTAATTTTTTTTCTTTGAATCCCGTAGTATTTAGACTTTCCTTAATATCCCCAGAATATGGACTCCGTTTCTCTGTGGGAATCTTTTTTTTTTTTTTAATCTTCAGTGGTTTAAGAGAAAAAGCTTGGAAACATGAGTGCTAAAAAGATTAAATAAACAGAAGGCGGGGAAAAAAATCATACATTTGTTATGATTTTAAAACCAAGCCATCTTAACCGAAGCTTTTGGGCCGGTTTTGGGCATGGTTTGGCGATACTGCGGACCCTTCCCTCAGCTGCAGCAGGATCGTGGCAGACAGCCTGAACGCAGTGGGACAGAAATGGCCTCTCCCCCTCCTCCACAGCAAGAATAAGATACAACATACTTCTGCTGTTCAACAGTGTTTTGGCATTTGCCACTTGATGTATATTATGCACACCTACTTCTCCCAGTCTGCTTCAAGGAAGTCCCTTCTACATTAAAGCAGAACAGGACTATAAAAGATGAATGTTACCTCAGCAGAAATTCATCCTGCTTGGTTGAACTGTGTGGCCTTTCTAATCTCCAGAGTACAGATAGATTTTTTTTTTTCTTTTTTAAATAGTTGCATTTTTCAAACATGAAGCCCTACATTTTTGCTTGAGACAGACTTCTTCAGCAGAATAACATTCAAATCGAATTCATCTTCTACACCCGCAAGCAAAATATTCATCAACCCTGCCGTAAACTCCATTTTCAAATACAATGAATGTATACACACTTTTACAGCACTATTGTGTACTTCTTAATCTCCTTCCTTCTGAAGATCCTGAAGCATTTTAAAATAACTTGGTCCCATAGCACCCCTGTGAGGTAGGTAAAATATCATTATTCCCATATATACAGATTGGGAAACAGCCACACAGAAGGTAAGTCATGCCCAAGATCATGCAGAGATACAGCAGATCTGTGAATAAAACCAAGCTCTCCTGGATCCCTCTCCTATCTGTTAGATGTAAGACTATCTCCCCTTCCTTAATTTTAAATTAAAAATAGATGATGGATGTTGAAATGATTTCCTTTTATTGGGCTCTCAGAAGAGCAAACATACAGGCAGAGATGGATTTTTTCATGGTGGTGACTGATTTCCCCCATTTTGATAAGGCTCCTGGAGCAGAAGTACAGTTGTGGGGCACATCCTTAACTATTTTCACGTGTCCCCAGGAATGTAAGAAAACTGCTGAATTCTTCTGCTAGTTTTGTAGTTAATGAAAAATAATTGGCTGCACCCTGCCAGTATGAATGCCTTTGTGCTACTGCAGCAACACCAGCAAATGGTCCAGTTTTTCTGCTCATGAATTCCTTGCTTAATTTTCCTGATTTTTACAGTTTGTGGATTTGGGTGAAAAACTGACACATTTCTAAATAGCTGCTGTTAGAATAATGAACCACAGGAGACTAAGCAAACTGGAACAGCAGAAGGAGCCCTCGATGCACTGGGTATCTAAAATAAGTGCCCTGATCCACATGATATGTCATCTTGCCATGGAGAGGTACAATACATAGGAAACTAGAAAATGCATTTTTCTTTTTACAGATTAAAATTTAAAAAGTAAGAAATCTGTGTTAAGTCATGACTACAGAGAAACTAACTCCCTGTTACCTGATGCAGAACTTCAGCCACTAGGAAATCTGCCATGGATCATAGAGAGGTCAATGCTTGAGTACTTCACTTCTGCAAATATAGAAAGGCTAAAATGCTCGCCTTATACCTATTCCTAGAATAGAGACGGATATTGTAAGTTGTCCCTCCTCTGGATTCATGGAACAGATTACCCAGAAAGGGCAACTAGACAGATAGCACAGATGAATTCATTCTTTCCCTCACCAAATCCAAGGTGCTAGCAAAAATGTGTCAGGGTGTTGCTACCACGAGTAACCCATCTGTTTTGTGCAAACAAACAAATCTTAGGGAGAAATTAACAGTGACTGCACAAGTGTATTTGCTGTAAAAAGGCGGCTTTTCCACAACTGGTGTGGCTTAGGCATAATATCGCTCAGTGGGTGCAAAACCACCCTTCTAGGAATTTCTTTTTGTAATTTCAGCTTATATATTGAATATCTTTCACAGGTAGTTTGACATTAACTGATTCATATACAGCAGTTTGTATTGCAAACATGCTGCTCATACGAGGGACTGGCGTCTCCTTGCAATGAACACCCTGGAAGAATTAATTTGTATTTTTATGAGCTTTCCTTATTTGCTACCTTGCAGCTCACTGGTGTAACTGCACCTGGTAAATACCTTTCTCTATGTACAATACAGAGATAATGGATATACGAGCTCCACTGAATCATCAGTAGGTAATCGACAGCCCTGGGTTTAAGCAACTCTAACGTGAGGCTCCTCTTCCGTCTCCTGCCCCAGGCTGGTGTATGTTACCGAAGGCTCCAGCTGGCCAGTGGCTGGCAGGTCTACAACAGGTCCTGAAGGGTTTCGAAACTGCTTGTACACCCGAGGATCCTGGGCTACGTAGGTGGACGTGGAGGAGTAGAGCACCAGCCCAACAAGGATAGTGAAGAATGACAACAAGTAAAGTCCTGAAAACTAAGCAGAAATAAGAGTAGAGTCATTAGACACAGCACCGTTATCCTGAGCTCACGAAGACCCACAGACAGGGGTAGGCACAGATCCTTCTTTTGGCATGAGACGCGCAGAACAAACCCCCTATCACTGGGATGTCCATTTTTTACGGGAATGTCTCTTTGAAAGTTGGTTTGCTCACACTAACTCCCCTGTCTTTCATAACCAACAGCTAACCGGTGCCTTCCCATGCCCCAGACATCTTAAGTATTGGTCAGGTGGGACTTGGGAAAGCTGGGTTCTGGTCACAGATCCAAAGCTGATTTTGTTGTGCTTTTAGACAAGCCAACTACTTCTCTGAGTGCAAGTTTCTCTGGCTCCAGTGTGGGGTACCATCATCTACAGTTGTCTGACAGGCAGTGGACAAATCTGAAGTTAATTGCAGCTAAACTACATGTTTGTGAAGTATAACATGCCATTGGTAATATAGAAAGATAATTAAACATTTATATAATTTAAATAAACATTTAAAACATATATACTTAAAATATTTAATAAAGGCACTTAAAAGCCCACCTGCAGCTTCTCTTGCTTGTAAACAGAAAGCAGAAGATTCAATGTGATTTCAGAGATGACGAACTTCAGCTGTGAAACACGCTCTAGGTTGACCTCAAGAGGTTTGAAAGTACATATGGAGGGCGGTTAACTGAAAGCTCGAGTACACATACTTTGGCACACAGCTCCACTAGATCAGAGGTCAGCCTGAGTTTTCTGAAATATCCAGACTCAGTGTGCCTGGTCTAAAAATACAACACAAATAACTCTTTTGGCAATACGTTAGTCCTTGCAGGTAAAGGTAAAGGCAGGGATTTAAAAGTACAGACCATTGGATATCAGCTTTAGATACTGGGTTTCTAGTATGGGGGACACAAAAATGGCTTTAAGCCCATATGACTTGTCTCCTGATCCTAGACTTCTTCAAGTTATTCTTCTTGCATGCTCTGCATGAGAAGCCACGAAGGACAAATTGTATAGCCGGCTTGTTGGTGGGGATATAGAACTGGGGATATACACATCAGTATTCAGTGTGACTTTAAAAAGTGCCTGTGTTCTGCAACTGTCAGGGATCTGTACTTAAACACCAACAACTAGCTGCAACCTGTTATTAGCTGCTTCATGAGGTACTTCACTATTTTACATAAAGGTGTCTGCAAGTCTGTTTTTTAATCCTGACTATGGTGCTTCGATGGATGCCCAATTTGTTTCCTTTGGATGATTTTAGCACGGTACAAAATGGGTAGACTGGACTGTATTATCTAAGAGGAAGCTTTTTAGCAATTCTGCTTTTTATATTTAAAGAAATAATCATTACGGTGAAAGCAAATTTTAGTTAAGCTAACTTTGTAGTGATGTTAATCTGTTGTCATTTAAAATCCTACAGAACCTGTGTCCAACTTCCTGCCTGAGGAAGCATTTGGCTTTTTTAGGGAATCCACAGTATCTTTGAAAGCTTTGGGCATACAACCCATGGGGCTGTATGTTTTTGTTTCCCACAGCTAGCATGCACGTTTTAGAGGGAAAGCGCCATAATGGGGAAAGTTAAAGTGTGTCAGAAGGATTTACAGGGTAGGAAGAGTTCTGCTTTTCATGAGCTGTTAATCGTTTTTTTTCCAGGAATGTCACCAGGTCTTCACGTGTCATCTGGTGGTACGATTTGATGTAATCATCCAGCTGTCCCACCAGTCACAAAGACAGTGTCGAGCCTCACCCTGCGTCTGCTGAAGGATTCTCCCATGTGACACAGCTCTGAAAGGACTGTTTAGGCTTAGGTCTCCCCCATGTGGCAATCAAACCCAAGTCAATCATTTCAAAGCATTTTCCAATTGATTTCCCCTCCCATTTCCAGTTCAATTTTGCTCTTAGCATTTTCCCTGCACTTCCTCTTTGCATGTGAACTTGGGTACAACTTGGCAGCAGTGGACTTGATTAAGCTGAAGCAAAACTCAGGAGCCAAATGCATCTAGTTTCCCAAAGTGGGAACTAGCTCCCTAGTTTCCCACTGTCCCTCCTTCCCACCTTATGCCTGAATTTCTCACCCTGGACAGCCAGCTGGCTTGCTCCACTGTATAACCAGAGTGCCAGCCAGATTTGTGATTGCCTTGTGTCCTGCTGTGAGGAATCTGTGGGGCTTCCAGCAGCTAAATGTGCCCTTTTTCTTGCTCTAGGAGCTGCCCAGCCAAAACCAATTCACTTTTGCTTTAGCTCATGGCTCCAGCTCTACCATATCACCCTCCTGGCCGTGCCTCTCATTCCTCCCTCAGCAGCTTCCTGCCAGTGGGCTCTTTCGCCCGATAATATTCTCTCCATGGCAGTGTCTCCTGCCAGTGGCAGCTCTCCAGCCTGGGAGAAAGGGTTTGGACGAAGCTGGGGGAAATCTAAACAAAGGCCCGTGAATCATTTGTCTTTAGTATCTATGTACAGCTAGTGCAAAGAGACCTGGATCCTGACAGCCCTATAACAATTCCATCTTTACCTTCACTGGAAACAAGTCAAGGTTCAGGCTGAACTGTTTTCTGCAGCAGCTCTCTGCAGCACTGAAGTAGAAGGATTGTTAGTAAGATTAATGTAGGAATATATACTGTAGGTATATGAGAAATCTCTCGGTTTTGTCAATACTCTGACAGATTGACCCAAAGTCTCTTGAAATCAATGGGTATTTTCCTCCTATTAAATTGGCAGTGAATCCAGCAGTGTGATGGGAAGATACAGACTTAATTCATCATCAAATACCAAATTTGTGTTCCTCAGACTCTTACTGAAATCTTTGTATTTTATTGAAGACAGGATTTCCAGGCACACTCTACTGCTATGTCTATGTGTAGGTTTTGGAGGTTTTTTTTATCTTGACCTGCAAACCTCATCTGCTGAGATTCACAATTAATAGACAGTGAAAGAGACACATTCAAAACCAGCAGAAAGAGCTATTCCTAAGAAATGAAGTAAGAGAAGATCATTTTTCATTGCTACCCTCTACACAACTGCAGTACCAAACTGCAGGCTCTCAGGAAGTGTGTAATTCCTCTCTTTGGCTAAAAAGCTACTTGAGAATGATACTGTGCTTCATTTTTCTGACTTACCTCTCACTTTCTACAGAAACATATTTCCTCTAAGAAAAAAATATTTTAAAAATATCCAGATTTGTACATCTCTCCAAATCCCACTTCCCTCCATGCTAAACAGGATAACTGTAAGCTCTTCAAAGATTAACACGGTCAGAAATTGTTTAGCTCAGATTAGCCAACGGGTGTCACACACCCTAGAGTAAGCGACAAAAAAACCCCCTCATTTTTCTATATCATTAAATAATTTTACTATAGATTTTGTATCTACACTTATAGGTACATATGTATGTAAGCTTGCTTATCATGTAGTTTTTTGAGAGACCAGATGACTTTGTGACTAAATCAATGATATAACACTCTCGAGTCCTGGGATTGATTTTCAGCCTATGAATTTCTTTCGTGAATCAAAATTATTTTAGATGACCCTCAGTTTCTTACCCATTTAAAAGAGAGGGTAACACTTGGTTAAAGAGTATTCAATATGGAACACACAATGATATTTACAAACGTTAAAAGATTGGGAAAACATAAAAAACATGTCTTCTCTAGACATTATTTAGTACCTGCGGTGAAAATAGCTTACACTAAACTACCTTTAATTTTCAGCGTATAAAAAGCCCATTTTAGGTGGCTGTCAATTTGAAGATAAACATACAGAGCAAAACCTAGACAAATGTAACGAGATAACATGTATAACAAGATCTGCTCAGTCTATCAAAACGTGCACTGATTCTGGGTGAGTGGATGTTTCTGGTATTTATCTAAGAGATGTTCCTTAGGGACCTGGTACTTGAATGCATTCGTCCAGCAAGGCTTAGCAGAAGACCTAATGGCATCTGATGGCCTAGCTGCAGGAGCAGGGGTCTCACTCCTCTCTCCGATATGTGCTACTGCAGAACCCTGCCAGAAAACCACTGCAGCAATAAGGTCTAGCTGACCACAGAAAATATATGGTGAAATCAGTCTGACTTTCTGTTATCCATGCAAAGATTTTTTTACATTAAAAAAGAACAGAACCCAAACATATCTGCAGTGGTTTTTTTTATAAAATAAAATATCTTACAGCAGTGCTACATACGATTGTGGATGAGGTTTACAAAACCCATTTGAATTTTAGTTCATACACAGTATTTTTGTTTCAAGTGAATCAAAATTAGGCATTTTGGGAGTAAGTAAGTCAAGCATCACAAGATTTCTAAAATAAAGAACAACAACATAAAGGCATCTGATAACTTAAGATTTTTAAAAATCCAGAATGAACAATTAAGCCTTTCAATATTTACTCCCCACTATTTCTTACCCCCTACTTCTTATTATCTCTCCATGTAAAAATTGTCTTTCATATATCCTTAAACCACTATGGCTAAAACACTACTGCTACTACTATTTCCACTTGACAGTCTTGTCCTTTAAAATAATCCAGTTGAAAAGATAGGTGCAAAATAAACTTCTTGGTGGGGAGCAAACAGTACATCTGATCTCATTGTCTTGAATAGTGATAAGACAATGACTGTAGAAGAAAAAAAGAAAGATAAACTGTTCAGAAGGCAGTAAATTCATGCCTGGGTCTGGAGAGAGTGAGTCGTTCTTCAGTACACAGATCATGAATTTAGAAGGGAAAGCAGGAAGAAAGGGCATAGAAAAATCGCTGTATCACGGCGAGGAAACACGGCACTGACTGACTGACTGCTGCAGAGGGAATTTGCAGACAAGTAGTTCTGACTGTCACACGTGTCCACATCCACGTTACCACTGACGCTAGGGCAAAACAGTATCCAAAGTGACAAAACCAGACAGATGTGAGTCTGCAGAAAAGCCCACGCAGACAAAGAAACTCAATGATTTGCTAATTTTGGTTTTTTACTCAGCTAGCATGATAATGATCATGACCATTATTACAATGGTTATGAAAATGCAAATTCTCTTTTACTCGGTCCATTGAACTGGAAATAGTCTGCAGGAGCAGACTACTGGAGCTGCGGCGCTCCAACTCCATTTGTATTTCACAATGGCAGCAGTAGACTGAATCTCTTGGTAGGTAATATGAAGCCCAGCTCCTAGCCTCTGGCAACATAACTGTGCTTTTTAAGTCTTTAAAAGGAATTTTTTGTTATATGACTAACTGAAAATTTAGAAATGTCGTGTTTCATATATTCAGTGATAAAGTATGAAATGGAATAACCACCTTTTTCCCTACCTCCTCTAGAAATTCTCCACATTTTGACAGCAATGAATAAAGAAATCAGGTCTATTAATTCAAATTTTAAACCTTAGAGAGAATTGATCTCCTCAGAATCGCACTGATGAAGAGGGACAAAAATGTACGTATCAGGTGGAATTAATTTAGTCCCGAATTTCTGTTGACACCCTCCGTGCTCTCCAGACAGGCAGTTCCCACCAACGTCTTATTCCAATCAGTGGGTCTGTGCAGTCTGATGAGCCTCTCTGTTTTCCGAACTAATTCAGTTCGTCGCATACGCTGCACAGCCCATCAAAGCTAAGGTCAAGACGGGCTCCTGCACCGACTTACTCCTTTTCCCCCTGGGTAATTTCACACATGAGTACCTGAGCAGGCTGAGCTAAGGGAGTTAAAACCAAATTTCTCTCATTATCTTTTATATAGCAAACAGACATTTCCACTCAGTTTGATGAATTGATCCAGAGGCTGAGCTTCTTTTCACACAGTTTTCTATTTTTGCCTCCAATATAGCAAATGAAGTTCACCGTGACCAAGCGCAGCAGTTGTGCTGTGGGATGCACACACTCTCCAGCCAGCAGTGGTACCAGGAAGGGTGAGGACTCTGAGAGCTATGAATTTGCACAGTGCTTTCACTTGCATAGCTGGATATTACAGACACGTTACTTTATTAACAGGAATGGAAGCCCGTATCCTAGTCATAGCTCATAGTGCTCCCCCTTGGCTCAGATCCACGAGGATCTGGCCAAATTTGTCTTAGGTTGGGACTGTGGCTCACTCAAACTGTTGCTGACTATTTTTGTCCCAGTTTGTGAGGGAGATGTCTCCACTTCCTCCTACCGGGGAGGAAGGGATGCTCCCTTTGGGATTCAGGGTCTGCCCTGCTCTTTACTGGGAGAACGATCTGCTGGTTCAACCTCAATTATTGCTGTCTGCTTTCAGGGATGAGGGATAAAGACCTGACCTTTGGCTGATCACTGATCCCAGTTGAGAGTTATGGGCAGAATATTTCCTAGGGATACGTAGATATGTTTCCAAACAGACTGCAGAACTAAGCTCTAGGCAGGTGATGATACACCTGTGTCATCGACAGAAATTGGGGCTGCCACCAACAGTGAAACGCAGTATTTTGTAAAACCCAAATGGCACCAAACACCGGAAGGTCTGCTGTGAGTTTTCCAGACTGCGTTCGGACAGATAAAACTCGCCCACTTGAAGCTTTATATGTCCTGCCAGATCTCTCAGATCTTTAATCGAGAGATCCCTAAAGGGACCCAAACCACTGAGATATGGTTTAGCATGTCTTCTCAGCTCTCCAACTGCAGAAGCTTGAATGCCTGAGCAGAAGTGTTGGTTCTCTTGCCGAGAAGGGTACCAAGGGGTTCTGGACAGCTTCAGTAACAATGATAACTTCTGGGCAGGGAGTCTGTCCACTAGCAGCAGGACTGCATTATCTTCACATTTTAATGACCTCCAGCTATTTCCAAGGCAAACTGTGAGGATATAGTCTTAAGTGATGACTTAAGCTTCTATCTTGCCCTCTGAACTCAGCTGGGGTGCAAAGTGAAATTTGTAGCTAGTTCTTCCGCATGTTTTTTCTTTTCTTTCCTGTCCACTGGCAGTCACATAAGAAGTTTTCCACTGGATGAAGGAGGCTTGAGCTGCAGGGCGTGTCTCAACACATCATTGTTGCTCATGCAAGCCAGAACCCGAAGCAAGAAGCATCTGGCTTGCTTCAACGACAGTGCAAACCTGACATCAGCCTCATTGCCATTTGGTCAAAACAAAGAAGCCAAAGGAAGTTTTGCCTCTGTCATTTCACACATGAGAGAAAAACCTGCTTGCATCCTCAATGTGCTCTATCTCAGATGAAATGCTGCCCATTACTATGGCTAATCAACTCCTGCTTATACTGAATCGCAAATGTTGCATAGAAATTGTGATGTGAAGTAATCATATGACACATTTTCTGTATTTTCCAGTTGATTCTCAAAGATCCTGTTCTAGTGCTTGCATGTTTTACTGTAGGTAAAACATAGTGCATAGTGGTCCATGCCTTCTGTCATATAGCAGCACCCTCTTTTTCAGTCCGTGCATGGTGTTTGCTGGTGGGCACAGTTTAACTGGTAAGACCATGGTGAGTGGGAAAGCGCTAAGCTCTTAGATGCTGAGGTTATCTATACGGGAGAAAAAGGAGGAGGGAGTTAACAGAAAACTGTCACCACAAATTCTGTTAAAATTTGGGAAACTTTATTTTTCCTGGAATTCATTGGTGGAATAAAACAAAGTTATGGAGAAAACTGATAGCATTTGGAGAAAAATCTCTGAGGTTGACGTAGGCAGCTGTAAGGCAAACACTGGTTTTGCAAAAATCTGCAGGATTTCATGCTTTTCAAATGGTATCATCAGAAAAATTTCATAATAGGCTGTCCTTTCTAAATATGTGCCTGTTAGGGCAAAATGTTTGTGTGAAATGGCTTATCTTCCTTTCCTGGGTGCCGGGAGAGATGGGAATGCTGCTTTCTCTTCTGTTTCCCTTTGTTGCCTCTGCCATCAGATGTGGAGAGAAAATGAGCCTGTGTTCAGTACCCCTGTGGTACTAGCAGTCTGTCTAATTAAAAAGTGCAAGGTAGAATGAGCCCTGCAATCTGTTTTAATCTTATCTTATCTACATAGGAAAGAGATTTTTATGTGAAGTTAAAACACTTATATTACACTGCTCTAATTTCCTGTGAGCATCCTTACTGTGGGATAAGGGGGCTTCATTTCTGGTTATTTTATATCGATCACTTGGCAAGACAGTGGTAAAGCAGTTATCCTTTTAAATGTTCTTAATACTAAAAGGAGGAGCACAACAGAAATGCTTATAAAAATAAAAACAATTCCCCCTCCCCACTTCTACCTTTCAATATTCTTTGTTGGTTTGCTCTATCAGCTGTCAGTTGCCATGTGTCTTTCTGGTTTTGTGTGTAGGTATTTAATATAGTAACAGCTGTCTGCTGTACTTGATTCTGTATTACTGTATATGAGGCTAATTGTGTCCATCGTGTTCAAAACCAAGGTTACAATAATTGATTCATCTTGGATCCTCTGTTTATATTTTTCTGCTGAATCTAACAATATATTCCCACAGTAATGCTCTCCCAGAATGGCGTTCTTTTCTCTCAGCCATACAAATGGGGAGCGCTCCTGCCCTGAGAAACAAGGAATATGCAGCTGCAGTTACCCTTACCACGAGGGACTATGTAAGCCGTCTGGAGGGAATGTGTGATGCAGCTGCTTCGCATCAGGGTTCTCTGTGGTCTGGCGCATTTGCTGCAGGCAACATGAGGCCAAACTCCAGGAGCTCCAAGAGCTCTCAACTGAGTCAATTCACAAGACAGACGCATGAAGGAATCAGAACAGAGAGCACATCCTAAGCCATTAAATCCAATCCCCCATTACTGCGTACAGCCAGACCACATATTCCATCTGGCAAATAAGCCCTGTCCTCCTGCAAGCATTATTAGGGTTTTTGTCCGCTCCCCCTAAACGATTTGAAGTCTGTTCTGGAACTTCCCTGCTACGATCGCCAAAAAATCCCCCTAATTTCTATTCCAAATTTATGCTTTCTCAGTTTCCACCTGTATGTTCTTATGTCAGCATTGGTCTTTAGCTCAAATAATTCTCCTTTCCTCCCTGTGAATTTATAGATTAATTTATGCATCTTGAGGTATCATAGTCAAAGCTATGCTACATACAGCAAACATTTTTTAGGATTTGCACATTCAGTACATTGTTAGTGGATGCACGCTTACTCTGTCAAGGCTTTGGAGCAGATAAGAGAAAAAGCTTTGGTGGCCCTCTTGGGCTGACCAAAAACCTCCATAGCTACAGCTAGCAAAGTGCTGTCCTGAGATGATAAGTTGTCCTGTCCCATGGCATTAGCACTTCTTCATCAATACTAGAAATACCGACTGACCCATTTGGGAACAGCTTTGTCACAACCGTGCTCAAATTCCTCCCATCTGTTGCCACAGACATTACCTCACACTTCGTGCTTCATAGCATTTCTCAATGCCATCCGGTTCTTGTTGCCTGATATTTTAATCCTTCTTCCTACTGAGGGTGCCAAAGCTATTACTACAGTCACTACACAACACTGGTCTTCAGACCAACTTTTTGGGACCTCTGTGAGTGAAGTCCTTCTAGCAAGCTGTTTCTCTCTCAGCACATTGCCTTGTCCTTTATCCTCATTACCCAGTTTCTTACCTAGCTTCCAATCTTTATGGTGCTAATCCTGTTCCTTAATTTAATTGATAATTTTCTACACTGTCGATTAGGTCTACCATTTGTCTTTTGTCTACAAAAATCTGTTAAATTATCAGACAGACATCAGATTTGGATTGGCATGATGTACCTTTTGTGAACCAGGTTACATTTTATCCCATTTTCCATGTCCCTAATTATTCCTCCCTGGTGTCTACTTCTGATTTTAGTTTATTGCCTACTTCATATACAATTCTTCCAACTGTCTGTACTCCCAAGCTTGAAAGTATTCAGACTATTGTGTTCTGTTTCTACTTCTGATGTAGTAATTTCCATTTCTATTAATTATTGTGCATTGTCTTAATACTTAACTCTCGTCCTTACTGAATGTGACAGAAGGTCCTGATTTCGTTTTGGTGTCAAACGAAAGGTTGCTTAATTTTGGCCTCTGCTGTCTTTGCATAGCGAAACTATTTCTTCTTTTCATATACAAGAAGAACTTTTTGCTGTTTGTTTCACTTTTTTCTTCATTGCCAAGCTTGGTTTATCTTTTAGAGCAATTAGACTTTAGTCCTTTTCTTTTTCACCTGTATGGTATCAGTTTTCTTTTGTGATTATTCTCTATTCCTTGTTTCGCTCTGTTTATTTCTAACAATTTTTTTGAAAGGATGGTTTGTCCACTTGCATCTGGAGCTCTCCCCTACAAGTTCTCTTCTTGTACTTAAGATACAAAATTCATATTACTTTAAGTCAAAGCTATTTCACATCTCCTTCAGACTGATTATGAGCCTTTTAAAGACCTGAAAGAGCAGATACTCCTGCTTGCAAAACTTAACTCATGCAGGTGGTGGGAATAACTCCAGAAGTTTACTCCAGTTAATTAAGTTGCTTAGCAGCAGTGCTGATGACCAGCATCTATGCCCTATCATGGGTTTGAAAGCTTCCAGTTTAGTGGGAAGGGGGAGTTTAGACAAAAGAAGATGCTTTTTGAAGACTTTCTAGCAGTTAATAAAATACGCTACTGTTTACATTGAAAGCATGTAGAAGTGATGTCTTCTGACTGATGTTATGTCTGCCTGTTGAGCCATTCCTTCATTTTGATAGAAAATAGAAAGTAATTTGGGTGCTTTAACCCTGTATGTCTGTAGCATTCATTGATTTGGCTGGTAGGAGGCACAACTGGAGTAAGCACTTCAATCCAGTTAGTCAATCAAAACAGATAACATTAATTCATTTCCAATTTTACATATGTTTCTTCCCAGCGGCTCATGGACCATGTGGATGGCCAGGCATAATTCTTAACACGCTTCCTAAATATTCTACCTTCTTTTTTGGTCACTTCTGGAAACAAGGACTTAATTTCATAAGAAATCTCCAAATTTATAATGCAGCTATTGCATTTAAACCTTACCATTTGCTTTCAGAGATGATTCTGTCTGCATCTCTGGGGAACTTCTAGCCTTTGTTTCCATATGCTAAGGTGGAAATAGCATTCAATTTGAAGAATCATAATTTGAAAATCTTTGTAGATTTTCAGTACCTGAACCTTATTTAAGCTTTTGAATGCAGCTGCTGCTTTGCTAATTCCTGACTTTTTTTGGCAATCCTCTGGGTTGCAAATTATTGCTGAGGTATGTAACTCGACACATTCATTGTACTCCCTTGTCTTCAAAAGTATGCTTGACTTGGGAAATGCTGAGGTTCTCATTTAATAATTTTTTTTCCCCACAAATAATTAGGAACCTAAGCCTCTTGGTCTTTGTTTTCATATTCATTGAGCTATCATTTAGAAAAGGTATGTTGTTGGTAAGATTCAGCTCCTTTAATAGGATGTCTTTGTTATGTTTTTCTGTCTGTGCTTTTTCTTCTAATAAAGTAAAAGGCAGTATTTGTTACAATATTTTTTGCTTTCTGCAGTTCATTTTCTTGTTCTCTGTTGTTATGCATTTGTATTGCTCCGCTCCCCGAAATTTTCTTTTTCAGCCCATGCTCACCAGCACCTTTAAAACCCATATGGTTCTGTTGAAGATTTATCATTCAAGAGTTAATTATTTCCAATAACAGGAAGATTTCTGCTAATATGTCTACACTTTCATATTGGGTATCAATTGTAAGCACTTCACCTTTACCTTCTACACGAGTCTTCACTACTTTTTCCAAAACGCTATTTATTTCCTTCAGAGTGTAAGAATTAAACTTCATAATATACTCTGTGGTATATTTAAGAGATCTCTGAACAACTTTTTCCTTATATTGAAACACAAAACAAATTCAAACAAGGTAATTTGAGATGACTGCTATTTTTCTCCAAGTGCTCAAAGCCCGTTGTTACAATACTTGGCTTTTTGCATTTCTTTAAGTTAATAATATCCAATTATTAACTCCAAATGAAAATGATTGATGGATGGAGTACTTATGCTAAACGTAAGGATACTGTTCCATGTTCCACCAGTATAATGCTGTTGCCTCCCTCTGGCTGCTATAGTGCTCATGTGTCTGGAGCGTTGTTGAGCCTGGGAGCAAAGGTGCAGACAGAGACTAGTGGGATCGCCTCTTCTGACTGTAGACAGCAGTGACTTCAAATTACATACAACACCCTGAATTACACCCCCCCCCCCCCCCCCCCCCCCCCACCACCCTTCCCACCCCCCCCCCCCCAATTCCCTAACCATTTCTCACTAGTTCCCTAAACACTACTCCCCCTTACCTACCCCTGCTAAGAAAGCAATGAAGACTTGGGGATGATGGACTCAGCATTCTGCAACGTGTTGAAAATTCAGGTCCCATGACAGTGATGTGAACTGATCCTTCAAATGGTCCAAGTGTATTCCTGTTTATTTATCCATGTTCAACTCATTCTCCAAAGACAATTCTTTGTTCAAGACACTTAAGAAAGAGTATTTTATAACAACTGAAAGCACTACCAACCCTCAGCATAACATTGTCTGTATAGGGAAATGTCAATGTTGGACTTAGAATCCTGTGGTTCCTCTTCATTTTGTATAAAAAATTAGAGGAAACTAATAGGTTCTATGCTAGGATTTAAAACCTTTGTTCATGATTTTGTTTGAAAAATAACAACTTCTCACTATAAGGTAAGTAAACCACTTTCCCAGTGCCTTGTAGGTCAGAGCACTTAAGTGGTTCATTGCAAGTCTGACCATCAATTTAAGTAGATTGCTCAGGCAGATACACTGTCTCTTTTCCTTCTCTGGGGACTGTCTGTGAACAGGCTGATTTTACACATTTGTTTACTACAGTTAACATTTACATTCTTTTTTCATTTCATGTATTCTTTTGAGTAGTCAACATCCATTAGGCAATTTGCTATCCACTGTGACCAAAGGCAGAACTCAGTCACATAGCGGTGCTTTTTTTCCCCTGCCTGGTTGGATTGTCAGTATAAACTACTTCTTACTTCAGTTTGAAATTGGTTCTATTTAGTGATTACATGAGTTTCAACTGGCCTCAAACACCTTTTATAGAAATGAAAATTTACTTCCATACCTACCTTATGCAAGTATTTGAGTATAAATGTGTCAAATTGAAAAGCTCTTTTGAAGTTGCAAACAAATCTTTTAACATTTTAACACTTAAGCTATGCAGGAAGATGTGATACTGAGACATAAAAAGATTTGATTCAAAAGTTATACACAATAAAAAGGGGGGAGAAATGGAGAAAGAAAAGAAATATTATGACCATCTAATCATTGATACAAAAAACCAAAAACCATACTATGAGTTGACAACCAGGTGTGGAGTAGCAAGGCACAGAACAGTGCTGTTGTCAGTAAACCCTGTTAACCGAGCATTCACTAAGAATATTAAGAAATCTAAATTACATAGTTAAGAGAATATAAACCCATGCATAGGTAGGTAGATCAACTCCTGGCTGTTCTCTTGCTGTAATTATGAACTATGTCCTGGCTAGGAAACCAAACCATTGTTCAGTAATTAAAGAAAAGAAAAAAATTCCTAAACTGAGATGAGAAGTAGAAACTGAAGCTCTTTCAAGAACAGAAATCCTGCATTTGCTTCTCTTATGAAACACCTAAAGCTGTTGTTTCTAAAACAAAGTATGCTTGCTGGAAACTCTGGCAACTGCTGGCTGCAGCTGCCAGGATTATCTCCGTGGCAGATGCCTGGAAGCCTTAAAAGCTCCTTCTTGGGGTTCTGGGCTGCCTAATGCAGAACTGAGATTTGTGCTCTGGCTTCCAGAATCCATGAGCTGCGTAACTTGAGTTTTCTTGTGCCTGAGATCTTCCAGTCCTATAATACCTGGCTGAAAACACTGGAAACTGTGTGCCGCTGCAACCTCTTAGATGAGCGGGCAAAACAACAGTCAGGGTCTGAGAGAAATGCCGGCCTGTGTTTCCTTGGCAGCATACTGAAAACAGGATGTTTTCACTTAGCATTTCTGTTTTGATAATTAGGCATTTCCAGCAAAAATGTATTTTGCTAGAAAACTCCTAACCAGTTCTGTTGTGAGCAGTCTTTTAACAAGAGACCAAAAAAAAAAAAAAACCCCCAAGCTAAAAGCCCTGAAAACAACTTACAAAACTTGACATCTATGATGAGCTAGTGTCTGAAAAAATATTATTGAAATTGAAGCTTTCATTGCAACTTCTGTAATACGAATGCCACTTCTTTTACACTCTTTTCTGATGGCTTCAAAACAGTGAATATCCATGTTTCCCTGTTCATGTTTTGCAACTAATGAATCTATTGCAAGGTAACACTGTGAAAGGAAAAGATATCCTTTTAACAATGCATTATTTTCAGAAAGCTGCCATATCTGTGCTGCGTTGTTAAAAATCTACTGTCAGACTGTGCAACATCTTGGTGGGAGTCATTTTATTTTCTAGCTTCTACTCGTTTTTGTCATTTGACTTCATGGCTTTTTTATTGTACAGCATCTGGCACCCTCAGACAAAGGGTGAGCGGATGTGGCCCTTTCTGTCACAGGAATATACATTCAAGTGTGACCAAAGACACACCTAACTCCTTTTGACCTCAAGGTAGCTCTTCAAATATAGACACCTAACTGTTTTCTATTTGATTATAATTTGGAGGAGGAAATTCAAATAACTAACCAACTAAATAAATAAATTTAAAGAAATGTGAAAAAGAAGCTTTAAAAATGCCACTTAGATGAAGGGCATGCAGACAGTACAGCTTCATGGGAACAGAGTGGTTGAGAGGGAGCCCGCTGTAAGAAATTTAGTACTCTGGAAAAGAAAGGGAAACATGCACGTAGGTTTCTGCACATTACCAATGGCATAAAGAATTAACTAGTGACATCATTTATCCTCATTATTATCAAAGGCTTAGAAGTCTTCACCAGGACAAAAGCCCTGTGAGATTAAATGTCATTCAAACAGAGAGTTTATGGGTCAAGCAGCTTGCATATCGAATTTCATCAGGAAAATATCCTGAAGTGTATGACTGAAGCAGTAATAATGTAAAAAAATAGTTGTTTAGCCTGCACTGCCTGCTCTACTAGAAATAGTGATGCACAACTGACATCACCACTGTCAAAGTTTAAAATACATAGGTGTCAGTCCCCTAACTACTGCAAGCAAAGAGTAGGATCTTACTGACTTCAGCTTATACTTGCAGCTAAGTTTATAAAAAAAGTGAGAACATCATTTGAAGTATTTTCTCAGCTTGGTCAGATGATTGGGAAAAGTCTCGCAGGTGTTTATGGATGGCTGCCAAGTAAAAATCAAATAAACAAACAATCCTCCCCCAAACCAAACCAATTCTACCTCCTGCTCCCAAACCACAGACATCATATCCATCCTTCACTAACAAAAAAAAGGACTGTGTGAAGCATGTGGAGTCACAATGAGGCATGGTTTTTATCTCCACAGTCATGAAACTGAATTTTTTTAAACATTATTCCTTGAGTGGCAGACTTTCTTAATTTACGAGAACGAACTGAAGCCAGCAGAAAAGCTCATACTGGCTTTAGTGATTTGGATCAGGATGATAAAGGACATTCTTTTAATGGAGGATCCTAATTCTTCTTTGTTTCCAGTAAGAGCCAAATTTTCATCTCAGTGAAGTCTACGTAAATCCCCAGTTCATGGGCATTGCTTAGAATCTGTGCTGGTAAAAATGAAATTGGAACCTATTGCCCCCAACTTGCACACCCTCTTCTCCATTATGTTAAAAACCACTCTCTTTTATGGCTTGTTTCTTGATGTAATGGGAAGGCTGTCATCTGCTCCCTTCCACTGGAGGGAATTAGCATTGAAAAGTCATTTTTAGAAGCATCAGTAAGCATCAGCAAGCAAGGTTTCAGCTAGCATAATTTCAGATTTCTAGTGCTGAAAGGTTTTGTGTATCATGTTTATCTGCGTAGCCAAGTCCTTTGTCACAGGTACTCTCCACGATTCTAAATCAAGATATATGACTTCCTTGATTTATTATGAAATATACGCATTTTCTTCATTTGGAAATTGTTACTATATCCAGAAATTCTGAATTTTTAGAGCTGCATCTTGGATAAAATAATGAATGAATTTGCTGAGGCAGAATATAATTGATTGTGCTTGGCCTGCTAGGTAATGATATAATATAGTGTGACTCGACCTGCTGGTGCAGAACACAATCAGTATGCCTGCTCTAGTTGGTGGAAAACATAAAATAAACTACTTAGATTATTTAGTGAGAACCCAATTTGTTTAGAATGACTAAAGCACAACAAACAGCTTGCAAATGAAAAGTATGAACTTTAAAAACTCACATAAAAATAAAGCTGAGGCTGAGACTAAAATGTGAAAAAGAACACATCCTAAGCTAAAAAATAACTTAAGTTACACAAAAGCTCCAACCCCGTACACCCAGAGAGCTAGCCCTGAATTTCCCAGCACCACTGGTGTCAGTGTATCCATGACAAAGAACAGCTATCGCAGTCTCTGACAGGGCAAGGACAGTCCTGTTACTCATAACACTGAATTTCCTCCACACTATGCCTAGACATCCCTCTACACAGCATATCTCACATTTGTATCGCATCTTCCTGTTTGGTTCCCAAGCTGTTTACCATCATGTAAACTTGTTACCAACCTGTTAAGTTTTAGGACTCTGATGGCCTTTGTTTTTCAAAGCAGATAATTTAATTGTGCTTAAGAAGAAGGTGAAATGAGAACAGATAGTCAGGAAAGTTTTGAATATCAAAATTGCATAAAATATATAAATACGGTGAGAATTTAAAAAAAGGATTGAAGATATGGAGTTGTATACTTAAATGCTATGGCAGTGGACAATATTCAGCCACCAAAGAGGCCACGCACCTTTCCCCATCCACTGGAATATTTGGAATCAATTATTGATTACAGAAGAACTGAAAAGAGAGCTTTTATTTGGGGGATGCAGATAATTTTAAGAATGATGCACTACAATCCAGTCATCTATCTCAAATTGAAAGTCATAAATCATTACATTTTAATACAACAACACCCTGAACAATTAACATCTTGAATTACGAGTGTATCACCAGAGTTGTGTCAAGTTAACACACTGTATTTCTAGCTTCCACAGGCCTGGGAACTGTTCAATGCGCTATAAAGATATCTGCATAGGCAGTAAGAATATAAATGCAGCTGTTTATAAACTCACTGTCCCACATGTCATGATGTTGCAGGTCTGTATTATAAAAAAAAGAATGCTAATGAGTCAAAACACTTCAAACGCAATCTTCCCCTCAGTTTGGTTTCAGAGGCTCTAAAGCCCAGTTAAACTCATTTCTTCCATTTTCCATGGATTTTCACAGATTTACTGCTATGGGTGCAATAAACCTGTCTGGTGATAAAATTAGGAGCACAGGGAAAAAATCATAACTGTTTCTTGAAAGCCTCATAAAATTATATTCTGCACGGGGCACTAAACCGCTCAGCATAAAACCATTTGCTTCCCCGTGAAGTGGGGCTTCGCCCATTGGCCAGCGCAGCAATAAGCAGAAGCAGATGTGTATCCGAAGGAGATGTACAGCTGGGCTGGGAACGAAACAGCTTTTTATAAGCTAGAAAACAAGCACAGAGTACGCAGTCTTAGGAGGGGAATTAATTTAGATCATTTAATGTTAACATATTAGACTTCATTATTGAGTGCAAGTTGCACATTTCACAGTTCTACTTCCTCATATAAAACGACGCCTGATAGTAAACCAGAAAGAAAAGGCGGAGGTGATCTGACTAAGGATAAAAACATGGTAACTAAAGAAGTAACCAGATAATTAAGTGGCCTTTTAAATCTAGTTGTTCCCTGAATATAGCCTCTCTTTTCAAATTTCCTCTGCAATGTAAGTTTGAAGGGCACGAAAGGAGACGCTGACAGCTCAGGAAGTTGATACTACATTTCAGGTAAAGGCCCTTCCACAAGGTCCTGGCAAAGGTTTTCTCCTTATCAGCACTTCGGCTGGGAAGAACAAAGAAAAGACACCCATGAGTTACATGGATTGCAGGATGAGTGCAAACCACAAAGGAAAAGCGGTGACGAAAAAAGTAAATACAGTCTTACTATTTAGGAGGTAACATGTTTCCTGAAAAGATGGAGAGACAAGAGCATTGCACCAGGTGCTGGAGGGATTTGTCCTGCTTCTCGAGTTGAAGGGACTATCTCAGGAAGGATGAAATCCAACCAGATGAGGTGCAAAGAAGGACAGAGAGCTGCTCGGGGGAACAGGTAAGAGTGTGGCTTGCTCTGACTAGTGAACTAGGGGCTGAGAGAGGATATGATTGCTCTCTGTTGATGTACCAACAGAGTAAAATGCCAAGGAGACAGCGGCACTCTTCATGCTAAGGGATACTCTCAGCAGAACAAGTGGATCAAAACCAGCCACAAGTAAATTTATGCTGGAAACGAGAAGATTTCTAACTGCTGGAGCAGTGATGTTCTGAAACAGTATCCCAAGGAGAGCAGTGGAGGTAAAAAACCTACATAGGCTGAAGTAAGAGTTTGATAAGAGTTTCTGAAGAAGATTGCACGATACAGTTAACCACAGGCGAATGAGATTTTCAAACAGTTTTCTAATCAGATGAGTAAGGTGCAGAGGGGACCACCAGCTACTTCAGAGGTGGAACTCAACCAGTTTATCAGGACAGATGATGAGACCTTGCTTTCGACCAGAAAACCTTCCAGTTCTGAGCCTTCTCCTCCTGAGAACTTTTTCAGTATGGGTCTTAAAAGGAGGCCAAGGTGCCACTGTGGTCGAGAGCTGACATGCATATACAGTAGAAAGACAGGGGGTCGATGAGGTTGAAAGTTCTGCCTTCCTGGCTCTGCCAATGTACCCAACAATTAGACACAGGGAAAAACTGAAACCTTTTATGCACCTTCTGCCTTTCAAGTGCCTGAAGTTTAAGGTTTGCATTTGCAAAACTGCCTTTTTTGTCAGGTTTGAGCAATGCTGAACACAAAGCCATCCAACCCCTGCTGCCTTTTGAGTCTCTACCTCTAACAGAGTTTGATTTTGCTAAAACACCACCACCACTGTTTTAAGAATTGAATTTGTCTGTCTTTTCTTGTGTAACATAGGCATTTTTCTTAGAAACAGTGGACTAACATCACTAAATACATTTTGCTATGGGTACCAAATAATATTATTAACAGGGGATAACAATTTTCAGCTAATACCTAATGTCAAACACTTTGGATTTGAAGTGTGGGGCAGAAAGAACTAGGAACCAAATCACCATGAGACAGACCTGTGAAGCAGCAGACAACCATTACACTGTGTTCTCAGTAAAATTTTTGTTTTATACTTGCTTTTCTTCTGTCTGCAAAATTCTTAAAGCCATAAAAACAACATAAAAGGCAATAGCGAAAACCAATTTTATGTTGGACTCTGAAGTTTTGAACTTTCACTGTCTTGTTCAGATTCATTCAGGTACCATTAGTATCACAAAATCTGTTTAGGGTTGGCTAGCTACTCAGTACTTTAAGGCTTTCATTTGCCTAACACTTCTCTGGGCCACCATTTTAGTTATCAAGTAACCTCCCTCTTATGAATAAATGATGGTACAAAGCAATCGCCTACAGCACTCTGATGCCACTTTCATATGATGGACACTGGGAGGGATACTTGTGAATAATCAAGTGCCATTCCTTGCAATTGGAGACCAAATGTGTGCCTGTACAACACAGTGTTGTAAATATTAGAGGACCTGAGAGATAAAAGTTTAATTTCAGCACAAATCTGCTGCACATTTTGATGTTTACACTAACAGGCAAGCCATTGGTTTGGCTGACAAGAAAGGTGTAATTCATGGACAATTACGAGTAACAAATTCAGAATTAGCATGAATGAAACAACCTTGTTACTAGGCAACAAATTTCTATGGGATTTTTGGAAGAGTCCTTCCCTTCACGCTGCCACCCTGGGTGTGGTCACAGCAGTTGAAAGTTACCTCTGATAAATAAAATGAAATTAATGATACAGTTGCTGATGAACAGGTACTCAAATCTTAAAACTTGTAACAAGACGACCAAATGAGCTCTCTTTAACAACTGGAAATCATAAAATAAAACTGGTTTTGGTGTGGGAAGCCTGAAGTATAAAAAAATCTGCACTTTTACTGTGTAGATCTAGCAAAGCTTGGAGGCTTCTTTTGTTTCATTGTTCTGCACTGGCATTTCTTCAGGCTTACAGCTATTACCCAAATACATCTCTCATTTCCACATACCTTGTAGTGAAAGAGGAATAATCCACAGAAGAGGCTGTACAGGTCAGCTGTGAGTAGGGAGAGGTTGACGGCAGTAGCACTGGTTTTCTTTATGACCACTGGCATAAAGCTGTAGAGGCCAAACATGCAGGCACTAAAGCCAACATACAACAAGCCTGCAGAAGAGAAACAAGAAGCAAAGTGACCTTCCATAGCCTGCAGAAATGACTTGTGCTGGGAGGAAGAAGACTGTGTTTTTAGAAAAGGATGAAGAACGCTTTTCAGAAAAACATGGATTCAAATTATTAAGATACACACACATATATATATAAACTAAGAGCATCATTCTAAATATATATGAAAACCAGTGAAAACCATACCTACAGCAGTGGACACAAGGTCTGCTCACTGTGGTCCCCATAATATCAGTGCTGTTTTAAACTGGTGTCTTACACTACTAGTGAATACCTCATGTCCGACATAAATTTGATGAAATGATGCATTTGGACACATCAGCTCTAGTCTCTTAAGGAGCTGAATGTCCCCAACACCAACTGAGTTCAGCTGAGTTGGATGGAGCACACAATATTTTCTGGGAACGGACCCAATACCCAAAAGTATTTGCAGAGGAGTTAATGAGCCAATGGCTGAATGCATGAGGACAGCACTCAAATGACAGAGGTCCTAGTCCTATTCTGCCACCAAACCTGATAAATCACTTCACAGTTTTGTGCTTCTGTTCCTCTACCACTTTTTGTCTGCCTTCCTTAATAAACCTTTCTGGAGCTGAGACTGTTTCTTGCTACATGTTTACAGAGTGCCTCACACAAATTAGATTGTTAGACACTAATATAATAGAAATACATTACAGTAAAAATCTAATTTCATTAAAAACTTAAATAACTTACTGGGAAAGAATTCATTGCTTCAGTTATTACTTGATAAATCCCAAGGCAAATTAATCAATATGAAGTTAAAAAACCAGCAAACACTTCACTCATCTGCACTCATGCAAATGATATTTCTTAGGCTGTTGTATGCTGCAGAATTCCCAGCTGCTATGTGCATGAGCCTAAATTTAGACTCACGCCAGCTCTTCAGAGTATGTTGTTACTGACTAAAAGTTGCAGAAAATCTGATTGCCAAAGTCCTGAAAGGAATTAGAAGGGGGGGGGGGGGGGGAAGCCCATAAAATTTGTATCTGCTTGTGAATCCACTTAGTTAAAAACTCTTTCGAAAAGCTATCTAAAGGACAAATCAGCCGTGATAGTTTGAGTCCCTTAGAAGCATCTGAACTGAAGTGTACACCTCATCCGAAAAAAATACAGCAGTCACAAAATGTCAGTGTCTGTGTATCAATTGTTATGGCATGATAACAAATTTGAATTTATATTCAGAATATGGATAATCATGGTAAGAACTGCTTTTAATAACAGGTAGAAAATTTTTAAGGTGTGCATTGTATATGGGTAACAACAGAATCAGTCTTAGGCAGCGCTTGAAAGAGTTGCTTTATGCAAACTCTGCAACTCTTCTGTAGCAGGTAAATGATTACATTAAATGGAGTGTAGTTTTCATCAATGAGAAATTGTTTGCGTACATGAGCTTTAAGACAGCTTTTCTTCCAGGCTTAAATCAAGAACAGGTCAGGCGCAAAAGCCATTCCGGACCCGAAGTCAGCATTCTCAAAGTGCAGTCTGCAAACCACCAGCTGATCCACCGAACCCCTGCTAGTCAGTCTAGATTTAATACACATATTCAGGTGCTTTGCTGGGTTATGCTCTCAACTAACAGTATAATTTTATGGTACTGCCCTGGTGTTCATACTCTTTGGCAGCCAACTACATGCACTTCACAGGCTGCTTTTCCAAAGGGCATTTCAGTTCCAGTAAAAAATTGCTTAAACTGTAGCTGTCCTGTCAGAGGTGAATGTGAAGTGGCATTTCATTTACATCTTAAAAATACATGTAATACCCTCCAGCTGGATGGCATTAAGTGGTGACAATAAGCAAACAGGACATAACATCATATGATTTTCAGATATTGCTTCTTAGAGGGCCAGTTTTCAGACTAAAAATATGTTTTAAATCAAAGGCTTGGAGCCTCAGCTTCCTTGGGTACCCCTGCAGCACTAATGGCAGCCTTGAGAATCACCACTAGTGCTGCAGTCCCAGGTAATGGGACTTGGGACCTGCGTCTAACCAGGCACTGAATCACCAGCACCCATTGCCTGTGGCAGGCACTGGAAGGAAGCAACTGGGTAAGTTAGGAGGTGCTTTTGTAATGATCTGCTGATCAGCTGGTCTGTGTTAAACCTTGAGAAGCTCATCATTCATAACTGCTTTCAGATGTGTTGGCATTGTCCTGAACCGAAGGCTTAATCTGCATGAAGGCAGCTGTGGGTGGGATTCTTTACACCCAGCTCTGGACACATACTGAGGGTTGGTGGTCAATGAAGAGATTGGGAGATTTTAGGGTGCAGATTGTCCAACGTCTTTTACACACCAGCTTTAGCATAGTATGATTCCTGTCATGCCTGTTTATTCTTGCTGATGATAAAGGGGGTCTGTTTAACTACATCAGATGTCCACATCCCAGATATCTAAAGTTGGTGGAAGGAATCCCATCTTGTCTGTCAGTGCTCACCCTGATGGGTAAGGTCACCAGTTTTGCCTGTTTGGGTGTGAAAGCCTCGTAAGTGTCTGAACTGGGCGCTTAGGATCATAGGATCGTGGGGTGATTCAGGCTGGAAGGGAGCTCAGAAGTCTCTAGTTCAAACCCTGCTCAAACCAGGCTCAGCTGTGAGATCAGACCAAGTTGCTCAGGACTTTGTCCAGCCTGGTCTTGAAACCTCTGAGGATGGAGGCCGCACAACCTCTCTAGGCAACCTGCTCCACTGCCTGCCTGTCCTTGGTGTGAAGAAGATTCTCCTTTTATCCAGTCTGAATCTCTCATTTCAGCTTCCGCCTGTTGTCCCTCATCCTCCTGCCATGCACCGCTGTGAAGACCTTGGCTCTGTCCTTTTGATAACCTCCTTGTAGGTAACTCCTCGAAGCCTTCTCTTCTGCAAGCTGAACAAGCCCCAACCCCTCAGTATCTCCCCACTTGTCTTAAGACTGGGCATCTTCACACAGATGGGCAGGGACTGCTCTAAAGTAGCCCAAGTACCACCAAGACTAACATGCCTTGGGAACTTCTGTTTTAGCTCCTGAGCATGCTAGTTGAATGTTGCATGTTTTATCCTTTGTGTTTTTACTCCAAAACCTATCGTTTCATTGGGATGAAATGGAATCAGTTTTGATTTTTCATGCAGCCTGGTCTTGAAACCTCTGAGGATGGAGGCCGCACAACCTCTCTAGGCAACCTGCTCCACTGCCTGCCTGTCCTTGGTGTGAAGAAGATTCTCCTTTTATCCAGTCTGAATCTCTCATTTCAGCTTCCGCCTGTTGTCCCTCATCCTCCTGCCATGCACCGCTGTGAAGACCTTGGCTCTGTCCTTTTGATAACCTCCTTGTAGGTAACTCCTCGAAGCCTTCTCTTCTGCAAGCTGAACAAGCCCCAACCCCTCAGTATCTCCCCACTTGTCTTAAGACTGGGCATCTTCACACAGATGGGCAGGATAGGTCCCCAGGGACTGCTCTAAAGTAGCCCAAGTACCACCAAGACTAACATGCCTTGGGAACTTCTGTTTTAGCTCCTGAGCATGCTAGTTGAATGTTGCATGTTTTATCCTTTGTGTTTTTACTCCAAAACCTATCGTTTCATTGGGATGAAATGGAATCAGTTTTGATTTTTCATGCTGTTTTCTTGGAATAAAGACCATTCAGAAATACTCAAACCCCCTGTAGCACAGAACACTTCCTTGGAGATTCAAACTAGCTTTTCTCTTAAATAAAACTGATGTTAATTCATTTGTTATTATTTCATGTATCACTCTACAAAATGTGTCATGGTCTCATATGAAACCACTCAGTCAGAACAGTATAATCATTCTCCTTTCAGTCAGGTTGTCAGCAAGTATTAATACTTAAACCTTCAAGGATTCAAACAGAGCTACACTGATTTATACTAAGTATGAAGATGATGCTATTTATCAGGGGAATTTCCAAAATTAAAACCAGGAGGGCAACAGCCTGTTTTAAACATGACAGACATAACAGATTGGCTTTAGATCTTTATATTCCAAAATCATTTGCATTTTACATCAGTTGAAAGGTAGCTCATCCATTCTTAATAGCACAATTATGGCAGATGGCAACAGGCCACCTTGAGTTATTTATTAGGTTGCCTGCTGTGGCTTTATCACTACCATTCAGAAGGCTGATGATTTAACTCTGCTGGACTGCAGGTTTGAGTCTGTCGCAGTGGATAACTATTCAGGACAAGGCTGTGAACACCCTGACATAGATTTGTCAATCACTACTTGACAACCTTGTATCACTGCCAATGCAATGGAAAGCACACCAAGTGCAGTGGAAGCCAGGGAAGAACACAAAACTACACATAATTGTCACCATTTAATCCATGTTCAACTGCTCCACATTTCCAATTATTGCTCTAACAAAACAAGTACATATCTTTGATGCTTTTGCTAAGATGATCTCCTCCTTATGAAGTGTAAGGACTCTTCAGAATTAGTAACTAACTTTCAATGACATTTTAATGGCATCACAGACCAAGTAAGACTTTATTTTAATAGCACATTTCACTGATACTGAGTTACAACGGAACTCCCATGGAAGTAAATATGACATTTACACGGATAGTAGTAAATGGTCAATCACTATGACCATTGCTAGTTCCATCAGTACCAGATTAATTATGTCCCTGAGTTCCTTATCATGAAGTATAAACAAACACTGATGCAATTATGCTAATTATCTCAGATTAAAGAAGGCTAATACACTTATAGTACACAGTTGAGTGTGTTTCTCCATAGACACTTTAAATTGATTTGTCATTTAGTTTTACAGCTCAACCATCAAATCTCCAAGACTTCTAGGTGCGGTGTTTTGTGAAAGGTGCATTGTTTTTAAGGTTTATGACCATGAGAGGAAATTGTGAACTAAATTAAAGAAAACAACAGTGTATTCTGTAACTTGTATCCTCTGTCCTCAGGGACTCCCCACATAATCAGTTGCCTTTGCACACTTCTGAGCTGTCACTTTGATGTTCATTCTGAAACTAGGTAACAAGCTACTGTCAATGGATTGCCAAAGCTTGAATCCCCTGCTAAGTATATCAGCTCTATACTATTAGTATTCTTTTATTTTTCTATTGTCATAAATAGTAAAAGAGTGATTATAGGGACTCCTCTAAATGTTGATTTGCTTTTAAAGCAAATAATTTGTTGGGCTAATTAGAAGGGAGTCCTAGATCATAAACTCAGCTTCCAAACTGAAATGGGAACATGCAATCCACTGCATAGCAAAACACCGTAAGAGCTTCATTGTGCACGATGCTACCTAAACTTGTCTAAAAGACACATCTGCTATATTCCACCAAGACTACTTGGAAAGCAATTAACCATTTGCATACAGAAATGCTCCCCTTGGAAATGAGTCTATGGGGCTAATATGCACCGCAAGTACTTTTACAGTTTTTTGTTAGGTTCCATTTTCTTCCTTTGGCATTCATTGAAAAGGCTTGGCTCTTAATGACTACCTCATTTATTTGTCCCAGTGTTGCACTGAATCTTAGAACTGGAACCCCATTATTGTTTTACTTCACGGCTGTCTGAATAATTATCTTATGGCATTCATATGCTTAACCTAGTGGTGCAAGGAAGGCATAATACGGCAATGGGAGGACAGATGATTTAAGAAAGGTTATGAGGCATGTGGTTCAACCTTTGGCAGTAACTGGCGGAAAAGTCACAAACATTGGCCCCTGTGAAACTTTCTGCCTGCCTCCCCAAACACTGGTTGTCTCCACGCCTCCTTCAGCAACTATCTTCAATGAGGTAAAGTGTTTTCTTACCTATTTGCCAATCCCAGGGAACTTTCAACAGCTCTTTGTGTTCCATGATTGCACTGTAAGAGAAGAGAAGGCAAAGTTTGATGGAAGAGAACAGAAGTTAAATTACTTCCACTCATTCAATTCAAATGCTGGACAAAACAACATAAATAACCTTATAACAAAAAATCTCTGCAGGAACCAAATGCAATCAGACATTGCTAATCCACTCCGGCATTATCCCTGTGCCCGTGTATTTGAAAGATCTTCAGGGCAGTAATGAGACGTGTTAGCATACAATTTGTACTGGTTTATTTCCAGCTCTCTATATACCTGCCCAAAGTGCCCATCCCCATATGTGTTCAATCCTCTTGTACTCTTCTGACTTAATATTCTGAAAGCTTTTGAACTTTAATGATTAATAATGTATCTATCTGAGTTATTCACCCTTCAGAGCGGCTCTGCAGTGTCAAATAAATAGATTTCACAGGCTAGCTTTGGGGAGAGTACTCTGATTTGTTACACACTGAGAGAGATCAAATAGTCACAAGAATGAAAGTCAGGAAACAAAGCAAAGGATGGGCCATGCTGCAAAAGTCCACTTTCAACATCTTGTAAGTCTTGCATTGTACATTAACATCAAAATGCCAGATCCAGAAAATTCTAAGGTGGCAACAAGTCAGCTCTTCTCAATCCAGGCAAATAGACCCTTGGAGATTAGGTATCTCACAAGCTAGGTCTTCACTGAGCCAACCGCTTTCTCTGATCTGTGATTTGCAGATAACTCCTGCTGTGCAGAACTCTGCATGCTAGTCTGGACAATATTTTAAACAAGTATAAAACATGGAATTATACAGATCGAAAAACGAAGTACCTAGTACAAAAGGGGGTATATGGAAGACCAAGTCTAATAGTAAAACTGCAGGAACTCAGTGCCTTCCAGATTAATCTGGTCCAGAGAGTCACACCCTGGATATTCTCATTTTCTTGCTGCTGATGTGTGGCAAATCTAATACTGTGTACAGAATAATAAGATTATTTTGTCTGCAAAATAACTAAATTGTAAGTGTCTTTGCATGCATAAGGCATATGTTTCTTTTATCAGCAATTCCTGAATAATATCATGAAAACAAACTGTAATGTCTCTTGTTCTGGCAAACAAATTTTGATATGACTTAAATGTAGGAACAATGCTTTCATACTATTGCCTATCTGATACAAAAGAAGTATAAAACAATATGCTATGGTCTGTGATTCATTATGATCTGTGAAACAAAGAGGGGTGAGAGCAACTTTGCCAGAAGTTGCCATTTAGTAGTGCCAGATTCACTGAAGAATTGGAACCACAATGGTCTTTGAAAGGTTGCAGTGATTGGAGGAGGTCCCTGATGACTGAAAAGAGACAAATGCAACATCCAGTTTCAAGAAGAGAAAACACTATAACCTGGCCAGCCTTATGCTAACCTTTGGGAAGATTATGGAGCAAATCTTCCCAGAAGCCATTTGCAGGAAATGAAGAAGAGATGACTGGAAACAGCATAGACTTCTCAAGAGCAAACCATACCTGACCAAACTGACTGCCTTCTATGATGAGATGATTAGCTCAGTAAATAAAGGAGAGGGAATGGATGAGCGGATGAGGTGTAACCTACCTTGACTTTAGCAAAGCTTCCAAAATGATTTCTCGAAAGATCCTTAGAGACTCAGGAGGTATGGACTGGATGGGTGGACTACCCACAATGTAGTCTGAAGAAAAGGGCCAAGAGAAACCTTGTGAAGTTCAAGAAAAGCAAATATGAACTCCTGCACCTTCGGTGGAATAACCCTATGCAATAGTACAGGCTGGAAGCTGACTGGATAGAAAGCTGCTTTTTAGAAATAACCCTTGGAGCCCTAGCGGACATCAACCTGAACATGAGTCAGCAATGTGTCCTTGGAGCAGAGAAGGCCAAGAGCATCCTGGGCTGTGTTAGAAAGAGTTTGGCCAGCAAGTTGAAGGATGTGATTTGTGAGACAGCAGCTGGAGTACTGTATCCAATTTTGGGCTGCCCAGAATAAGACAGACATTGACAAACCGGAGGGAGTACAGTGGTGCTCTGTCACAACAGTCAGGCAGATGGAGCACATGATGTAAGAGGAGATGCTGAAACAGCAGGGTTTTTTTAGTGCGAAGAAGAAAAGGCTAACCCAGGGTGAAGGAGGACGGGACAATAAATTTGCTGTCTTAACTACCTAATGGGTAAGTTACAGAAAAGATAGAGTCAGACTTTTCTTGGAGGTGCACAACAAAAGGATGAATGACAATGGACACAAGTTGCAACAAGGGAAACTCTGATTAGATACAACGAAAAAAAATATTGGTCAAACACTGGAACAGGTTGCCCAGCAAGACTGGCATTTCAATTCCTGGAGATGTTAAGAAGTTAACTGTACAAGTTCCTGAGCAACCTGATGTAACTTCGATGTTAGCTTTGAGTTGCTTTGAGTAGGGGCTTGAACCAGATGACCTTCAGGGGTCCATTACAAAGTAGGTTATTCTATGATTATGTGATTCCATCAGACAGCGTTATCTCCATTTGCTGGATAGTTGCTATATCCCCAACTATTGTCAACTAATGTCTTCTCTTGTTTTGATATACAGCTCCTCCCTGCTTTAATCACATTCAACCCACTAAACTTCTCTTTCCACCATGCCCAGCTAGTTAGCCAACTCCTTCCTTTACTTCACTGTTTGCCCTGACACCTTAGCCCTTCATTTGCTGTCCAACAGGCGTTATCAAGGTTTATTTTACGATACAGTCTAATATTAAGCACTCTTGCTAAACTGTTCTGGAAAACAAAGTCCACTTGGAGACACAGCCCTGTACTAGAGCTGAAGCATGAACGAACATGAGTCACCCACACTTATGTAGATATTTGTACTTACACATGGAATAAAAGGCAAATACCACAGCTTTTTGCTACTATATTATTTTGAGATCAGTGCATGTCAATAAAGGGAACATTCACTTGTGGGCACTGTTTTGCCTTTCCTACATTCAGCATAGTCCTACACACTTTTTGTTATTTTTCCTTCTTCAGAATTGTACTGCTCCCTGTAAATCCTTTGAACATGAGACTTACACCTCAAGTGGTATTAGCACACATGTTCCCCATCCTCGATCACTTTGTGGATGCCAGCCAAACTTTGACCAGCACTGTGTCCAGCATGCTGGGAAATGGCCCTATTTTTAAGACATTCCTTCCCCAGGTTACTTCAGTTTATAGGACCTAAAGGTTCTATATTGCACCAAAGTGGCCAGTAGTGTTTCAAAGAAAGAGTCTGCAATTGTAACACGGAGAGCTGCCTTCTTTTTGAAGCAATTGGTATATTTAGTTAGATTCAACCTCTGTGAACTCTTAACTATGTGATGGCTGCTCTTCATTACAGATAAAGGTAAGAAAATGCTGAATTGCTTCATGGAACCAAGTAGCAGAAACATTATTGGCCTCTCTCGATATGCAAGCTTTTGTCACCTTGTTAAAAAAGTACATATATGAGCTAAGTGTGGTTGGGGCTCCACAAAGTGCCACAAAAGCACTAGCAGCAAAAAGCTGTGGAGGCCGGTGGAGAAAAACCTGCTGGCAAGAACTTTTGGGCCAAAGGTTGACTATAAAAACCTTAGGGCTTTCAGCATAGAAATGGTTTCTTACTGCTTCCTTCCAGTTGTGTTCTCTGTGTACAAAGATGCCTTGTTCCAGCAGCAGCTTCTTCTCCCCAGCAAAATAACTCACAGACCCTGAATTGTGACTAACTGCTTGGGTCAAGAGGGGTAATGGCACTATAATTAAATTCAGGAATATGAGACACGTACATTTACGCACACAGAGCAAGACAAGGGCACTGCTTTGATGTCCTCAGAATCAGTTAGCAACTACCTACCATGAACACTGTAGGTAACTAAAATGCTTTAGCCAAAGATACTAGGCATGTTTACGTGCTCTTGAATTCTGTATTTTTAAGAAAGGAACTGCTTGTGTGACAGCTGGTTAATAGAAATAATTTTAAGTCATGTGTCCAGATCCCACATAAATATAATCGGCTTTTTGGCTAAAGAAATAGAACTAATTAAGTGGGAGTTGATGGGTCATTGTTTTGATCAGTCTCTGTTCTTAGAAGTTAAGTCAGATGTGCAGGGAAGTAACCTGGTTTTGACTAATAATCAAAAGTTATTCTGTGTGACAAGCACCAGTGATGGATCTGCATAAAATGTGGCAATCTGGCATGGTGACTTTTACTACATTTTCATCAGTCACAGTATTACAACACTGGAAGCTACCTTCCAACTCTTAGGCTTGCAGGTGAGGTGCTCATTAGGTATATCATGTGGATATAGACAGAACTCAGTAGTTCCAGAAATCCATGTGACAATCTCCTGAGTACTAAATATTCTGAAGTGAAAATGCCAGTTTCTTAAAGGCTTTTTCATTGTTTTTGCCATATCATAATGTAGTTACACAGAACGAGCCAATCAGTAAAATACCTTCTGACTGGACGTGTTTTCTACCTGTTTAGAAACCTAAGTGTCTTTTTAAAAGTATGAAACAGAACCAGAGATAGTTGTAGATTTTGTTATTCACAGATCAGATCAACATATGAAGTATCCACTTGTCTTCAAGCAACAATGTGGTAAGATGTGTCTTCTACTCCTCCCTCCCCATGTGACTATTCAAGGACAGCAATCACAGAATCATAGAATCATAGAATGGTTTGGGTTGGAAGGGTCCTTAAAGATCATCTAGTTCCACTCCCCCTGCCGTGGGCAGGGATACATTCCACTAGGTCAGGTTGCTCAAAGCGCCATCCAACCTGGCCCTGAACGCTTCCGGGGAGGAGGCATCTACAACTTCTCTAAGCAACCTGTTCCAGTGTCTCACCACTCTCACAGCAAAGAAATTCTTCCTAATATCTAATCTAAATCTACCCCCTTTCAGTTTAAAAGCATTACCCCTCATCCTATCACTACGCTCCCTGATAAAGAGTTCCCATCTTTCCTGTAGGCCGCTTGAATTAGAGTACTTAGGTACAAATTTGTGTTATTATTCAAATCCACTGATCTGAAATATGAAAACAAATGCAAATTCCAGAATTGGAGGACACCTGCTCTCCACAGGAAATGGCTACCTTTGAAGAGAGGCTACCTCAATGGAGGCCACGGCTGCACTTATTTGAATGACCTTGGGGCTCAAACCTGCTCACTTACAGCTGAATTCCACTGAAGAAGGAACCAAAGAGTCCAATCATGCCCAGGAATTCCACTCGACTCAGATTTCGGACGATATACTCCTCACAAACGTTCGAGATGCCGTATAGCGTTGCTCCGCCCAGTACTAAGAGATCCCCTATCAGTTTATTTTCACCTAGGAATAAACAGGGGAAAAATCAGAATGTCTCAAAACAACCATCTTTTGTCTAGAACCATTGCAAGTTCTTCCCTATAGATTTCAATCCTCAGTCACTAAGTAGCCCATATCTGGGTTAATAAGCTGAACGCAAATGTTCTGTCATTTTAACAGTTTTCATTCAAGACCCCAGCAAAATCTAGCAGAGGTGAAGGGAGAGCATTATCCTTGCTTGTGGTTAAGAGAATCTGAAAGAATCTGAAAAAATTGTAAAAAAATATAGAAACCAAGTGACTAATCCTTTTTATTGTATTATTATTACTTTTTTTGCAGAATGTGACTCAGCTATATAGAGCAGCTTGCATCTCATCTTGAAATCTAACCAGTCTAAAACATGTCCAGTATTTAGATGTGAAACCAACTGAAAAATTCTGTGTACCTGTGAAATGAGTGAAGAAATCATTACAACCCCAATATTGACCTCATTCTCACATGAAGCTGTTTGACAGGAAAGAGGAGGAAGGATGGGGTGTAGACAGGGTGGTGATAACAACAGATTTTCAAAAGAGGTTCAATTAACATAGCAGGACCTAATGCAAGCAGTGAACACCAAGATGTATTTTCAGTACCTCCAGGTATATATAATTACTAAAACATTGTATTATCAAAGACTGTTTGAAATCTTTTTTAAGTCTTGGAGGCTTTTACTATTGGGGGGCAGGGAAGGCTGCAGGGAAATTTGATCAAGATCAAGTTCCAGCTTGAAAACTGAGGCCCTGGCTTTGCAAACTGATGCACGCGATTCCCTCTGCACATATGGTTTGTTAAATGATTTCTACAGCTTCACAAAGCTGTCAGACATTGCTGCAGAACCATATTCCGAAAGACTGGATATAATGGAATTTCCTTTGAAAAGGTTCAGTAGAAAAGCTTAAGTACTAGACTGTAATTTTTTTTGAAAGAAACCTTGTTTTCTTTTAAAATATCTCTTGATTTACTTTTTGAGTTCCTGCCTTTTTAAGTTTTATTATTATTGATTTGTAAAATATACACTGCAGTAAATAAAAATGGAAGCCAAACATTCTGATTGATTCAAAATAATCTTTTCAACATTTTTCTTTATGGAGTTCTTTTAAGCCTTCAGTTTTCATTCCAAACTACAGTTCTGAAATTTCCAGTGAGAAGACATTTACGAAAATAAGAACGGTCATAAGAGGACAGACCAAGGGTTCTTTTAACCAGTATCCTGTCTCCAATGTTGGCTATAAGCACCAGAAAAGTATAGGTTGTTTAGGGACAAATAGGAACAGGGCAAATGTTTAAAATACTCCCAGTAACACTCTCTTTGTCTCCAACATTTTTCAGCTCAGAGGAGATGTGGCTTCCGTGTATTTAGCAAACATTACTAGATTTCTCTTTCACGTACCCATCCAGTCTCTCACTGAATTTCTGTTTTGCATGTACCCTGACTGACAGCATGTTTATATTTCACCGTTTATCTTTTTAAGATTTCTTACTTATTTTCCTTTTAGCCTTCTTTTGCAATCAGCCATGGAAGATGCCTTTAATTTAAAATAAGCATCAGCACTTTACAAGACCTTTTCATATCCCTGATGCATTTGATGTTCCACAGTGACTCCAATCATCCGTCACTGAGCTCACTCATTTGGTATTTATTACAGCTACTCACTGACACTTCGGGGAAGTACTGCGAAAAAGCTTTTGACCTTAGAGCTTGGCTGTGCTGAACTGCTGAGACAAAAATGTCATCCTTTTGCATCTGCGAAACAAGGATGGCTCAGAGGCTGAGTGTTTTCATAGAGATGGGACGGCCCCAAGCACCACACTGTGATGACTCTCCCCAAAGCGCACTCATGCTCGGGGAGGGTGAGCTTCAATCTTCAGGGCTTTCCCGGAAGAGGAAGCCAAGATCTGGTGAGAGCATGGGTCTGCCTAGCCCAGGACCCTCCTCTGGCACCGGGCAGCACAGGGTGGCTGAGGAAAGCATGAAGAAATAGGTAAGCACGAGGATTTTTATCAGCCAGTTCTCAGCAGATTAGGGATTTTCTGAGATGGAAGTTATATTAGACCATCAAACTTAATAGATCCTGAGGGATTGTTCATTAACTTGTGTAAAGTCCATACAGTTTTGGCCTCTACAACACCCTGTGGCAGAAACTTAGCTAGTTTAAGCATGCACTATCAAAAATTACTTTGTGTTTTTAGCTTTTAAGGCCAATACCTCAAAATTATATTGGGCATCCCATAATTTTCTTATTGTGAGAAATATTTAAGAATCACTCTGTATTGACCCTGTCCATACCACTGAAGACTTCACGTACCTTTACCATATTCTGTCTCTTTCTTGCCTTTTCTGGGAGATGAAAAGGCCCAGTCTGCCTGCAATCTCTTCATCCTCAAGCCATTTTATGCCCTTGAACAGCTTTCTCACCTTTCTCCATTGCTTCTATACAAGCTTATTTTCTGGTCATTTCTTTGTGAGATGCAGTGACGAGAGTAATACACGGTACTCAAGAGGCTAGTGCATCAAAACTTTATATACTGGCATAAAAATGTTTTATACTATATTTTTGGTTTCTTTCCTAATAATTTCTAGCATCCTGCTTGTCAAATGTCTTTTCTTCTTTGCTTCCTCAAGAGGCTGACTTTGGAACTTTCCCCCAAGACTGACATATCCTAATAGACCTATTTTCATGGATGTAAAATCCACAGGCATCTACTGGTTTATTGCTAAGGAAATACGTATCAACTGACTAGAGACATTCTAAAGACTTCTAGGTTAACACAGTTGTACTTGACCAATTTAATGGCGTAGGTCATTCTTCTGAAGAAACATAAGGCATAGCTTGGCAAAACACGCTTTGCATTAATCATTGTTAGCATATTTAATGTTCTCTGGAAGCAGAAGTCATACAGTCCAGAGAGGAGTTAATGTTCTGGGGACTAGTTATAGCACTATAGTGTAAGAGAAATCATTTAAATATGAATTATGTTCTGACATGATTGCTTTTCACATTCTCACTAGGCCACTTTGCCACATTTTCACCTCAACACCCAGCATTAAATGGTGTTTCTGTTTGCTTTTGGCTGTAATTACTGATGATCATAATATCTAAAAATCAATCTCAATGTGTCCCATCTTAGACTAAACATACTCTCATATACTTATTAACAGGACTGAAGTGACTGGCTTTCAGAGACTGTGATAAGCTAAAGCTGTGAAGTGCTTTGAAAAATCTGGATGAAACACTTAGACCTCTGTGTCTTAGGCCCCTGTGTATTACAGGAGCACAAGTACCAAGGTACCTCAGGGGTATTAGTTCAGAAAAATGTTATTTTAAGGTACACTTGGCATGTAAGGTGATACAGCACAAAGTACTTGGTAGTAATCGCTTTTCCCATTGAGAAATGTGCAAAACATTTCAGGATACAATAAAAAGAGGTAAACTACCATATATTTATTGA
The DNA here is from genome assembly GCF_000699105.1 of Pygoscelis adeliae. Lineage (NCBI taxonomy): Eukaryota > Metazoa > Chordata > Aves > Sphenisciformes > Spheniscidae > Pygoscelis > Pygoscelis adeliae. The sequence continues at coordinate 5,240,883 of NW_008824982.1, forward strand.
AAGTTGAGAGCATGCCTGCACATTATACCTAATTCCTGCAGATGGTTTGGAAAACACCTGTTAATCTCTCAGTGATGCATTTTAAATTCATTTTCCCTTATTGTAAGAGTTGGCAGGCTAGATTGCTGGATGCAGTAGGTGCCTACCAGAGCCTTATGGTACTTCTAATACATAAATAGTATGGTCAACAGGGGCACACAGGTGTCAACAGATCTTGTCCCCTAAAATATAGGATAAACAGAGGAGTTTACAAAGGACTAATACAGCATCATTGCTTTTGGTGTATTCCTTTCTTTTGTTTGCCCAGTCCTAGGAAATATCCTATAAATGGTGTGGAACCCCTGAACGAAGTTTCAAGAATTTTTTTCTTTTGCTGCCAATATTTCTTTTTATTTGTAGATTTTTAATGTATAGTTTTACCCCTTGAGATAAATGAAACCAGCTGATCTATTTTATTCTGTTAAAGACAACATCATTAATAATATCATTTTGCCACTTAAAAAAACCCGCTGCAGTCTCTCTGTGTAGCAATAAGCATGGACACAGTTTTTCATGTGTAGGTCCGAATTAAAAGGCAATAATGCATGTTAACAGATTTTTCTGGACAAATTTACCTAACAGCTATACCCGTGCTTTAGTAATGAATATGGCAAATAACATCTAATTATTGTAGTTGGATGGCAAAGTGTCAGTGTTCTTCAACCTGTTCCTTGTCCGCTGAGGTCCATTGCTCCACACGCTCCTGCTGATCCACAACCCGCCTGCCCTAGCATATTACTCTCTAGATTACTGGGACACAGGATGTTTCCTCTGGAAGCCAGGGTTGAAATCCCAATCCCTCTGAAATCAGTCATTCCTCATGCAGCTTTGGCTGGCTGATTTCATAGTACAGAGTATATTCTTTCCTTTTTCGCTGGGGCAGGGCTATTTCTGGAGGCGACCAATGAACTAAAAGTATCCTTCTAGGATAAAGGACAGGTATAAAAGGGGGCAGGGAGATATGGTGAGTACTGTCACAAACTCCCTTGTTTTATTTAGTAGCATCCTGGCAAATGTAGTTCTTACAGCACTTGCATTTGTATTCAGAAAGCTGAGTCAAGAATTTTAAATCCCAGTGTATTATGCTCAGCTCACAATTCAGTGCTTTTAATTAAGAATGAAAACTGTGCCTAATTGACAATCTTTGAAAAGAATTTTCAGCCTTCCCACATCATTTGGGTTGGCACTAGAGAAATCAATGTGACAGAGGAAGTTGATCAATGAAATCTAACTCTGCCTAGTCTGCATTAACAGCTACACACACATTATTCATATGATGCCGCATATAAAAAAGAACATTTTACACACAAGAAGGTTCTTTTCAACAATGACGCAGGCAAATCCCAAACCTTTACTCTGAAACTGTGTGCATAACCCAATTGGTACAGTTAATATGTAGGTTCGGTGTCTTTTAGCATCTACCCAGCGACCCCACCTCCATACAAAAAAGGAGCAAGGTTGAGGAGAAGTAAGAGTACATAATGGATGTGAGAGGTGCTTATGATTCAAAGATGCAGCCAATTTGGAAAGGAAGTAACTGAGGTTTGCAGTCAAACAACTAAGCCAAAACAGAAGGAAACTACAAGTATTTAGCTTCTCCCCCTGGCCTGCACAGAGGATGATCTGGGTTGCAGACACAAGCCTGTTTGCAGCCATGCCGACTTCTAAGTGTTGACCCATTTTTGTTCTCTGTCCCTTCAGACAAAGAAGCAACTTTGAATGGTGCAGTGCTTTGGATCCATGAAGGCACAAGGTTTCTTGCCAATTTTCCCTTTTTTTCTTGTCCCAACCTGACATGTTCTGGTCAATGGCTTCTCTGAGCAGAAATTGGTCATACAACACATCCATCCTTACTCACCTGCTCCTTGCTGTCTCCCAACGAGGACATCTGCTCCTGCCATGCATCCCATGCCCAGAATGCAGACCACAATCCCAATGAAATGTACTGCCTTGTATCGTACCAGTAAGAAGAACCAGGAGAGCAGTATCACCACTGGGATGACAAAACAGTCTAGGAGCTGTCAAGAAAGAGAGGAAAAATCAACAAATCAACCTGCTAACACTTTGCCATAAAATACTAGGATAGATTCCAGCAGGGGGGAGCACTGTAATAGCACTTTCTACCAGACAGAAAGTGTATTCAAGTGGTTATGTCATCCATCAGCCAGAGGATAAGACTGTATTCTGTTCATGACTACTCTATGAGTTCAGGAAAGCTGAACAGGGTAACACCCAACAGTACTGCCTTGCTCTTGGATTCAGATGCATGTTTCATATCCATGGGAAGGAAACCTGGGCCAAAAGAAAGCCACACCACTCCATCTGGTCCTCACCTCCGGTGATTAACGGATAAAGACTGAGGGCACTCTTCCTACAGTCTAGACATATGCTTTAATTCAGTCATTTCAGGTCCAATTAGCAGGAGTGTTCATAACGCACAAGTTGACCAGATTTATTAAATCTGGCCATATAAATCAAGGGGTTTCTGCAAGCAGAATACTTATGAAAAATCTGCCCCCAGTGGGGACTGTTAACTCCTTGAAAATACAGTCCCATATGCCTCTGAAGGAAAAAAAAATGAAAAACCACCTTGCCTGCAGTGCAAGAAACTCAATCTTCTTGCCAATAGACCCTGGGTAAGAGCTTTCTCAAGGAAGTGTTATGAAACACAATCTTTAATTATTTTTTCAGAGACACCCAGCAATAAACGCAGAGAACCCGTGATAAAAAAAGAAATGCACCAAATGTTTGTGAGAGGACAATTTTCAAAGTAAAATGTATTTTAGAAACTATCAGTATGTCACCAGGAAACAAAAATCCTGGGTAAGAAAGATCCAAAGAAACCTGACTTTAATCCCACTTCCTAAAAGGATACAGACAATTAAGAGTCGCGATTCTGTGGACTAACAATGGGATTTAACAAATTGTGCAGGGTACACTACTGTTCAATGCCAATTGATACAGCAGGAGCTACAGCTATATGGTTGCATCTTCTTTCTAATGAAAATGTCTGGAACAACCAAAGGAGGAGACTGTGTCTGTCGTTCTGGAAAACTACTCCAGATGTTGTTACCTTGATTTTAGATAATGCAATTTGTTTTTTCTTCCCTTTGGGCCTATTACCTGCTACTTGCTCTCTCAGTGTGATTTACCACTAAGCACACTAAGTATTATCAAATAATGATCACATCCCTTTTAACCTCTTTGTCTGTCCATGCGTTATCTGAAAAGAAAAAGATTTTAGGATGATTTCAAGAATTTCAGTGCTTAGAAAACTATTCTTTACATGTGAGATACCTATGTAACAAATATTAAATTTGGGGGATCAGCAAAAATATAAAAGCCAATTTTTGGACTAAGGATAATTTCCCTGAAACTTTGTTTGAAAAACAAGAGTATGCAGTGGAAACCCATCCATTCCAAAGATTCCCCAGACACTGAGTGGCAAAAGCCTTCCAAAGAGGAATGG